>NC_141877.1:485334966-485637996 GCF_056163025.1 Triticum urartu
GGCAAATCCTGCGAGATCCTTATGGGGAGGTGACCAACTTCTTCAACCAAGATATTACAATAATAGACCTTCCGGCTAGGTGGGTTGGCCACGACATCCACGTTACCGGGTTACCGATAGACCAATATTATAGTTCTTGGGACACATTCCAACCATCATATCTGCCTGAGATTCAGATCTGTTTGGTGTCAGGATATTCCTGACTCATCGAATCTAGAAAGAAAAGTGAAAGTTTGCAACACAAATCGATGAGATGACGTTGCGAGATTCTCGGGAAATGAACTACGATAGCAAGCTCCAGAACATGAGCTGGTCCTGCTAAACACATGTGAACATGCTGTCCTAGACAAGCATGACCACATAGTAGTCTTATAGTAAAACACTACCGAGTTCAGATTGGGAACCATCATCAAGGATAACGAAGTCCTAACATAGGTCATGACTAGCTCTTATGAAGGAACTCCTTCTTCTTGAACAAATCAATCAGTGGCTTGGTGTGCTAGTGATACGTATGGAATGAAGATGATCAGTCTATCAGACCATAGAATACTTCGCACGTGCATGAGTGACTTGGGATGATTCCAGAGGAGGTAAAACAAGCCTTCTCAAATTTATGGCGGCAACTTGCATCAAGTGCACATGAATTAGAGGGACTCACTTCTTTCGTCCAAACATATGCTTCACGAACGGGTCATGAAGAAAATGCTTACACAAGTTTCCAAGACTAGTATAATGTTCAACCAAATCATGGAGGATACCAAGATGTTGTCGATGGGCTCAACAACAATTCATCCAGGTTTCCACATAAATGGAACTCCATAATCATGTGAACAAGGTGTTAGCATTAGTCAGACCCAAAAGATATAATGGTGTATGCTCAAGGAACAACCATGAGTAAGACAACATTACGATTATCGTTGGTTCTGATTTGATTTGACGCTAGCCCATACTCAAATCAAGCATTGGTAAAGACAATAGCACCGACAGTTGATCACGAGGATCAATCGATGAAGATGTCATCTTTCTTCAACACACACACACCAAAGATATCCCTTAACATGATCTAAGTCACACAAGCTTTTATCTTCCAACTCTCCAAGTTATTGTTTAGCTTAACCAACTAGCTCAGGGGTATCCAACACAGATTCTTGGAGAATGGGTGGTTTGGAGGAAAAACCAGCATGATCACGAACTCAACATAGCGGTCAGGTGACAACCTGGTAATACTTCCGAGAAGATATTCGGAACATCACGAACCAGCGATATGTTACTAAGCTCGAGAACAATCTTGCTTTTTAGAGCAAGACGGTATGAATAAATAAGCAAGGGATTGAATAATCCTAACTCATTGATCGAAGAGTGCACCGGGAATAAGGACAAGGTAGCACGATCAATCCTAGAATAGTGTTTCGATAACCAACACGCTAAGAATGATATTAGTGTCCATTAACTACCGAGCAACACGGTTGCTAGGAGTATTGATTTCACACATCATGGTTCACTTGCCGGCATTCCGGTTGCGACAACACGGAACCGAGGAATGAAAAATGATGGCAAGAAGTATCACTGCGTCAAGAATTCATGAGAGATGGTGCAATTGTCATGACAATCCTGACATAAAGGGGGTAATACTCCAGGGTAGAACAGAGCAAAAGCTGGATGGGCATTTGATCTGCAGAACACAACTACTTTGACCCAATCCTGGATATGGATGAGGTACTAGAGTTTGTTTTTCCTAGTCATTCTGTAATAGGATGGCTTAACGGACCACAAGAATAATAAGCATCGATAACATGGATGCACAATTACTCCTGACTATCAATTGATAGACGATGGTCGGAATACAAATGAAGAGGGAGAACTCAAGAGGACATATATCTTTCTGAGTTGTGGATGCATAGATTAACATGTCGAACCAAGTTCAACAGGTTTCTTCCAGATAACCCATGCAGAAAGGTAGAACTGGCAAAATCACAATTATGAATGGAGGACTCCTCAAGAGTACTCTGATTGTGATATTTTGGTTCAAAGAACTTCTGCCTTAATGGTTCATGGTATTTGGAAGAAATAAATACCACGGACCTCGAGGACTGTTGCAAGGTTACTAATATCCTAAAGGAACGAGCAAACACTATCAACAGGAGGTAAGTAGGGTGAATCTCGGGTTCAAGAACCCAGGAATGGAATACCTACTACTAAATGGCATCACGGGATGCTTTTAAGAATGGTGGCCAGAATCATCACACCGGGACACAAAACATGGTTAGGTTACTAGATGATCCCCTAAGACACATAGGGTCATAATAATAATTCCAACATATATGTCGAGGCAATAGAGTACCTCAACACACCGATTAGTGTGCTTAATCTGGCCCAAAATACAACGGGAACATGGAGGAAAGATTTGCAAGTGCATCAGACTATTTAGAAACCTAGAATGACTCGAACAGCATAACGGCTATAAATGCTCAAAAATATTTGAGACATCCTGCAAAATGGTGGCATAACCACTCCACAACACAATATCAAGGTTCCGAGATCAACTGTCAACATACGGAAGTAGTAGGAATGGAACTGAGGTGTCGGTGTCAAAACCGGCGGATCTCGGGTAGGGGGTCCCGAACTGTGCGTCAAGGCCAGATGGTAACAGGAGGCAGGGAACACGATGTTTTACCCAGGTTCGGGCCCTCTTAATGGAGGTAAAACCCTATGTCCTGCTTGATTAATATTGATGATATGGGTAGTACAAGAGTAGATCTACCACGAGATCAAGGAGGCTAAACCCTAGAAGCTAGCCTATGGTATGATTGTTGTATCTGGAGTTGATTGCCTACGGACTACAACCCTCCGGTTTATATAGACACCGGATAGGGTTAGGGTTACATAGAGTCGGTTACAACGGTAGGAGATCTTGAATATCCGCATCGCCAAGCTTGCCTTCCACGCCAAGAAAAGTCCCATCCGGACACGGGACGAAGTCTTCAATCTTGTATCTTCATAGTCCAGGAGTCCGGCTGAAGGTATAGTCCAGCTACCCAAACACCCCCTAATCCAGGACTCCCTCAGTAGCCCCTGAACCAGGCTTCAATGACGACGAGTCCGGCGCGCAAATTGTCTTCAGCATTGCAAGGCGGTTTCCTCCTCCAAGTCCTTCATAGAAGAT
Source organism: Triticum urartu (assembly GCF_056163025.1). Classification (NCBI taxonomy): domain Eukaryota; kingdom Viridiplantae; phylum Streptophyta; class Magnoliopsida; order Poales; family Poaceae; genus Triticum; species Triticum urartu. The sequence continues at coordinate 485,338,130 of NC_141877.1, forward strand.
TGTAAACACCAAGAGTAGTGTCCGGCTCTGCAAAATAAGTTTCCACATATTGCGATAGAGAGAATAATATTAACACAAATCAAATCTGCTGACGTATTCCGCAGTGTGTCATCACACTACAGCCAAGTGCTTTACTCGAATCGATTTCTCCTTTCCACGTCAGTGTGTTTTGCGAGGCAGTTTCCTTGGCACGTCTTGTCAAAGCAGAGATCGTGTGCCCCCCTTTTACGGGATTCTCATCAATACGGACGTGGGTAACCCAATCGTGCCCGTTAGCATGTTTTGTCGATTAAAGGCGAGTCCCAAATGGTTACGGGGAGGGCTCCTGGTATTCAACCTCTTATAAAGAGACCAGGGCCTTACTCCTTTTTTCAATCTCAAGCGAGTTCGCCCGTCGCCTCGAGTTTCAACACCCTAGGCTCCAGATTCTGGGCACTTCGGACCTTCGACAATGTCCGGTTCTGACCTTCAAGGCCGATGGATGCCCTCCTCCATCACGGAGGAGGATGTGCTAAAGTTGAGAGAGGCTAAGTTGACCGCCGAAATTTCGCACAGGTTGCCTGCTCAAAGGCAGGCTATCCCCAGTCCCCAGCCCGGTGAGAGCGTAGTGTTCGTGTCTCACTTCCTTCGGGGGTTAGGCTTCCCGATGGATCCCTTTGTGAGGGGACTGCTATTTTATTACGGGCTGGAATTTCATGATTTAGCTCCGGAGTCCATCCTCCATATCTCCTCGTTTATCGTTGTATGCGAAGCGTTCCTCCGTGTTACCCCTCACTTCGGATTATGGCTCAAGACTTTCAAAGTGGAGCCGAAGATGATCAAGGGACGGCACACAGAGTGCGGAGGTGCTGTTATAAGCAAAAATGCTGATGCTCCATGGCCCGAGGGCTCTTTTCAAGAGGAGCTAGGCTTGTGGCAACGAGAGTGGTTTCATATCACCACTCCCCGGAGCACCAAGTGGGTGGCGCTTCCTGCCTTTCGCTTGGGTCCCCCACCACGGCTAGCGTCATGGGTTAACAGAGGGTTAGATTGGGGTTTGCCCAAAGACGTGCCCTTGTTACAGGGCCGCATTAAGGATCTCTTGGAAGGAGACCTCAGCCTGGTCAAGGTGACGCAGGTCATGCTGATTCACTGAATATTGCCCGGCAAACGTCGCTCCCTTCGCCTGTGGGAGTTTAACCCAGAGGGACCGCGAGCTCTCCAGAATTTCATGGGCGCAACGCCCGCGGAGATGTATAAACTGTTCTTCGGATCACAAGAGATGTGTCCGGATTTAACCGAGGACGCGGGCCTAAGCTGCAATCGCCCGGATACTCAAGTAAGCAACATTGTGCCCGGACCTTCTATCCGTATAATTGTCATGAACTTGCCCCTAAAAGAGCCGTCCTTTTAAACAGGAGTGGATAGCGAAGGCAAAGCTGATCAGGTGTCCGGCTCCCCTTCCCGAAACCAGGCCGGATCCCGTGCTGGTCAGGATGCTGGAGATAATGCCTTTGGAGGGAAGCAAGGGGGAGGACAAGGAAACTATGGCCTCCTCGAAGGAGGCTGCTCCGAAGGGAGGAACCAACAATTCCTCTCCTAAGGGGAAGAAGAGAGCCCCCTCTGACGACCCGGAAACCATGGCCTCGAAGCGGGGGAAAAATCCTCGTCAGAGGGTCCGACGCCGGGGAGTTCCTTGGCCGGACTACGCCCTCAAGGGGATCAGCCCTCCACCGAGCCGTAAGTAGAGAAATATTTTCCTTTTGAGGGATGAGGGAAATCCTTGATTTATATCTGAGAAGATTAACCAATTTTTACCTTGTAGCTCGGACCTCAGCCCTTCTTAGCAGAGCTCGTCTTCGGGGGATCTCCTTCCGGAGATGATGGAGAGCGGGACGCCTCCCCCTGCCATGCCGCCTAGCGAGGCGGGCGGCCCTGGGGTGTCGTCGCGGAGGGTTTCTCCGAATCCAGCCTTCGAAAGAGGTCGTGGGACAAGTCCGGCACCGTCTGGTGCTCGACCGGAGGAGCTAAAGATTCAGCTGGGGCGAGCTTCTATCTCAGAGGAGCACTGCGCATTGATGAGCACGGTGATTGAAAGGATTTCATCCGTAGAGAGTGGATTATATGAGGCCGTCAAAAGTTTACTGACGGGTTTTGAGGTACATTAGATAATGTACACTTTTGTCAGTTGCGCATGAATAAGATGCGCCCCGTGTAGATAGTAGCCCCTGAGACTCTGCGCGTCGTCAAGAAATGACGGCACGCGGAGGATCATAATCCCAGGTCTAAGATGTCGCCTTTGAATGTAGGCGGCAGGGTCTCCGGAATCGAGCCGAACTGATGATTTTGCCGAACTAAAGCGACAACTGGACGTGGCAGATGCCGACATCGCGCTTGTCAACAAGCGGCTTGATGAGGCTCAAGGTATGTAATTCCTCGGGCTGCATCAGGTAAGAAGAGTTTTATGCCAGTGTCTTACGATGTGTGTGCTTGACGCAGATGGTGCGGCCGCCGTGGAGAGTCTTAGGTCAGAACTTGCCCGAGCTAAAGAACAAGCCAGAGAAAGTGATGCGGCTACCGAGAAAGCCCTTGAAGAGGTGAGAGCCGAACAGGCTGCTCATTGCCGAAGCAAGGAAGAGATGGCCAAGATGGCCGAAAAGTTAAAGAGTGCTGCAGACCGTTGCAGACTTCTTGAGAAAGAAGACCAGGCGAAACAGACGGACTTAGAGAAGGCCGTTGCCAATGCCATGGACGCGCGCTCTGCGATGAGAGCTGCGAAGAAGGAGCTACGTCAGGCCGAACAGATTGCGGCTGGAGAGCCCTTTATGCTGCGAAGGAAATTTTGCGATCCGAAGTTTGCTCCGTTGGACTGGATGTGGAGTGTGGAGGATACCTATCTGGATTTGGCAGCGAGTGCTGCTGATGCGACCGAACACTTTTGAGATCAGAAAGATCGCGAAGTGGAAAAGCTTTTCTGGTCGCAGTTTCACAATCCAGAGCGTCCACTGGAAGTGGACGATCATTTGGCTCAATGGGCCAAACTAAATAGGTAGTCCGGACTTGCCATGAAGTACGTCATGGGTCATCTGTGGCCGGGGAGATCGGAGCCAAAGAGTTATTTCAGCTTGGTGCAGCAATTCCTTGACGCGGTGCCGCGTATTAATGCAAGGAAGAGGTCATCATGCATAGAGGGCGCAAGGATGGCTCTTGCCCGTGTCAAGACATACTGGGCAGAGATGGAGACCACCGTTGTTGCGTCCCGAGATTCGGACATAAGGCGAGTACCCTCCGAGCACTATTTTCAGGAAGTCCTTGAAGGCGCTCGTGTAATAGAGACGCAGTGCTCGAAAGATGCTATGTTATGATAGCATATGTAATTATAAAGTAATATTTTGATAAACTGTAGTGGCCTTTTTATACTTGTGCCTTCAAGTATTGGGAACACCTCTTGTGCGGCCGTTTTAAGATATATATATATATATACAAAATCTGAAAGATGGCAGTCGTTGGCTTCAGCCCCCACGCACATAGTGCGGGGGTGCTCGCAGAAGACGCATTTTCACACTTAACCCAACGTCTTGGTCCTACAAAGGAGGTGATAGCGCAGCGGGCCAGGCAACCGGACTATAATGCTTTAACACTTTCACTTAGCCATAGGAGCTTGACAGTGAGACTATTTAGGTAGCCTCTTGGTGGCGACTGCGCTCGCCCGAGTTCGGGGCGCGTATGTGCCTGACCGGGAAGCGGCCCTTCGTTAAAGCGGAGGAATCCGATAGATTCCGATAAGTCATCGAGTGGCTGACCAGTCTCACGCTACATCATGACAGTCAGTTTTCGGCTTTCTCTACTGAGGTGCTCGTCCGGCCAAACCGGGGCACAATCACAGTAGTTCTCCTGGTGCTACCTTAGCCGATAAAGCGGAACATAAGGTAGCCAAACTCAGGAGCCGGGCAACCCAACATTTGACCAAAGACATGATTCGGAGCTGATGCATATAATGCCAAAACTCGCGACGCCGAACACTCCCTAAGGTGTTCGGTCTTTATGAGTGCGGGCGAAACAACACTCTTTATTAAAAAAGCCCCTAGTGTCCAGGTACGTGCAAAAATTCTGACGTGGCCACATGCCAAGACGCCAGCCTCCTCCTTGGTTATATCAGAAAAAACCAGGTGATGTGTAGCAACAAGAGACAGTAAAAAAGGTTTACGCAGGGTCTTAATCTAAAAAGAATCCTTTAGGACGGGTCCCTACTGCACGTCTGCGCCTGTGTCTCCATTGTGCCGTATCCTGGACGGGCGTTGCACGACGTTCATTTGTAAAAGAGAGAAACTGAGTTGAAAACGGGTCGTGCCGAAAAAGTTAAAAATAAACAAGGTATAAAGTAAAATATATAAAATTGAGCTTTATTGTCTCTTATTGTATATGCATGGAGCCCCTAGTGGGGGTATATGGCCACTAAGCCTGCATCGATGATGATTTTGTCCCGAACTCGTCTATCCGCGTTCGTGGTCTTTAATGACCTATTTCGAAGTTTTTTGGCCGGTGGGGCCATTTTACTGTGGGGCTGTCAAAGCGGCCGCACAGTCCTCCACTTGGGGAGGTGCACTTTAGTGCTTCCCATTCAAAGAGATGATGCCTCGTGGACCGGGCATCTTAAGCGTGAGAGATGCATAATGCGGTATTGCGTTAAAGCGGGTGAAAGCTTCGCGTCCCAGTAGCGCTTGATAGCGACTTGAGAATGGGACGATATGGAAGGTCAGCATTTCGCGGCAGAAGTTATCGGCAGAGCCGAATAAAACTTCGAGCCGGAGAAAACCCATACAATGGGTGTCCGGACCAGGTGTTACCCCTTGAAAGGAGATTTTGCTGCGGCAGATTCTTGCTGGGTTTATCCCCATGTGATGGATTGTATCCTGATATATCAGGTTTAGTCCACTGCCGCCGTCCATAAGGACATTTGAAAACTGGAGTCCGCCAATTATTGGATCAAGTATCAAGGTAGTCCAGCCTGCATTCTTGATATTTCTAGAATAATCTAGCTGGTCGAAGATGATTGGTTTTGACAACCAGTGGCGGGACCCTTTGGGGATAGGTCGTGTGGTGCGTACCTTTATGGGCGCCACACGTTTTGTTATGTGAAGTAAGTTCACTATTTTTACTTCTTGTGGGAAGTTCTTTTGTTTCCTGGTGCTTTGCTTTTGGGGTTCGTCCTCGTCTTCGCTTGGTGTGTCGAGCCCCTTGTGTTCGGCATTGAGTCTGCCGGATTGTTTGAAAACCCAACAGTCTCTATGGGTATGGTTAGCAGGCTTCCCGGGGGTACTGTGTATCTGACATATCCTGTCCAGGATTTTATTTAGGTTGGATGGATCGTCCCTGTTATCCTGGGGGGGGCAATTTTGCCTGATTTTGTCGTGAGCCTTTGAATCCGGCATTGACTGCCGTGCTCTTCGGACTTTTGTCCTTAGTCCAGCGACGGTCCTTGTTGCGTCACAGTTTTCCGTTTCCATCCCTAGTTTCGGATGTACTTGGGTCGCTGGGGCTGCACCTTGCCAACCAGCTGTCCTCCCCTGCACAAAAGCGGGTCATGAGGCTTGTTAGTGCGGCCATTGTTCTTGGCTTTTCTTGGCCGAGGTGTCTGGCGAGCCATTCATCTCGGACGTTATGCCTGAAAGCTGCTAAGGCTTCGGCGTCCGGACAGTCGACTATCTGATTCTTTTTAGTGAGGAACCTATTCCAGAACTGCCGAGCTGATTATCTGGGTTGTTGAGTTATGTGACTAAGATCGTCTGCATCCGGAGGGCGGACATACGTCCCTTGAAAGTTTGCTCGGAAAGCATCCTCGAGCTCTTCCCAGCTTCAAATTGTGTTTTCAGGAAGGCTTTTAAGCCAATGCCGGGGTGGCCCTTTAAGCTTAAGGGGTAAATATTTTATGGCGTGGAGATCATCTCCTCTAGCCGTGTGTATGTGGAGGATATAATCCTCGATCCAAACTCCAGGGTCTGTTGTTCCATCATATGCCTCTATGTTTACGAGTTTGAATCCCTCTGGAAATTCATAGTCCAGGACCTCATCGGTGAAACATAGGGGGTGTGCGGCGCCCCTGTATTTGGGTGTGCCGGATTCTGATGATGGCTTCATAGCATTGCTTATGAGAGCTTGCTTTCTTGGCCCATAAATGGACCTACCTGGGCCATGGTGCGAATCCTTAAGTGGGTCGCATGCCGTTTTGAGTGCGGCGCCGCTTGCCGCTTTAAGGGGTCGTCTATCCGACCGTGTGGCTTTCTCATTTTTTGAATGCGAGGGCTCTAGGGCCTCTTCGTCGAATTTAGGCAGTAGCTTTCTTTTCGGATAGCTTTTAGTGCGGCGACTGTCGCCATATTTATCTGTGGTATTGATTACTTTGCTCCATCTAATCCGGAGTGCATCTTCCGCTGTTTTTAGCTTCCGCTTCTGCTTTTTTAGGCTGCGTGCAGTTGCAACGAGCCTCTCGTGGAGATTCTTCTGCTCCATAGGTTTATCTGGCGTGAGGTCGTCCGGAATGCCGTTTTCGCCGGAGGAGGGATGTTCGGTTTCTCTATCCATGTTGCCCTATTCGGATGGTTGCTCTAAGGCCTGCTCGTCGTCTACCGGCTCATCCTGCTCTATGGCTGGGTTTTTGTCGAGGCGGGGCTTGGGTCGGCGTTTACGCCGACGCTTTGATTGCTTTTCGGGGGGTCGATCTCCCGTCCCTTCCCCTTTTTCCTCGTTGTCGCTTCCTTTAGGGGTATCCACCATGTACACATCGTGAGATGGGGTGGCTGTCCAATGCCCTATAGGCGTTGGTTCGTCGGTATCTCCTGCATCGTCATCCATTCTGTCGATGTCTCCGGAGTCGAAGTTGAGCACGTCGTTTAAATTGTCGACAGTGGCTACCAAGTGGGTGGTGGGTGGGCTTTGAGTTTCTTCATCGTTCGTATCCCATCCTCGCTGACCGTGATCCGGCCAGGGCTCTCCAGATAAAGAGAGAGACTTAAGAGAATTCAGGATGTCGCCAAAAGGCGAGTGCTGAAAGATGTCTGCGGCGGTGAACTCCATTATCGGTGCCCAATCGGATTCGATTGGCAGGGGCGCGGGGGGTTCGGAGTCCGGGGAGGAGTCCGGATCCTCGGAGTCACGGGTCATGCAGAGTGCGGGGCTAGCGTTCAGCTCGATCGCCTTTGAGATCGCAACCCCCGAGGTGACGTCCAACCGCTCGTCCTCAATTGGCACAATAGGCTCCGAGTTAGGGGTCGGAACCGATGCGTGTCTGGCCTCCAGGACACTGTCCGGAGGCAGAGCTATATCATGCCCCTCGAGATAGTGCGGCGCGCTTGGACGTGGCTCGAACCCGTCAAAGATCAAGTCTCCGCGGATGTCAGCCGTGTAGTTTAAGTTTCCAAACCTGACTTGATGGCCAGGGGCGTAGCTTTCGATCTGCTCCAGGTGGCCGAGCGAATTGGCCCGCAGAGCGTAGCCGCCGAAGACGAAGATCTGTCCAGGGAGAAAAGTCTCACCCTGGACCGCATCGTTGTTGATGATCAAAGGAGCCATCGGGCCTAAAGGCGACGACACAGAGGAACTCTCAATGAAAGCACCAATGTCGGTGTCAAAACCGGCGGATCTCAGGTAGGGTGTCCCGAACTGTGCGTCAAGGCCGGATGGTAGAAGGAGGCAGGGAACACGATGTTTTACCCAGGTTCGGGCCCTCTTGATGGAGGTAAAACCCTACGTCCTGCTTGATTAATATTGATGATATGGGTAGTATAAGAGTAGATCTACCACGAGATCAAGGAGGCTAAACCCTAGAAGCTAGCCTATGGTATGATTGTTGTATATGGAGTTGATTGCCTACGGACTACAACCCTCCGGTTTATATAGACACCGGATAGGGTTAGGGTTACATAGAGTCGGTTACAACGGTAGGAGATCTTGAATATCCGCATCGCCAAACTTGCCTTCCACGCCAAGAAAAGTCCCATCCGGACACGGGATGAAGTCTTCAATCTTGTATCTTCATAGTCTAGGAGTCCGGCTGAAGGTATAGTCCGGCTACGCGAACACCCCCTAATCCAGGACTCCCTCATGAGGCTTGAAAATATCAATTCTATAAGTCTATGGATTAGTAACACGTCATCCTGATAGATAGATGAGAAGGCCTAGTTCTTAATCCCCGTAGAAAAGAAGAGGTTGACTCAGATCAGAAGGGCATAGGGTAAAGGAGTAAAAAGAGCCTTACGTTCCCTTCCATAATCAATTCCCTTACATAACTAAAGCATTTCTAGACTCGACTTCTACCAGTTTGGCTTGGTAATCCTACAGGCAGTCAGGCTCTGATACCAACGCTGTCAGGACCCTGATCCTAAGTCACACTGATCTAGCTTGTAACACTTCATATCACTTTGCGGCCTCACACACGGTATTCCCACGGGTGCCACCTTACCTGGCCCGAGACAGTTTGCGCCTTTTGGCTCACATATATGATAGTGTCGCTAGCATCCATATGACAGAGAATCCGGGCCGACATGGCTATTCGTGAACCCAAAGCGGCACTAACCTATGGGGACAGGCATACATGAATCACACCGAGCATGCTGGTCATCAGCGAGTGAATCCGGGCTGTAGCACTGGGCTGACAGGAGTCCGGGGAACCCGGGCTGTAGCAGGCTAGGCAGGACTCCGGATGTCACCGCGTGACATTTCCCCGAAGGGACAGACATAGGAACAAAGTGAAACACATGCCGGCCAGTCAAGTGTCCTGAGCAGTAGTGTTGGGCTAACAGGACTCCGGTGAACCGGGCTGTAGCGGACTACTATGGCTCATGGAAGCACTAGAGTACATTTCCCCATAAGAGAGGCTTCCAAGGATAAACAAGTAGATTGTCGGATCCCACACACCAAGCATTTCAATCATACACACAATATGCTCGATATGTGCAAATACAACATGGCATCACAACATCTCTCTACGACTCAAGTATTTATTCATTATGCTCCAAGGAGCGAGATATTACAAACATGGGTCTCATGACCCAACAATCATAGCATACAAATCTAAGCACATGCGGGAGCTTAACATGTCTGAGTACAGACATCTACAAATGAAAAAGGCTAAGAAGCCTGACTATCTACCAGATCCTATCGAGGGCACAAGATCGTAGCTGAGGTATCAAGATAAACATCGGAGTCCATGTGGAACTACTAGCGAGACTGAAGTCTCTCTGCAAAACATAAATTAAGCAAACGTGAGTACAAATGTACCCAGCAAGACTTACATCAAAACTATCTACATATGCATCAGTAACAATAAAGGGGGTGGTGGAGTTTAACTGCAGCAAGCCAGCTTTGACTCAGTGGCTAACCTGAACTACGACTGCAAGAAACTCTTTTCAGGTGGCGCACACGAGTCCACATATTCACCATTCAATACACCACTATGGATCGGCTCCCGTCTCCTTACGAGAAGGCCATCCATAGCACTCACACTCATCTTGCGAGTTTTAGAGTATCCACTTTCACTTTTCTATAAACTGTTATAGGCAACCCAGAAGTCCATTACCACGGATACGGCTATTCGAATAGATGATGTTAACCCTGCAGGGGTGTACTTCTTCACACACGCTCTCACCACTTACCGCCGTTTACACGACATGTACTCGAGAACCTTCAAGCGGAAGCCCAATGAGGGTGTCGGCCACGTCCTACCTAAACACTCAAGTCTCTAGTCCAGGTTTATCGCCTATCCAGGTTCCATCCGTAGGTAGTCCGGCCGAGGTTTCCACATACGGCCCCGAACGATGTGAACAGGGTTCCCGAGACACCAAACGGGCGCCCGGTACACCGTGCCATGGTGTATCTACCGCATCATAGCCCACCCATAGGGTCAGCGCTACGCACGGCCGCCAACACATAACCTACAAACACCAGAAACTAGTTGCAACTCCTGGACAGAGTACTAGGGTGATTAAGAAGCCGAGAGGGTCCATTGGTTTCGGGCCCATTGCGTGGTAGTAACTGTTTCATGGATCACAAACACAGAACTCAGTTCCCGAGGACGGCTTCAATGAGACAACCCACCATGTACTCCTACATGGCCTCTCACCGCTACCTTTACCAAATCGTGTTCACACACTTAGCTCTCAACAGTAGGACATGTTTACACACCGCCGATTCATCCCCGATGAATCAGACCTGACTCAACTCTAAGCAGTATCAGGCATGACAAACAAACATGAATTAGCAGGCACATCAGGGCTCAAACAACTCCTACTCATGCTAGTGGGTTTCATCTATTTACTGTGGCAATGACAGGTCATGCAGAGGAAAAGGGTTCAACTACCGCAGCATGTAACAGTTGAATCGTTGTTGTCCTAATGCAGTAAAAGAGAGCAGGAGCGAGAGAGTGGGATTGTATCGGAATGAACAAGGGGGTTTTGCTTGCCTGGCACTTCTGAAGATATCATTGGGTCTTCATCAGTTTCAACGATCACAGCGTCGGTACAACATCTATCGAGAGGGGACAACCACCGGCAATAGAGAAGAACACAATCAATGCATATGCGACAATATGATGCATGATCATGACATGGCAATATGCTGTGATTTGAGCTAATGCATCTAGCTATGATTTAAATGAAGTTGGTTTGAATACAAGATTCAAATTCCAACTCCATATATGATTATTTAAATGCCCTTTATTTGTTTTGTCCAAAACAAAGGACAAACGTTGTTCAAACATGCATGAAAATGGTACAGATGGATTCCTTGAATTTTTCTGATAATTTTTCATATATAATTTATCTTATTGGGAGTTACGGTTGAATTTTTAGGATTTTTGGAAGTTTAGGGGATTTTATGAAAATAAATAAATCATTTAGATTTATTTAAAAGACAGAAAAGCATTACCGCATCAGCCTTGCATCATGCTGACGTCATCTGGTCAACACACGCGGTCCAGGTCAAACCTGACCAGTGGGACCCACTGGCCAGTAGTTAGTTAACTAACTAAAGTTAGTTAGTGTGAAACTAATACTAATCCTAGTTTAATTAGTGGCCTGGGGCCCACATGTCAGTGACCCGGGGATTCAAACTGGGCCCACCCAGTCAACGGTAAGCGGGGTCAAACCCGCCGGCGACTCGACGCCGGCGAGGCCCGAGACGGTGGTGCGGCTCAGAAAACACCCACAGGGCACGGGGCGAGGCCGTTCTTGGGCTCATTGGAGAGCTCTTGCAGGCGCGCATCTAGTGGGGTGGAGGCCGGGTCTATCGTGGCCGGAGCCAACGAAGGCGAGCTCCAAGGCGGCGACCGGAGTTTGGCCATGTGCGGGGTTTGGGCTACGGCGTGCAATCGCAAGAACTGAGGCGCTAGCGAGGCGCTACACGATGCAGCAAGCATGTTGGGTAGCACGGGATGACCAAATGGTCGCCGGAGCGACGCCGGCGACAAGCTCGAGCGGAGACAAGCTTCGGCCATGGGGGAACTATGGCCTAGAGGGTGCAAACGCATGGGAAAGAAGAGGGGAAAAGCGGCGGAGCTCACAGGGAGGTCGATGAGCAGATCAGTGGGCTCGGGGGCGACCGGAGCGAGGCGAATCGATGAACAGCGTTCGACGGGTACCGAGGTTCAAGACGACCCGATGGCAGCGATGTAGGGCCTCCGGTGAAGCGTGGCTCGGTGGGGGCGAGGGCGTCGCGGCGGAGCTTCTGGACATGTCGGAGAGGCGAGGGGGAGGCGGTGGCCGCGGTGGTGCACGTCGGTGGCGGCGGGCGCGTTTGGGGAGAGAGCGGAGAAGGGGGAGGAAGCCGTGGGAGAGTGAGAGGGTCCAGGGGAAGGTCGGGGCGATGCACGTGGCACTCGGGGTAGACTCCAGCAGCGGCAAGCAAGCAGGAGGTGGCCGGACGCGTGCTCGCGCGCGCCGGCCACGCGCTCGTCCTCCTGGCAAGGGGGAAGACGACAGGGAGGAGACCCTGGTGGGCTGGGCCGGCCAGCTACAGTGCTGGGCCGGTTGGTGGGCGCCAGGTAAGTTTTCTCTTCTCTGTTTTATTTCTATTTTGTTTTGTTTTTATTTATACATTTTGCCACTGATTCAAAATTCAAAACAAATTCAAAACAGGGCAAAACCTTCTGAATATTTTTATGTTGCCATTATGGACTTTTCCAGAGGCACATAAATAATTCCAGGGCCTTTTGAATTATATTCTATAAAAATGAATATAATCCAAAACTCAAATACTTATTGATTTAATTTCAAAGTCCCAAAATAATTCCTTCAAAAATGTTCACTATTTTTGGTTTGGTCTCAAAGCCTTGCCAAATTTATCAAACATTTATGAAGTCATTTTGGAAGCAATGAATGCAATTTAAAGGGTTCTTGCCCTTCTTTTAAAATGATTTCTGAGGCTTTCAATTTCCTCATTTCAAGTTTCTTGAAAATAACAGGATGCATGATGCTCACTGACGCAACTATCTGCAACCAATGCTAGGGCTGTGACATGGCTCAAATCCGTCGAAGATCAAGTCTCCGCGGATGTCGACCATGCAGTTTAAGCTTCCAAACCTGACCTGGTGGCCAGGGGCGTAACTCTTGATCTGCTCCAGATGGCCAAGCGAGTTGGCCCGCAGTGCGAAGCCACCAAATACAAAGATCTATCCGGGGAGAAAAGTCTCACCCTGGACTGCATCGCTATCGATGATCGAAGGAGCCATCAAGCCTAATAGTGATGCCACAGAGGAACTCTCAAAGAAAGAACCAATGTCGGTGTCAAAACCGGCGGATCTCAGGTAGGGGCCGGGTCCGAACTATGCGTCTAAGGCAGATGGTAACAGGAGGCAAGGGACACGATGTTTTACCCAGGTTCGGGCCCTCTTGATGGAGGTAAAACCCTACATCCTGCTTGATTATTATTGATAATATGAGTAGTACAAGAGTTGATCTACCACGAGATCACAGAGGCTTAACCCTAGAAGCTAGCCTATGGTATGATTGTATGTTGTCCTACAGACTGAAACCCTCCGGTTTATATAGACACCGGAGGAGGCTAGGGTTACACAAGGTCGGTTACAAAGGAGGAGATATGCATATCCATATTGCCTAGCTTGCCTTCCACGCCAAGTAGAGTCCCATCCGGACACGGGACGAAGTCTTCAATCTCGTATCTTCATAGTCCAACAGTCCAGCCAAAGGATATAGTCCGGCTGTCCGGAGACCCCTAATCCAGGACTCCCTCAGCGGCCTTGCTCTACTGCCCCAGCTCCCCACGTGTCTGCATGTGCATCTTTTTCAACTCCCATCAGCTCTTCCAAAGCCACCTAAATTTTTAGTATTATTAGAGGTAAAGCTACTTCATGCATTCGAATCTAGGGCTTTGTTCAAACAACAAAGAAAGGGGGGAAGTTGTAGCATGAATCTAGGAATTGATCCAAAGAGGAAATAATATGGTGAAAGTAGTAGAGACCGGATACCCAACCGGTCTCTTGGTTGAAAAGGGAAATAATGGGAATACGCAGTACAAATTGGATAAGGAATAGATCTATTATTGGTTGAAAAAAGGATAGAAAGTGGCGGCTGGTGGACAAGTCAACAGAGTATGTCCAGGATTAGATTTTCTGCCATCACATAGTAAAAGGTGTCCAGGATTAGATTTGCTGCCCTCACATAGTAAAAGGTCTCAAGATTAGATTTGCTGCCCTCACATAGTAAAAGGTCTCAGGATTAGATTTGCTGCCCTCACATAGTAAAAGGTCTACAGGATTAGATTTGCTGCCCTCACATAGTAAAAGGTCTACAGGATTAGATTTGCTGCCCTCACATAGTAAAAGGTCTCCAGGATTAGACTTGCTGCCCTCACATAGTACAAGGTCTCCAGGATTAGATTTGCTTCCCTCACATAGTACAAGGTCTCCAGGATTAGGTTTGCTGCCCTCACATAGCATGAACAAACTCGGCATCACCACTTTATGCCTCCTTGTAGGTACATTGTGTTGATGCGTCCACTGTCGCATGTCCTTATACCAACCTTTTGCTCTTGTTAATGTAAGGGCGCCTGTAAAATGAAGCGATCACACTGTTACTTAGGGACATGTCTAACCAGTGTATTGTTAATCTAATGCCTCTAGTGATAAGATGCAATTAAACTATGTTACAAATGGCACTCCTGTTGTTTTCCCCAGTATGATAAGTAAGTTTCTTCTTTACGCTGCTGAGTGTCCTGGTGTCCCCATGGTCCCATGCCCTTAAACCAACTCTTTAGCTGCCGTTGATTTACTGTGTCTGGTAAACAAGCAATGCCACCATTAAAGTAATCCCATATTTGAGGAATCTCATTGTTGATTGTAATGCTTTTGGTAACATGAAGCATTGCTGACGTTTTAAAATTTCTACTGTCCTTGCGTGATTGCCACGAACATAATTAAGATGCTTCTTTTCATTTTGTATATGTTTCGTATATTCTTATTGACCAGCAACTGTTTACTTTCTATCTTTTTGTGCAGATAGGGATATCCATTTCACCTTGTTGCTATTGTGACCTTTTGGTGAACTGCACAAAACACTTTTTTTGGAATGAGTGTCCTGTGCAGTTCAACTAAAATGTCACGTGGGCAGGATCTCTCAATTTTTGTGGAACTGCACAAAATGGTGATTGGAGTTTCCAAAATCTCCGTCAAGTTCTGCTGGTAATCTCGTGCAACATTTTATTAGCCTTTGCAAGATGGAGCCGTCACTGTCACCACGATGGCACTTTATTTTAGTGGAACCGCACAAAAGGATAAGAAAATTATAGTTGCACCTTACATGAGCCAGACAACCAACCTTAATGTTCCTCAATTTTAGTGCGACTACTAAAGAAGAACCTGCCAGCTCACAAGAGCAAGTACTTCTTGCTAGCTGAATGGTGCAATCTTTGCTTCATTTCAGGTGAACTGCAGAAAAAGGCGCATGAATTGAATCATGGAACTACAGGCATACCTCATCCAAGTAGATCTTGAGGTTGAGTTCAAGGAGGCCGCTATTAAAGCGAAATCATGCTCTCCTGTCTCCTTGTTTGTGCTGTGCAAACATGCTATGCAAACAGGAATACTCAACTACAGATGTTGTGACGGTCAAGAGCATTCGCCAAGTTCTTCGATTGTATGACATGGCTAACCAAGATGGATTTAATCCCGATATTCACTTTAGAAAAAGGCTCTAATGGGTTGGTTCTGAATCCTGCAAGCTGGGAATCAGTGAGATGTGTAGGCATCTTTGTTGTACTTATTATTTGAATCTTATTTGTTGGTTCTGAATCTTGCAAGCTCGGAATCAATGAGATGTGTAGGCATCTTTGTTGTACTTATTATTTGGATCTTATTTGTTGGTTCTGAATCTTGCAAGCTGGGAAACACGGTATGATGATGCAGTGGACAACAACCATAACAAACAGTTCAAACCTGGTAGTATTATCTTTGTGAAAGTGCGACAAATGTGCTGATCGTGTGCGTCCTGAGAATAATAATTCTAATTG
Source organism: Triticum urartu (assembly GCF_056163025.1). NCBI lineage: Eukaryota > Viridiplantae > Streptophyta > Magnoliopsida > Poales > Poaceae > Triticum > Triticum urartu. The sequence continues at coordinate 485,353,625 of NC_141877.1, forward strand.
TTGTGCATCTTGATCCTGTGGGACTGATAGAACGAGCGAATGCATTGCTTGTTTAAAGTATAAATTTCTATTAAAGCTAATTAAATTTAAGTAAAGTGACCACTAAGTCCTGTTATTATAGTACCAATACACGCCCGCTCATGAACCGACATGTGGCCGAGGGTGCATCTTCTGCCGGGCGTGCAGCGGACGAGGGAGGGGTAGTAACTGTTGTCGCCTGTACACACTCAACTTATTGTTCAATCCAGTTCCCCAAGAACTGAAAAACGAACTGCTGCCGCCGCCTACACACTCGTTCACTCGAAGAGACTCCAATGGCGATCCGAGGGGTGAGCCTGTTGGATATGGACTTCAGCAAGGATTTCTCCTTTGAGTTGGCCGTTCAGTCCTATGGCTGTACCAAGTTGAATGTGATGTACACCAATGATACGGACTCGGTGAAGCTCTGCCTCGCCTTAGTCCTATGGCTGCACCAGGTTCTGGAGCATTCGCCCGTTGCATCGGCGGCGCCGACTGCGCCTTCGCTACGGTGGAGAGAAGGAAGAATGCGATGATTCGTCCATCTGGTGCAACAAGCTTGTCGACATCCAGAAGCAATACAAGATCATCAGCAACGGGCAAGAGAAGGACTCCGTGGTTGACCTCGCTGAGACCATCATCGAACCCTGATACGCCAACATGAAAGAAGACGACCTGAACACATGGGAGGTACCTCTGAATCTAGCCTACATAACCTACACGACCAAGGACGCATACGCATGATACGACATGTACAAGCAGATCTTGGACATGAGGGCGTGTCTGCTTCCCGTAACCAATGAGTACACGGACAGCCGCAACGTCATGATCAAATGTGCCAAGAAGGTCTAGATGTTGTACTTTATCTGTTTTCTGTTTATAAGCACCTTTATCATCTGAGTGTTTCATGCATTAGCCTATGTGTCATAATTATCAGTTTTGTCTGAAATATTTATTTTAAGAATCCATTAACCTGATTGCTTTTTTTAGTGGCTATTTGCTTATGTATGTAAACTAGTTCACTTGTCCGTAAAAAAACTAGTTCACTCGGCTGCCATGCTTTGAATCTCCTTCCTCCCAACATATTCCCCTCCTCAGGTGGACCCAGCAGGTCTCTGAATTTTCTCCCACTTTCTTTTTCGATGTAAACTGAGTTTTCTCCTAGTACTTTCCCCTAGAACCAACTCAACTGTCCACGTCTAGCCTAAAAAATAATAATACCCCACGTACTATTAACTCATCAAATTAAAATGATATTTTATTTCGTAAGTTGAAAGTTCTTACAAAATAATGATAATAATTGTTTATATATAACTTGGCAAGTTAATTCCTAGTGATCATGTACATAAGCTTGCAAAGATTCTACTGATGTGCAATCATGTGTTTATGTTTTTATAAGATTTCTCCGTCTAGCCCAACATGATATTTTCACCCAGCCCAACAAGTCCGCGGATTTCGAGAAAAATGCAAATGGGATTTAAACGGGCTGCATAGATGCTACATCATTGTTTCACCCAGCCCACCAAATGGACTAAAAAAACAAATGGACTGGCTGACATGTGGGCCAGTTGGTCGAAGCCTAAGAAGGCGTTGGATTTACATCCAACAGTCGGCATTCTTCTTCAATCTCTCGTCTTCTTGCTCCAGCCGCCCAAAGCAGCGCCGGTCGTGCCACGTGCTTCTGCCTCTCATGGCCGGCTGTGATGCCGCGGAGGCCTCACCGCCCCCTACTACTCCCACCGCTGGCCCAGGGTATCCCTCTACTCACCCACACCCCCTGTTATTCTGCGGCGACGGCAGCCTCACGCCGTAGCCGAACCAGTGAATCCTCGTACTCCTCTCCGCGTGGGCATCCACTACCGCGTCTTCCCCGGCTCCGCGTCGTCCCCTTCCTAGGCCTCACCGTCATCCACCGCCTTGGTGCTCTCGGCGCGGCGTGGTCAATGTGGTCAACGACCGACTTCCATCGGAAGAGTATTGTACGTGGAGAGGCTGACAGCTAGGTCCACGGCCACAACCCAGTTTTTTTGTGATTTGCCAATTAAGTCGCTTTGTCAGGCCTGTTGGGCTACAAATCTTTCAAGTCGAGGAGAGCTTCATTCGGCTGGATGAGAAAATGGCCTATCAGTAATGAGAAATGGGATGTACATTTTTAAAACACATCAAACCGGCAATTAGTTTCAAATATCTTTTTTTCATTTCGAGATTTTAAATTACATTAATTTTTATGCGTGGAGAATTTGTTGGATTTTATATTGATATACATTTATTTTTAAAATCAGTTTGAATGTGAGTCAACATTTCGGGATTAAAAACAGTTTGGACCGCACTGAAATATGCAAAATTTCGTATAATTTTTTAATCGTGGCCACAATATGGGCTGTAATGCTAACAAGAAGAATATGGGCTCCAAAAAAACCCTTAAGAATTAGCAAATGGGATGTAAACTATTAGAAATAATGGTAGATGGGCTGTATGCTGTTTTCCACAGATTTGAGCCTTTCCTAAAAAAAGGTTGACGCACAAGCAGTGACTATTGGATGTACATCAAATGGCCGTCGTGCTTCTTCAATCTCTGCTCTTCCTTCTCCAGCCGCTCAAACAAGCGCCAGCGGGACTGCCTGCTCCCTACTCCCCGCGGCCGGCTGTGCTGCCACGCAGGCCTCACCGCCCCACCGTACTCCCATCGCTGGCCTAGCCATCCCTCTACTCACCCACACCTGCTGTTAATCTCCAGTGACGGTAGACGAACCAGTAAACCCTCATACAGTCATACTCCCCTCCGTGTGGGAAACAACTGCCGAGTCTTCCCTGCCTCCGTGTCGTTCCCTTCCTAGGCCTCGCCATCGTCCACCGCCCTGGTGCTCTCGGCGCGGCCTGGTCAACGTGGTCAACGACCGACATGCATCTGAAGTGGACTGTACATGGAGAGGCCGACAGCTGGTTCCATGGCCGCACGCAAGGAAATGCCTCCTTATTACGCACAAAATAATGATTCCTCCACCTGACATTAGGGACCCACCGAAAGGGCCTCTGTATTTCGCGAAAAAAACGTTACCGCCGCTGACAGCTCGGACCCACCAGCTATATGTTCGCACGCAAGGAAGTCCCTCCTTATTACGCACAAAAAAATGAATACCCCCCTATTAGCTGGGACCCAGTATAGTGGCAGCTTGACTTGTGGGCCTACTAAGTTGACGGGGACGGTGGGCTTTGTCAACTTAGTCAATATGCATGATTCTAGCTCCAGGGACTGTTCGATGTCCATCCAACGGCCGTAGTGCTTCTTCAACCTCTAGTCTTCTTGCTCCAGCCGCCCAAACCAGCGCCGGTCGTGCCTCGTGCTCCTGCCTCCCGTGGCCGGCTGCGATGCGGCGGAGGCCTCACCACCCCCTACTACTCCCACCGCTGGCCAGGCCATCCCTCTACTCACCCACACCACCTGTTATTCTGCGGCGACGACAGCTTCACACCGCAGCGAACCAGTGAACCATCGTACTCCTCTACGCGTGGGCATCCACTGCCGTGTCGTCCCCTTCCTAGGCCTCGCTGTCGTCCACCACCTTGGTGCTCTCGGCGCGGCATGGTCAATGTGGTCAAGGAACGGCTTCCATCGGACGTGGACTGTACGTGGAGAGGCTGACAGCTAGGTCCACGGCCGCAGCAAGGAAGTGCCTCCTTATTACGTGCAAAATAATTATTCCTCCACCTGACAGCGGGGACCCACCAGATGGGCCATCGTATTTTGTGAAAAAAAGTTAGCCCCCGACTGCTGGGACCCACCAGCTACATCTTCGCACGCAAGGAAGTGCGTTCGAAAAAAAAAACGATTCACCCCCCTGACTGCTGGGACCCACCAGCTACATCTTCGCAGGCAAGGAAGTGCCTGACAGTCGGGACCCACCTGGTCGAAGCATACGTAGCATTGTCATTCTGGTCGAGAATGTGTACATACATATATACTGGTGGATGTAGAGGCGCGCACGTGTCGTAGCAGAGGCGCGTACGTGTCGTAGTAGAGGCGCGCACGTAGCATGTACACGTACGTACAACGGCTAGGGTGCAAGAAAGAAAATACGGCCATGTATGTGTATATACGGGCAGGGTCTCGAACGCCTACTCGCGCATACGTACGGCCAGGGCTCGTGTACATGGCTGGGTCGGAACGGAGAAACAACGTCGTCGTCGTGTTCATGGGGAGGCAACAGAATGCGTCGTGTTCATGGGGAGGCAACGGAATGCGTCGTGTTCATGGGGAGGCAATGGAACGCATGGGAGCCAACCGGCTGGGTCGGAACGGAATGCGTGGTCGTTTTCATTGGGAGGGCTTGAACGGAACAGGCGATGGAAACGAGGCCTGGCATACCGCACAACAGAGGAAATGGACCTCCTACGTTTGGAACGGGGTCCTATTGATCGGGAGGGGTCTGTCATACCGCAAAACGGATGAAACGGACCTCCTACGGTCGAAATGGGGGTCCTGTTGATCGGGAGGGGTTTGGCGTACCGCAAAACGGACCTCCTACGGTCGAAACGGGGGTCCTGTTGATCGGGAGGGGTGTGGCGTACCACAAAACGGACGAAACGGACTTGTGTTGGAGCGCTACGGTCGAAACGGGGGTCCTCTTCATCGGGAGGGGTGTGGCGTACCGCAAAACGGTACTCCACAAGATACTGTTCATCTCCACCGTCGACCTCCTCCAGCCTCCACGGGCTACCGTCGACCTCCTCCAGCCTCCACGGGCTCCTGTTCATCCAGCCTCCACCCCACGCTACTCCACTGGCTACTGTTCAACCACCCCTCCACGGGCACCCCTATACCGTCTACTGTTCATCCATCCCTCCACACCACGGGGTCCTGTTCAACCACCCCTCCACGGGCACCCCTCCACCGTCTACTGTTCATCCAGCCCTCCACCACAACACGGGGTCCTATTCATCCAGAGGCAACGCCACCGCTCACTATTCATCCAAAACCCCCCGCAACGCTCACTGTTCATCCCAGAGGCAGCATCGATCGGCTTCAGTTAGCAGCACTAGCGAAGGAATCACTCGATCGGGTTCAGTTAAAAGCAATCGATCGATGGCTCGGGTTCAGTAACGCGTAGCCTGCAGTGCAATCGCTCGGGTTCAGTTAGAGCCCAACACCTCGCTCGGGTCCAGTTAGAGCCAACGCCTCACACACACGCGCGTACGTGTACGAGAGAAACGCGCATCACTCGGCCCCCGACCTCCCACCGTAACCAGGAACTCCCTGAAATTTTCCTCCCCCTCGCTTCTACCATAGTTTTTTCCGTCATGGACGGCCCAAAGAATGTCATGCAGCTGCGTCTCCGGCCCGCCCAGGACGAAAAGCCCATTTTCTGTCATGATTTATTATCATAGAAGTAGGAGCCCACCACATCTATGATGATACCGGGTTTTGTCACAATTATCGTCATAGAAGTGTCATATGTATGACAGAATTTTTTTCCTTCGGCCCAAAATGTCATGGATGTGTCTTTTTTTGTAGTGCGTACACGTCGCTGCATCTCCTTCGTAACATGTGGCGTCGGCTGTACCCCCTCGGTGTCGACCTAGTCTATCATGTGTACCGGGAGTGTCTAGCAGACTTAGTTTATGAGTATCACGCAGTGGTTACTCTGCGCACCAGTTCCGATTCCAGCACTTACACTCGTACCTCTCGGGGCGGTTTTGCTTCTACCGCTTCCCGAGCCATCCAATTTGCTGCATTCGAGGTCCTTGTCGAGCTTCGTTATAATGAGGTCCAGATGCAGAACCACCCAGGTTTCCACTACTATCCCTCTCTACAAGACAATGGTCGTGTCAGTTTTCCTATCATTGATCCGGAGTCTAATAGTGTTGCTAGCCACCTTTCTCGTTATATCACTACTAGCTACCTTATGATCCATGAGCTAGCTCAAGAGCTGACTCGTGCTTGTACTGCTTTAGCCACTGCTAGATCTTTCACTACTCCATCCTCTACGGGATTTACCATTTATATTCCATCCAGTTCTAGTTCACCTATTTCACCGGTTACTCCTCCGAGTAGCTCGGGCACCTCGACCGTGAATCCTCTCAGTGCTCCTGCTGAGTGGGTTTCCCTCCTCTCTACTCCCGTAGCCCCGATGCTTCACCTTGCACCTGCTCCGGAGGGAGAGCCCTTGGGGCAGCGTCGTCGTGTTACCTTTAACCCGAAGGATTCAGTTAACGTCATCAGTTCAGGATCCGAGTCCACTTTAGGAGAGGACCCCGCAGCACCAGCAGAGTAGTAGAGTGTTTGAGTATCCGCAGTTGTCTGGATGATATACGGATGTAGTCGTACGAGTCATGATGCTCCGTTTCATGTATGAGAGTAGTTGAACTTGGCATGTTGTTTATCTTTCATGTATGAGTCTATGTATAATTATGTTGGAACTCTATTTTATTCGTCGTATTTTCTTCTTTATTTCGCTTTCTCTTGGGCTTTGTTGCTGGCTTTTCCCCAATTTATTTTGGATGTTTCTCATCTCGGTTGCGTTGTCTTGGAAAAAATACACAATAGGATGACGCGGGGAGGCAGCAGTAGCGACCCTCATGAGGATGCTCCTGTTCGTCATTCCGCACGACAGGCAGGACACTCCCCCAAGCCGTATGTTCCACCACCGCCTCCGCCGCCAAATCCGCCCTCCACCGAGCAAATTCTGCGTATGTTTGAGGAAAGGAGGAATAATGATCTGATTGAAATATTAAGGAGTGTGCAAGCTGTGGTTGGACAAAATGGAAATCAAAACGGTCATCACTCCAAGCTGTCAGATTTTTAGAGAACCAAGCCTTCCAGTTTTAGTCAGGTTATTGATCCCTTGGATGTAGGCGATTGGTTGCGAACCATTGAGAAGAAGCTTGAGATTGCTCGTACTGAAGAACATGATAAAGTTCCGTTTGCAATTCATTATCTTGAAGGCGCTGCCGCCATATGGTGGGAAAATGCAAAAGCCATGTGGCCTGCCGATGAAGAAATCACCTGGGCAAAATTCAAGGATCAGTTCCGGAAATACATATTCCTACTGGAATTATGAAGGTTAAGTGGCGTGAATTTCTCGCGCTCCACCAAGGAAGTCAGTCTGTGGGTGAATATTTGCAAAAATTCAATCATTTGGCCCGTTACTCCCTTCATGACGTGGCCACCAAAGGAACAAAGATTGACACGTTTCTTGGGGGATTAAACCCGCAACTCTGATGTACCCTCAGTATGTTTGATTTCCTAGATTTCCAAACTCTGGTAAACAAGGCTTTCATTGCTGAAAGGGAGCACAAGCTCGTATCGGACAATAGGCCTGCTAATAACGATCACAAGCGCAAGGTCGAGCCAAGGAAGGAAGTGCAGCTAGTGAAAAAGGCTCGTACCTGGCAACATACTCAGGTGGAGTATAATCCCAATTTGCAGCAGAATGTTAACAAAACCACCACCGAAGTCAAGAATGTCCTGACCAACCCGGTGCGAGAAGAGTGCCAGCACAACAATTCTTGCTTTAGTTGTGGGCAAACCGGACATTATGCAAGACATTGTCCCAAGAACGGCAAGGCAAATGCTCTATTTAGGCCACAAGTCAACTTTATGAAGTCATACCCTACCCAGCAAAACATCACTGGGCACATTCATCATCTCTCCATAGACGAAGCCCAAGAGAACCCCGAAGTCGTCATTGGTATGTTTTCTGTTAATAACGTACCTACCGTACTTTTATTTAACTCTGGGCTTCCCACTCTTTTATTTTGCGGAGTTTTGTTGCCCAAAAAAAATTTCCTTTTTTGCTTTTGGGCAAGAATATGCTGGTACAATCCCCGGGATCTTTGATCAGGAGCAATCTGGTCTACCGTAATCTGGAAATCAATATCAACGGAGCCCGTTTTCCAACTTCCTTGATAATCATTGAGTCTGTAAAGCTGGACATTATTTTGGGAATGAATTAGTTGACCCAATATGAAGTATGCATAAATTGCATGACCCGAGAAGTCACTTTGATTAGTCAAGAGGGCCAGACTAACTACCAAATTCTATGCTCGCAGGAGCATACCCAAGAAAGAAATGGTCTTCACCGCGGTGGCAGGTGAGTTGGAATTAATTCCTGTGGTCACTGAGTTTCTTGATGTATTTCCAGAAGAAGTATTACCGGATGCCTTCATCAGAATTAGTGGAGCTAAAGAAACAACTTGATGAAATGCTCCAGAAAGGATATATCCGTCCTAGCTCTTCACCATGGGGATCACCTGCTATCTTCGTGGATAAGAAGGATGACAACCTCCGCTTGTGTGTGGATTACCAGCAACTGAATGATGTCACCATCAAAAGTAAATATCCATTGCCAGGATTGATGACTTGTTTGATTAGCTCAGTGGGGCCAAGGTATTCTCCAAAATTGATTTAAGGACATGATATCATCAACTCAAGATTACAAAGGAAGATATTCCTAAGACCGCATTCACTACTCGGTACGGTCTTTATGAACATATAGTTATGTCCTTTGGTCTCACCAATGCCCCTGCCTTCTTCATGAATATGATGAATAAAGTATTCAAGGACTTCCACAATAAATTCATGGTGGTCTTCATCGATGACATACTTATATACTCAAAAAGTGAAGAAGAGCACAAAGAACACCTCAGAGCTGTGTTACAACGACTCCGTGACCATCAGCTATACGCCAAATTTAGTAAATGCGAGTTTTGGCTCAAGCAAGTTGGATTGCTTGGACATGTGCTGTCCGCAGAAGGTATAGCCGTGGACCCGAGCAAAGTAAAGGATGTGCTCGATTGGTTGGCACCCACAACCATATCACAAATCCAGAGTTTTCTTGGATTAGCCGGCTACTACCATCATTTCATTGAAGGGTTTTCCAAGATTGCTAAACCCATGACGGAGCTGCTCAAGAAAGATAAGAAGTTTGAATGGACCGATGATAACCCACAAGTATAGGGGATCGCAACAGTTTTTGAGGGTAGAGTATTCAACCCAAATTTATTGATTCGACACAAAGGGAGCCAAAGAATACTCTCAAGTATTAGCAGCTGAGTTGTCAATTCAACCACACCTGTAAACTTAATATCTGCAGCAAAGTGTTTAGTAGCAAAGTAATATGATAGTAGTGGTAACGGTAGCAAAAGGTAACAGTAGTAAAAGTAATGTTTTTGGTATTTTGTAGTGATGATAGCAATAGCAACGGGAAAGTAAATAAGTGAAGAACAATATATGGAAAGCTAGTAGGCAATGGATCAGTGATGGAGAATTATGCCGGATGCGGTTCATCATATAACAGTCATAACCTAGGGTGACACAGAACTAGCTCCAGTTCATTGATATAATGTAGGCATGTATTCCAAACATAGTCATACGTGCTTATGGAAAAGAACTTGCATGACATCTTTTGTCCTACCCTCCCGTGGCAGCGGGGTCCTTGCCGAAACTAGGGGATATTAAGGCCTCCTTTTAATAGAGAACCGGAACAAAGCATTAACACATAATTAATACATGAACTCCTCAAACTACGGTCATCACCGGTAAGTATCCCGATTATTGTCACTTCGGGGTTAACGGATCATAACACATAATAGGTGACTATAGAATTGCAAGATATGATCAAGAACACTCATATATTGATGAAAACATAATAGGTTCAGATCTGAAATCATGGCACTCGGGCCCTAATGACAAGCATTAAGCATAGCGAAGTCATAGCAACATCAATCTCAGAACATAGTGGATACTAGGGATCAAACCCTAACAAAACTAACTCGATTGCATGATAGATCCCATCCAACCCATCACCGTCCAGCAAGCCTACGATGGAATTACTCATGCACGGCGGTGAGAATCATGAAATTGGTGATGGAGGATGGTTGATGATGACGATGGCGACAGATTCCCCTCTCCGGAGCCCCAAACGGACTCCAAATCAGCCTTCCCGAGAGGTTTTAGGGCTTGGCGGCGGCTCCATATCGTAAAACGCGATGAATTCTTCTCTCTAATTTTTTTCTCCCCGAAACACAATATATAGAGTTGCAGTTGGAGTCGGAGAGGAAACAGGGGGCCCACGAGGTAGGGGCATGCCCTAGGGGGGCAGGCGCGCCCCCCAGCCTCATGGAGAGGTGGTGGGCCCCCTGGCCTTCATCTTTTGCAGGTATTTTTCATATTTTCTGTAAAGTTGCTCCGTGAAGTTTCAGGTCATTCCGAGAACGTTTGTTCCTGCACATAAATAACACCATGGTAATTCTGCTGAAAACAGCGTCAGTCCAGGTTAGTTCCATTCAAATCTTGCAAGTTAGAGTCCAAAAGAAGGGCAAAAGTGTTTGGAAAAGTAGATACGATGGGGACGTATCAACTCCCCCAAGCTTAAACCTTTGCTTGTCCTCAAGCAATTCAGTTGATAAACTGAAAGTGATAAAGAAAAACTTTTACAAACTCTGTTTGCTCTTGTTGTTGTAAATATGTAAAGCCAGCATTCAAGTTTTCAGCAAAGATTATAACTAACCACATTCACAATAACGCATAGGTCTCAAGTTTACTCATATCAATAGCATAATCAACTAGCGAGCCATAATAATAAATCTTGGGTGACAACCCTTTCTCATAACAATCATAATATGATATAACAAGATGGTATCTCGCTAGCCCTTTCTGAGACCGCAAAACATAAATGCAGAGCACCTTTAAAGACCAAGGACTGACTAGACATTGTAATTCATGTTAAAAGAGATCCAGTCAAGGCATACTCAATGTAAACTAACAGTAATGAATGCAAATAACAGCGGTCCTCTCCAACTGGTGCTTTTTAATAAGAGGATGATGACTCGGCATAAAAGTAAATAGATATGCCCTTCGCAGAGGGAAGCAGGGATTTGTAGAGGTGCCAGAGGTCGGTTTTGAAACAAAGATGAATAATATTTTGAGCGGCATACTTTCATTGTCAACATAACAACCAAGAGATGGCAATATCTTCCATGCTACACACATTATAGGCGGTTCCCAAACAGAATGGTAAAGTTTATACTCCCCCTTCCACCAACAAGCATCAATCCATGGCTTGCTCGAAACAATGAGTCCTCCAACTAACAAGAGTCCCAGGGGGAGTTTTGTTTGCAATTATTTTGATTTAGTTTGCGTAAAGCATGGGACTGGGCATCCCGGTGACCAGCCATTTATCTCATGAGTGAGGAGCGGAGTCCACTCCTCTTGAGAATAACCCGCCTAACATGGAAGATACAGATAGCCCTAGTTGATACATGAGCTATTCAAGCATACTAAACAGGATATTTGTTTGAAGGTTTAGAGTTTGGCACATACAAATTTACTTGGAACAGCAGGTAGATACCGTATATAGGTAGGTATGGTGGACTCATGTGGAATAACTTTGGGATTTAAGGAATTTGGATGCACAAGCAGTATTCCTGCTTAGTATAGGTGAAGGCTAGCAAAAGACTAGGAAGCAACCAGCTAGAGAGCGACAACAGTCATGAACATGCATTAAAATTAATCAACACCGAATGCAAGCATGAGTAGGATATAATCCACCATGAACATAAATATCGTGAATGCTATGTTGATTTTGTTTCAACTACATGCGTGAACATGCGCCAAGTCAAGTCACTTAAATCATTCAGAGGAGGATACCACCCTATCATACCACATCATAACTATGTCAATAGCATGTTGGCATGCAAGGTAAACCATTATAACTCATAGCTAATCAAGCATGGCAGAACAAAGTATGATCTCTAATTGTCATTGCAAACATGTTTATTCATAATAGGCTGAATCAAGAACAATGAACTAATCATATTTACAAAAACAAAACAGGTCGAGTTCATACCAGCTTTTCTCATCTCATCCAGTCCATCATATATCATCATAATTGCCTTTCACTTGCACGATCGAATGATGTGAATAATAATAATAGTGCACGTGCATTGGACTAAGCTAGAATTTGCAGGCATTCAATAAACAGGAGAAGACAAGGCAATATGGGCTCTTTTGTCAGATCAACAGTAATGCATATAAGGGCCACTTCAACAATTTAATTATGGTCTTCTCCTATCGACCCCCAAAGAAAAGAAAAGAAATAAAACTATTTACATGGGAAAGCTCCCAACAAGCAAAAGAAGAATAGGAAATCTTTTTGGGTTTTCTTTTTAATTACTACTACAAGCATGGAAATTAAACGGATTAAAAGCTACAACTAGTTTTTTTGTTTTTCTTATGGTTTATGAAACACACAAGAAGAAATCATAAAAAGGAAAATAAACTAGCATGGATGATACAATGAAAAAGTATGAGCACCGACATCTAGCAATGAGTGTGTCCACATAAATGTAATGTTGGTGGGAAATACATACTCCCCCAAGCTTAGGCCTTTGGCCTAAGTTGGTCTATGGCCACGGCTGGCCTAACGGATATCCATAATAATAGTTGGGGTCATACTGAGAAGAAGAAGAGGAAGACACCGATTGCCACTGGCTGACAATCATCTCCGGATCCCACTGATAATTAGGCTGTCGTGGAGGATCAACTTGTGGTTCCGGATCTAGCTCCACGGCTGGTGCAGGGTTTCGGTAGGCGTGAATAGCCTTCAACGGAACAAGGTACGTGCCTGAAGATAAATCAAACAAAGAAGGAGCAGGCAGGGTAATAGTCTCAGGATGATGTCTGTTAAAGAACAATTGATATTTAAGCTCTCCTTCCCTATTCTTAACAATAAAATCATGTGCCACCATACTTTTATAATCTAAATAAACACGAGGCAACACTTTTTCTTCCTTCTCATAATGCCTAATAGGTATGTTAAAATGTGCAGCTAGGCGTGAATCATAGATGCCTCCAAAGATGGGGCCCTTGGTACGGTTCAGACTTAACCGTTTGGCAATAATACCGCCCATACTAACAAAGTTATCACCGTATAAACCATGGAGCAAAATAATAATATCAGGGATACTAAGGTTTCCACAGTTTCCGTGACCAATTAAGCAACGACTAGCAAATAATGCAAAATAACATAAAACAGGAAAATGTATGCTAGTGGTTCGTGCATCGAAAACATTCCCTGGTTCCCCTACAGTGATAGTATCAATAAACCCCTCCACATCATCACGATGTGGTTCTTCTGTCTTGCCCTCAAAAGGGACTAAACAAATTCGACAAAAATCATAAAGTGACATCTCCTTATGCTCATCATATAAATGAAACTCTACCATAGGTGGTGAGCTCCTAGAATGGAAATGAAAGTTTTGCACAAAGGTATTTGTGAGTAAGAGATACTGATCGCATTGGTCGTGGAGGAAAGCGGTGAGGCCTGCATTCTTAGATAATTCATGAAAATCTGCATAAATACCGGCTGCTCTCAAGAAATCATCGGAAGGCCATTCACACACGCCCGAACCTCCGTGGTGCGAGGCAGATTATACTTAGGCTTCGGTGCCTTTTCCTTCAAGCTTTGGCTCGATGAGCCCCTCAAAAGTCTCCTCTGAAATTTTTAGTAACTTCAAAATAAAATTAAACAAAACTCAATAATATTGATAGCAACTACTCCTACAAGTGCCTAGGGCCTATATCATGCATCAAAACTACTTTTGACCAAATAAATTTGACATGCAAGCTCAAGAACATGGTCACCTAAGAAGCAAAAATTTGCAATGAATAAAGCACTAGAACAAAAACTAATTGGACCAATGGAGGAGTCATATACCAAGGAACAATCTCCCCAAGCAGTTTTGTGAGAGGTGCTTTGAGCAAGGAGATCGAAAACGACAGCAAAATAAGCTTGGAGTCGGGTTTGAGCTGGTTATTCGTGTTTGTGGGAGGAAGAAGAAGTGTATGGGTGAAAGAAAAAGTGGAGGAGGGCCACCGTGGGCCCACGAGGCAGGGGGGCGCGCCCTGGGGGTAGGGCGCGCCCTCCACCCTCGTGCGCAGGTGGTTGACCCCCCTGCTGTGTTCTGAGTGCCAAATATTCCCAAATATTCTAGAAAAAATCATATTTAAATTTTAGGCCATTTGGAGAACTTTTATTTTCGGGGCATTTTTATATTGCACGGATAATCGGATAACAAATAGAAAAAATATTTATTTTTATTTTATTTAATATAAATAACAGAAAGTAAAAGTGGGGTACAGAAGGTTGTGCCTTCTAGTTTCATCCATCTCATGATCATCAAAAGGAATCCACTAACAAGGTTGATCAAGTCTTGTTAACGAACTCATTCCGAATAACATGGAACCGGAGAAATTTCGAATAACACTATGTTACCTCAATGGGGATATGCACATCCCCTATTATAAGAATATCATATTTTTTCTTGACAGTAGGAAGAGGAAATTCAAAACCTCCAAATATAATCGATGGAATTTTTCCAATAGAGTTGATACTGTGGACTTGAGGTTGTTTCCTCGGAAAGTGTACCGTATGCTCATTACCATTAACATGAAAAGTGACATTGCCTTTAGTGCAATCAATAACATCCCCTGCAGTATTCAAAAAGGGTCTTCCAAGAATAATAGACATACTATCATCCTCGGGAATATCATGAATAACAATGTCTATTAAAATAGTAACATTTGCAACTACAACAGGCACATCGTCACAAATACCGACAGGTATAGCAGTTGATTTAACACCCATTTGCAAAGATATTTCAGTCGGTGTCAACTTATTCAAATCAAGTCTACGATATAAAGAGAGAGGCATAACACTAACACCGGCTCCAAGATCACATAAAGCATTTTTAACATAGTTTCTTTTAATGGAGCATGGTATAGTTGGTACACCGGGATCTCCAAGTTTCTTTGGTATTCCACCTTTAAAAGTATAATTAGCAAGCATGGTGGAAATTTCAGCTTCTGGTATCCTTCTTTTATTTGTAATTATATCTTTCTTGTACTTAGCATAAGGGTTGGTTCTAAGCATATCAGATAACCGCATACGCAAAAAGATAGGTCTAATCATTTCAGGAAAGTGCTCAAAATCCTCATCATCCTTTTTCTTGGATGGTTTGGGAGGAAAAGGCATGGGTTTCTGAACCCAAGGCTCTCTTTGTTTACCATGTTTCCTAGCAACAAAGTCTTTCTGATCATAATGTTTATTCTTTGATTGTGGGTTATCAAGATCAATAGCAGGTTCAATTTCTACATCATTATCATTACTAGGTTGAGCATCATCATGAGCATTATCATTAACATTACCACTAGTTTCAGGTTCATTACCAGATTGTGTTTCAGCATCAGAAATAGAAATATCATTTGGATTCTCAGGTGTTTCAACAATAGGATCACTAGAAGCATGCAAAGTCCTATCATTTTTCTTTTTCTTCTTTTTAGAAGAACTAGGTACATCTATATTATTTCTCTGAGAATCTTGCTCAATTCTCTTAGGGCGGCCTTAAGGATACAAAGGTTCCTGAGTCATTCTACCAGTTCTAGTAGCCACTCTAAGAACATTATCATTATCTTTACTATTCAATTCATTGAGCAAATCATTTTGAGCTTTAAGTACTTGTTCTACTTGAGTGGTAACCCTGGAAGCATGTTTACTAATAATTTTAAGTTCAATTTTAACATTAGCCATATAATCACCCTAGTGTTCAAGCATATTTAAATTGTATTCAATTGTCTACCGAAATAAGCATTAAAGTCTTCTTGCTTAGCCATAAATTTATCAAACTCATCTAAGCATGGGCTAGCAAATTTAGTAAATGGGATTTCAGCTTTATCATAGCTATAGAGAGAATTTACATTTACTACCTGTGTCGGGTTATCAAGACCATGAGTTTCTTCAATAGGTAATGGATTAAGATTATATGTTTCTTCAAGAGGCGGTAAATTAAGACCATGTATTTCTTCAATAGGAGGTAAATTCTTAACATCTTCAGCTTTAATACCCTTTTCTTTCATACATTTCTTTGCCTCTTGCATATCTTCATACTAAGAAATAGAATACCCCTCTTCTTCGGAGTTGGTTTAGGAATAGGCTCAGGAATTAGCTCCGGAGGTGTCCAATTATTTTCATTTGTCAACATATTATTCAATAGAATTTCAGCTTCATCTGGTGTTCTTTCCCTGAAAACAGAACCAGCACAACTATCCAGGTAATCTGTGGAGGCATCGGTTAGTCCATTATAAAAGATATCAAGTATTTCATTTTTCTTAAGAGGATTATCAGGCAAAGCATTAAGTAATTGGAGAAGCCTCCCCCAAGCTTGTGGGAGACTCTCTTCTTCAATTTGCACAAAATTATATATATCCCTTGAAGCAGCTTGTTTCTTATGAGCAGGGAAATATTTAGCAGAGAAGTAATAAATCATATCTTGGGGACTATGCACACAACCAGGATCAAGAGAATTAAACCATATCTTAGCATCACCCTTTAATGAGAACGGAAATATTTTAAGTATGTAAAAGTAACGAGTTCTCTCATCTTTAGTGAACAGGGTGGCTATATCATTCAATTTAGTAAGATGTGCCACAACAGTTTCAGATTCATAACCATGAAAAGGATCAGATTCAACCAAAGTAATTATATCATTATATCAGGATCAACAGAGAATTCATAATCCTTATCAGTTACAAAGATAGGTGAAGTAGCAAAAGTAGGGTCAGGTTTCATTCTAGCATTTAGAGATTGCTTACTCCATTTAACTAATAACCTTTTGAGTTCATTTCTATTTTTGCAAACTAAAATAGCGAAAGAAGCTTCTTGATAAAAAACATAACCCTTAGGAATAGCAAGTGATTCTTCATCATCACTTTCATCAGTATCATCAGATTCAATATTTTCAATCTCTCTAACCCTAGCAAGTTGTTCATCATGAAAATCACTAAGTGGCACAGTAGTATCAGGCATAGAGGTAGTTTCATCATAAGTATCATGCATAGCAGAAGTGGCATCATCAATAACATGCGAAATATTAGAACGAATAGCAGAAGCAGGTGTAGGTGCCGCAAGCTTACTCAAAACAGAAGCTGAATCAAGTGCAGAGCTAGATGGCAGTTCCATACCTCCCCTCGTAGTCGAGGGATAGATCTTGGTTTTTGGATCTCTCATGTTCTTAATAATGATAAGCAGATATATATCCCAAGTGACTCAAAGAATAGAGCTATGCTCCCCGGCAACGGCACCGGAAAATAGTCTTGATAACCCACAAGTATAGGGGATCGCAACAGTTTTCGAGGGTAGAGTATTCAACCCAAATTTATTGATTCGACACAAGGGGAGCTGAAGAATACTCTCAAGTATTAGCAGCTGAGTTGTCAATTCAACCACACCTGGAAACTTAATATCTACAACAAAGTGTTTAGTAGCAAAGTAATATGATAGTAGTGGTAACGGTAGCAAAACGAAACAATAGTAAAAGTAATGTTTTTGGTATTTTGTAGTGATGATAGCAATAGCAAGGGGAAAGTAAATAAGTGAAGAACAATATATGGAGAGCTCGTAGGCAATGGATCGGTGATGGAGATTTATGCCGGATGCGGTTCATCATATAACAGTCATAACCTAGGGTGACACAGAACAAGCTCCAGTTCATTGATATAATGTAGGCATGTATTCTGAACATAGTCATACGTGCTTATGGAAAAGAACTTGCATGACATCTTTTGTCCTACCCTCCCGTGGCAGCGGGGTCCTTACGGAAACTAAGGGATATTAAGGCCTCCTTTCAATAGAGAATCGAAACAAAGCATTAACACATAGTGAATACATGAACTCCTCAAACTACGGTCATCACCGGTAAGTATCCCAATTATTGTCACTTCGTGGTTAACGGATCATAACACATAATAGGTGACTATAGACTTGCAAGATAGGATCAATAACACTCATATATTGATGAAAACATAATAGGTTCAGATCTGAAATCATGGCACTCGGGCCCTCGTGACAAGCATTAAGCATAGCAAAGTCATAGCAACATCAATCTCAGAACATAGTGGATACTAGGGATCAAACCCTAACAAAACTAACTCGATTACATGATAGATCCCATCCAACCCATCACCGTCCAGCAAGCCTACGATGGAATTGCTCACGCACGGCGGTGAGCATCATGAAATTGGTGATGGAGGATGGTGGATGATGACGATGGCGACGAATTCCCCTGTCCAAAGCCCCGAATGGACTCCAAATCAGAACTCCCGAGAGGTTTTAGGGCTTGGCGGCGGCTCCGTTTCGTAAAACATGATGAATTCTTCTCTCTGATTTTCTTCTCCCCGATACACAATATATGAAGTTGGAGTTGGAGTCGGAGAGGCAACAGGGGGCCCACGAGGTAGGGGGCGCGCCCTAGGGGGGCAGGCGCGCCCCCACCCTCGTGGAGAGGTGGTGGGCCCCCTGGCCTTCATCTTTTGCAGGTATTTTTCATATTTTCTGAAAAGTTGCTCCGTGAAGTTTCAGGTCATTCCGAGAACGTTTGTTTTTGCACATAAATAACACCATGGTAATTCTGCTGAAAACAGCGTCATGCCGGGTTAGTTCCTTTCAAATCATGCAAGTTAGAGTCCAAAACAAGGGAAAAAGTGTTTGTAAAAGTAGATACGATGGAGACATATCAATCGAGGACTGTGAGAAAAGTTTCAGTGAGCTCAAAATCCGGCTGACGACAGCACCTGTGTTGACTCTTCCAGACATCTACCGCAACTTTGATGTGTACTGCGACGCCTCTAGACATGGTCTTGGATGCGTACTTATACAATACGGCAAGGTGGTAGCATATGCATCGCGACAACTATGACCCCACGAGGGAAATTATCCTACTCATGATCTAGAATTGGCCGCGGTGGTTCCTGCTCAAAAAATTTGGAGACACTACCTCATTAGGAAGAGGTCCCAAATTTTTACCGACCACAAAAGTCTCAAGTATATATTTACTCAGCCAGATTTAAATCTCCGTCTATGAAGATGGCTTGAGTTAGTCAAGGACTATGATCTTGGAATAAATTACCACCCAGGTAAGGCCAACGTGGTTGCCGATGCACTCAGCCGAAAGCCTGTCAGCCTGAATACCATAATGGAATCCTTGCCTCCTGAACTTCAAGAGGAGATTGCTCAGCTCAACCTGGTCATAGTTGATGCTGGTCTTGCTAATATTATGGAAGTTGTACCTACGCTCGAGGAAGAGATCCGCAAGGCCCAGCTAGGTGACACCGTCCTGCAGAAACGTGCCA
The DNA here is from genome assembly GCF_056163025.1 of Triticum urartu. Classification (NCBI taxonomy): domain Eukaryota; kingdom Viridiplantae; phylum Streptophyta; class Magnoliopsida; order Poales; family Poaceae; genus Triticum; species Triticum urartu. Next base: position 485,372,826 of record NC_141877.1, read on the forward strand.
AGAGTATGTTAGCAGGACAAACTTTAGACTTTTCTAAGGATCAACATGGTACCCTCCGATTCCGTGGAAGGATTTGTGTACCCAGTCAGGCAGATTTAAGGAAGAATATCCTGTAGGAAGCACACGAATCTTCGTATTCTATTCACCCTAGAGGTACTAAAATGTATGACGACCTTCGACAAATATTCTGGTGGGATGGAATGAAGAAAGACATTGCCTATTTTGTGGCATGTTGCGACATATGAAACAAGGTGAAGGCAGAACATCAGAAGCCTGCCAGACTTCTCCAACCATTGCTAGTTTCACAATGGAAATGGGATGATGTCTGCATGGATTTTTTCATAGGGCTACCTAAAACTCAGCGAGGCAACGATGCAGTTTGGGTCATAGTGGACACCTTAACCAAGGTTGCTCACTTTATCCCTATCAGAACCACATATCGAGCCGATCCGCTCGCACAAATGTATGTGTCCAGAATAGTCAGTCTGCATGGAGTGCCTCGAACAATCAGTTCTGACCAGGGATCACTTTTTACCTCCGCTTTCTGGTCACGTCTCCACCAAGCTTTGGGGACATCGCTAAAATGTAGTTTCACTTATCATCCTCAAATTGATGGACAGACTGAGCGGGTAAACTAAATACTCGAAGATATGCTACGAGCCTGCGCTTTGGCCCAAGGGCCTAAATTGGAAGACTGCCTGCCATATGCCGAGTTCTCATACAACAACAGCTTCCAGTCTAGTCTAAAGATGTCACCGTGTGAAGCTTTGTATGGCCGTAAGTTTCGCACTCCTTTAAATTGATATCAAACTGGAGATAGCCGTATTTTGAGAATGGATCTCATGATGGAAGCTGAGAAGTAAGTCAAGGAAATCCGAGACAGATTGCAATTGGCCAAATCTCAACAGAAGAGTTATTATGATGCAAAGCACCGACATATCAGTTTTGAACCCGGAGAACACGTATACCTCCAAGTCACTCCTATGAAAGGAGTCAAGAGATTCCAGACTCATGGAAAGTTGGCACCCAGATTTATTGGTCCATTCCCAGTTATGTCCAGAGTGTGTACTATTGCATATCAGTTGGAACTACCCCCGGAATTGTCGGAAGTGCACAATGTGTTTCATGTTTCACAGTTGAGGCTGGTATGACAGAAATGGAGTTGGCAAAGGATTTAACATATGAAGAGAGACTGGTCAGAATTTTGGATCAGATGGAAATGGTCACTCGTAGTAAAGCAAGTGTCGGTGTCAAAACCGGCGGACCGTGGGTAGGGGGTCTCGAACTGTTTGTCTAAGGCGGATGGTAACAGGAGGCGGGGGACACGATGTTTACCCAGGTTCGGGCCCTCTCCATGGAGGTAATACCCTACGTCATGCTTGATTGATCTTGATGATATGAGTATTACAAGAGTTGATCTACCACAAGATCGTAGAGGCTAAACCCTAGAAGCTAGCCTATGGTATGATTGCATGTTGTCCTATGGACTAAACCCCTCCGGCTTATATAGACATCGGAGGGGGCTAGGGTTCCATAGAGTCGGTTAGAAGGAAGGAGATCTACATATCCGTATTGCCAAGCTTGCCTTCCACGCCAAGGAGAGTCCCATCTGGACACGGGACGAAATCTTCAATCTTGTATCTTCATAGTCCAACTATCCGGCTAAAGGATATAGTCCGGCTGTCCGGAGACCCCCTAATCCAGGACTCCCTCAGTAGCCCCTGAACCAGGCTTCAATTACGATGAGTCTGGCATGCAGTTTTTTCTTCGGCATTGCAAGGCGGGTTCCTCCTCCGAATACTCCATAGAAGATTTTGAACACAAGGATAGTGTCCGGCTCTGCAAAACAAGTTCCACATACCACCGTAGAGATAACAATATTTCCACAAATCTAATCTACTGACATGCTTGACAGCATGACATCATACCACGGCCCGGTCATTATTCGAACCGTTTTTTCTCAACCAGCTATTGCACATATCGCGAGGTGGTTTCCTTGGCACGTCTTGTTGAAGCAGAGATTCATGTCCCCTTATCATGGGATTTTCATCAATATGGATGTGGGTAACTCAACTGCGCCATCAATTACGGCGCTTGGGGCATGAGATGTTTTACCAGGTGAGTGGGGAGGTGCATCGCCTCTTCCGCCCTTATAAAGGGACAAGGATTCACTCTTTCCACCCGTGCCCTCTTCCTGATTCATTCCCTTCTGCTCAGGTTCTAGCGCCCAAGCGTTCACCTTCTCTGCCCACAAAAGGTCTTCCAAAGATGTTTGGATCCGGAGCAGGAGGCAAATGGATGGCCTCTACCGTCCGAGAGAAGGATATCAAAAAGGTTCGGGAGGCCGGGTATCTAGCCAAGAAAATCAGCCATTGTCTCCCGACGGCAGGATAGATCGTCCCCACTCCGGAACCTAACGAGAGGGTTGTATTCCTCCCTCACTTTGTCTGTGGGCTAGGGTTTCCCCTCCACCCGTTCGTTCGTGGTATCATGTATTATTATGGGATCGATCTTCACGATCTGTCTCCCAATTCCTTCCTCAACATCTTGACATTCATTGTCGTGTGCGAGGCTTTTCTCCGCATTTCGCCACACTTCGGTTTATGGCTGAAGGTTTTTCATGTGAAGCCCAAGGTGGTGGGCGGCGAGCACGCCGAGTGCGGGGGTGCTATGGAGAGCAGGATGCCCAACGTCATATGGCCAACGGGAACCTTTAATGATTCTGTCAAGGAGTGGCAACAACATTGGTTTTACATCACTAAGCCGTGCGACAAGGAATGGGCCGCCTCTCCCAAGTTTCGATCCGGCGCCCCTCTGTGGCTTACATCCTGGGTTAAGAAAGGCCTGGACTGGTCCTCGTTCGATGAACTGTCGATGCTCCGGGCGCGCGTTTATGATATGGGAGATAAGAACATTGAACTTGTCAACGTATTCCAGGTGATGTTAGTCCGCCGTTGTCGGATGTGGGGTTCCGGCTAACCCTTAAGGTTCGAACACTGGTGTGCACGCGAAGTCTTTCCCTCCTACCAATCCACGCTCTAGCTCGCTAAGATCTTGCGGACGAACTCATAACACAGAAAGACACGGGGTTTATACTGGTTCGGGCCACCGTTGTGGTGGTGGTGGATTGCCTCTTGGGCTGATGATGAACAGTACAAGGGAAGAACAGCCTCCCGAGGATGAGGTGTTCTTGTGCGTATGAACTTCTGCTGTGTAGATTCCCACAAGCTAAGATGAGGTTGAGGTCGAGATGCCCCTACTGTGGTGGCTAATCCTATTTATAGAGGCCCTGGTCTTCTTCCCAAATATCGAGTGGGAAGGGAGCCAACAATGGCGGGCAAATTTGAAGGGGGACAGCTAGTACGAGCTATCCTGACAAAAGCGATCTTCGCCTGCGAAAAGCTCTGGTGGTGACGCCGTCTTGGGCTCCATGATGACCTCCGTCTTGCAGTCCATGGTCTTGGTCTTGTTGCACAGAAATGGCAACCTTTGCCTGAGGCCTCGGTACCCCGTGGCTAGGCTTGCCCCCTTTGCACCAAAGAGGAAACAAGGACGCTGTGCGCGCTGGCGCCTGCCTGGTGTCAATCATCATGGCTCACGTCACAAGAGCCTTGCGAGGTTCACCCCGCCTTGATATCTCCGCTCCTCGTGAGCCTGCCTAGCCAGGCCACTCCAGAGGAGGTCTTGCGTCGTCCGCCTTGCGAGGCTTGGCCCCTCGCGAGGGTCTTGGATGCCTTGTTGGTGAAGATGGGCTGTACGGCCTGCTAGCTCCGCCACGCCGCAGGTTGCAGGCAGGCAAGTCTGGGGATCCCCGTTCCCAGAAAGCCGACAGTAGCCCCCGGGCCCAAGGTGCGCGCGGGCTTGGCTTCGCGGTGAAGCCAAGGGTCAAGTTCGAAGCACCGCTGGCCCCCAAAAGCATGTGGCCTTGGTTGACGCGTGGTGGCTGATAGGACATGGGTGTCTCCGCTTCCCCACGCTGCCTTGGCAACTGCTTGACCTGACAAAAGGCTGGCGCGGGCGGCACTTGCCTTCATTGCTTCTCCCTTGCCTCGCTCCAGATCCCCTTTCTCGCTCTTCGCCGCCTGCTACCTACATATCTGCTCCGGCCTTGCTTTGCATCTGCCGCCCATGGCGCCGCGCAAGGTCAAGACTTCCTCAGCTCCTGCTTGGTATGAGCCTGCTCTTGAGGCGCCCCCTCCGTGCGCCTGCTGACGGCAGGAGAGAGCAACGAGTGGGGGAAGACGGAGCTCCGGCTTGCCTCCAACGAGCCCGAGCATGAGGGGAGCACCTTCTTTCCCTTCTTTTCGAGCAGCGTTGCCGTCGGGTTGGTTCCTCCCTTCTTTGATTTATTTTATGAAGTCCTCGACCACTATGGTCTGCAAGCGTTGCATCTCCATCCCAACTCTATCCTCTTCCTATCCATCTTTGCCTACTACTGTGAGGCGTACCTGGGCGTGATGCCGTCCGTGGCGCTCCTGCGCCATTTCCTCTTCCTCCGCGTCAGCGAGGGTCACATCTCTGGATGTGCCAACTTCATCGCGTCCGGCAAGGCCAACTCCATCTCGAGCACCGGGAAGAGTGCCGACAACATTCGATCCAAATGGGTCATGGTGGATGCCAAGCCTGCCCATCCGCACCTGGTGTTGCCGACAAAGGCGCCCTGGCAAGGCAAGGAGTGGCCCAGGGCGGAGCTTGTCAATGAGCGGGCATCGTCAGTGTTGGGACAGATGATGACTGACCTGAAGCCGGGCAATGCGAGGGTGGCCAAAATAACGGGAGTGATGCTCCTGAGGGAGTTCTTGACACTGCGGGTTTCCCCACTCCAGGCGCGCGCGCGCCCCTTCTAGGAGCTTGTAGGAGGGGAAAACAAGGCCCGCCTGAGGCCGGGGGACCTTCCTGACGACGAACTGGACGCCGTCCTGCGTCTCATAGTCGGATACAACCAGGAGTACCCGCCTAGCGCCTTCATTCCCCTATTCCAATGCAGGGACCGGAGGAATTCGTCGCCACCAGGCCGACTTTCGATGCACATCACTAGTAGAAAAAGGGTCAAATGTGAAGCACATTAGTGCCGGTTTGTATTTGAGCCGGTACTAATGGTACCATTAGTGCCGGTTCGAACGGATTTGCATTAATGCCGGTTCGTGTTGAACCTTTAGTACCGGTTCGTGGCACGAACCGGCACTAAAGGGGTGGTGGCAGGCTGGCGTCAGGCCGGGGCCCCATGATCACCTTTAGTACCGGTTCGTGGCAAGAACCGGTACTAAAGGTCTAACCGGTACACCAGCAGCGGCAAGCAAGAAGGAGGTGGCCGGACGCATGCTCGCGCGCGCCGGCCACGCGCTCGTCCTCCTGGCAAGGGGGAAGACGACAGGGAGGAGCCCCTGGTGGGTTGGGCTAGCCAGCTACAGTGCTGGGCCGGTTGGTGGGCGCCAGGTAAGTTTTCTCTTCTCTGTTTTATTTCTATTTTGTTTTGTTTTTATTTACACATTTTGCCACTGATTCAAAATTCAAAACAAATTCAAAACAGGGCAAAACCTTCTGAATATTTTTATGTTGCCATTATGGACTTTTCTAGAGGCACATAAATAATTCCAGGGCCTTTTGAATTATATTGTATAAAAATGAATATAATCCAAAACTCAAATACTTATTGATTTAATTTCAAAGTCCCAAAATAATTCCTTCAAAAATGTTCACTATTTTTGGTTTGGTCTCAAAGCCTTGCCAAATTTATCAAACATTTATGAAGTCATTTTGGAAGCAATGAATGCAATTTAAAGGGTTCTTGCCCTTCTTTTAAAATGATTTCTGAGGCCTTCAATTTCCCCATTTCAAGTTTCTTGAAAATAACAGGATGCATGATGCTCACTGACGCAACTATCTGCAACCAATGCTAGGGCTGTGACATGGCTCAAATCCGTCGAAGATCAAGTCTCCGCGGATGTCGACCATGCAGTTTAAGCTTCCAAACCTGACCTGGTGGCCAGGGGCGTAACTCTTGATCTGCTCCAGATGGCCAAGCGAGTTGGCCCGTAGTGCGAAGCCACCGAATACAAAGATCTATCCGGGGAGAAAAGTCTCACCCTGGACTGCATCGTTATCGATGATCGAAGGAGCCATCAAGCCTAATAGTGACGCCACAAAGGAACTCTCAATGAAAGAACCAATGTCGGTGTCAAAACCGGCGGATCTCGGGTAGGGGCCGGGTCCGAACTGTGCGTCTAAGGAAGATGGTAACAGGAGGCAGGGGACACGATGTTTTACCCAGGTTCGGGCCCTGTTGATGGATGTAAAACCCTACATCCTCCTTGATTATTATTGATAATATGAGTAGTACAAGAGTTGATCTACCACGAGATCACAGAGGCTAAACCCTAGAAGCTAGCCTATGGTATGATTGTATGTTGTCCTACAGACTGAAACCCTCCGGTTTATATAGACACCGGAGGAGGCTAGGGTTACACAAGGTCGGTTACAAAGGAGGAGATATGCATATCCATATTGCCTAGCTTGCCTTCCACGCCAAGTAGAGTCCCATCCGGACACGGGACGAAGTCTTCAATCTCGTATCTTCATAGTCCAACAGTCCGGCCAAAGGATATAGTCCGGCTGTCTGGAGACCCCTAATCCAGGACTCCCTCAGCGGCCTTGCTCTATTGCCCCAGCTCCCCACGTGTCTGCATGTGCATCTTTTTCTACTCCCATCAGCTCTTCCAAAGCCACCTAAATTTTTAGTATTATTAGAGGTAAAGCTACTTCATGCATTCGAATCTAGGGCTTTGTTCAAACAACGAAGAAAGGGGGGAAGTTGTAGCATGAATCTAGGAATTGATCCAAAGAGGAAATAATATGGTGAAAGTAGTAGAGACCGGATACCCAACCGGTCTCTTGGTTGAAAAGGGAAATAATGGGAATACGCAGTACAAACTGGATAAGGAACAGATCTATTATTGGTTGAAAAAAGGATAGAAAGTGGCGGCTGGTGGACAAGTCAACAGAGTATGTCCAGGATTAGATTTGCTGCCATCACATAGTAAAAGGTCTCTAGGATTAGATTTGCTGCCCTCACATAGTAAAAGGTCTCAGGATTAGATTTGCTGCCCTCACATAGTAAAAGGTCTCTCGATTAGATTTGCTGCCCTCACATAGTAAAAGGTCTACAGGATTAGATTTGCTGCCCTCACATAGTAAAAGGTCTCCAGGATTAGACTTGCTGCCCTCACATAGTACAAGGTCTCCAGGATTAGATTTGCTGCCCTCACATAGTACAAGGTCTCCAGGAATAGGTTTGCTGCCCTCACATAGCATGAACAAACTCGGCATCACCACTTTATGCCTCCTTGTAGGTACATTGTGCTGATGCGTCCACTGTCGCATGCCCTTATACCAACCTTTTGCTCTTGTTAATGTAAGGGCGCCTGTAAAATGAAGCGATCACACTGTTACCTTAGGGACATGTCTAACCAGTGTTATTCTTAATCTAATGCCTCTAGTGATAAGATGCAATTAAAATATGTTACAAATGGCACTCCTGTTGCTTTCCCCAGTATGATAAGTAAGTTTCTTCTTTACGCTGCTGAGTGTCCTGGTGTCCCCATGGTCCCATGCCCTTAAATCAACTCTTTAGCTGCCGTTGATTTACTGTGTCTGGTAAACAAGCAATGCCACCATTAAAGTAATCCCATATTTGAGGAATCTCATTGTTGATTATAATGCTTCTGGTAACATGAAGCATTGCTGACGTTTTAAAATTTCTATTGTCCTTGCGTGATTGCCATGAACATAATTAAGATGCTTCTTTTCATTTTGTATATGTTTCATATATTCTTATTGACCAGCAACTGTTTACTTTCTATCTTTTTGTGCAGATAGGGATATCCATTTCACCTTGTTGCTATTGTGACCTTTTGGTGAACTGCACAAAACACTTTTTTTGGAATGAGTGTCTTGTGCAGTTCAACTAAAATGTCACATGGGCAGGATCTCTCAATTTTGGTGGAACTGCACAAAATGGTGATTGGAGTTTCCAAAATCTCCGTCAAGTTCTGCTGGTAATCTTGTGCAACATTTTATTAGCCTTTGCAAGATGGAGCCGTCACTGTCACCACGATGGCACTTTATTTTAGTGGAACCGCACAAAAGGATAAGAAAATTATAGTTGCACCTTACATGAGCCGGAAAACCAACCTTAATGTTCCTCAATTTTAGTGCGACTACTAAAGAAGAACCTACCAGCTCACAAGAGCAAGTACTTCTTGCTAGCTGAATGGTGCAATCTTTCCTTCATTTCAGGTGAACTATAGAAAAAGGCGCATGAATTGAATCATGGAACTACAGTCATACCTCATCCAAGTAGAGCTGGAGGTTGAGTTCAAGGAGGCCGCTATTAAAGCGAAATCATGCTCTCCTGTCTCCTTGTTTGTGCTGTGCAAACATGCTATGCAAACAGGAATACTCAACTACAGATGTTGTGACGGTCAAGAGCATTCGCCAAGTTCTTCGATTGTATGACATGGCTAGCCAAGATGGATTTAATCCCGATATTCACTTTAGAAAAAGGCTCTAATGGGTTGGTTCTGAATCCTGCAAGCTGGGAATCAGTGAGATGTGTAGGCATCTTTGTTGTACTTATTATTTGAATCTTATTTGTTGGTTCTGAATCTTGCAAGCTCGGAATCAATGAGATGTGTAGGCATCTTTTTTGTACTTATTATTTGGATCTTATTTGTTGGTTCTGAATCTTGCAAGCTGGGAAACACGGTATGATGATGCAGAGGACAACAACCATAACAAACAGTTCAAACTTGGTAGTATTATATTTGTGAAAGTGCGACAAATGTGCTGATCGTGTGCGTCCTGAGAATAATAATTCTAATTGTTGTGCATGTTGATCCTGTGGGACTGATAGAACGAGCGAATGCATTGCTTGTTTAAAGTATAAATTTCTATTAAAGCTAATTAAATTTAAGTAAAGTGACCACTAACTCCTGTTATTATAGTACCAATACACGCCCGCTCATGAACCGACGTGTGGCCGAGGGTGCATCTTCTGCCGGGTGTGCAGCGGACGAGGGAGGGGTAGTAACTGTTGTCGCCTGTACACACTCAGCTTACTGTTCAATCCAGTTCCCCAAGAACTGAAAAACGAACTGCTGCCACCGCCTACACACTCGTTCACTCGAAGAGACTCCAATGGCGATCCGAGGGGTGAGCCTGTTGGATATGGACTTCAGCAAGGATTTCTCCTTTGAGTTGGCCGTTCAGTCCTATGGCTGTACCAAGTTGAATGTGATGTACACCAATGATACGGACTCGGTGAAGCTCTGCCTCGCCTCAGTCCTATGGCTGCACCAGGTTCTGGAGCATTCGCCCGTTGCATCGGCTGCGCCGACTGCACCTTCGCTATGGTGGAGAGAAGGAAGAACGCGATGATTCGTCTGTCTGGTGCAACAAGCTTGTCGACATCCAGAGGCAATACAAGATCTTCAGCAACGGGCAGGAGAAGGACTCCGTGGTTGACCTTGCTGAGACCATCATCGAACCCTGATACGCCAACATGAAAGAAGACGACCTGAACACGTGGGAGGTACCTCTGAATCTAGCCTACATAACCTACACAACCAAGGACGCATACGCATGATACGACATGTACAAGCAGATCTTGGACATGAGGGCGTGTCTGCTTCCCGTAACCAACGAGTACACGGACAGCCGCAACGTCATGATCAAGCGTGCCAAGAAGGTCTAGATGTTGTACTTTATCTGTTTATAAGCACCTTTATCATCTGAGTGTTTCATGCATTAGCCTATGTGTCATAATTATCAGTTTTGTCCGAAATATTTATTTTAAGAATCCATTAACCTGATTGCTTTTTTAGTGGCTATTTGCTTATGTATGTAAACTAGTTCACTTGTCCGTAAAAAAACTAGTTCACTCGGGTGCCATGCTTTGAATCTCCTTCCTCCCAACATATTCCCCTCCTCAGGTGGACCCAGCAGGTCTCTGAATTTTCTCCCACTTTCTTTTTCGATGTAAACTGAGTTTTCTCCCAGTACTTTCCCCTAGAACCAACTCAACTGTCCCACGTCTGGCCTAAAAAATAATAATACCCCATGTACTATTAACTCATCAAATTAAAATGATATTTTATTTCGTAAGTTGAAAGTTCTTACAAAATAATGATAATAATTGTTTATATATAACTTGGCAAGTTAATTCCTAGTGATCATGTACATAAGCTTGCAAAGATTCTACTGACGTGCAATCATGTGTTTCTGTTTTTATAAGATTTCTCCGTCTAGCCCAACATGATATTTTCACCCAGCCCAACAAGTCCGCGGATTTCAAGAAAAATGCAAATGGGATTTAAACGGGCTGCATAGATGCTACATCATTGTTTCACCCAGCCCACCAAATGGACTAAAAAAACAAATGGACTGGCTGACATGTGGGCCAGTTGGTCGAAGCCTAAGAAGGCGTTGGATTTACATCCAACGGCCGGCATTCTTCTTCAATCTCTCGTCTTCTTGCTCCAGCCGCCAAAAGCAGCGCCGGTCATGCCACGTGCTTCTGCCTCTCATGGCCGGCCGTGATGCCGCGGAGGCCTCACCGCCCCCTACTACTCCCACCGCTGGCCCAGGGTATCCCTCTACTCACCCACACCCCCTGTTATTCTGCGGCGACGGCAGCCTCACGCCGTAGCCGAACCAGTGAATCCTCGTACTCCTCTCCGCGTGGGCATCCACTGCCGCGTCTTCCCCGGCTCCGCGTCGTCCCCTTCCTAGGCCTCACCGTCGTCCACCGCCTTGGTGCTCTCGGTGCGGCATGGTCAATGTGGTCAACGACTGACTTCCATCGGAAGAGTACTGTACGTGGAGAGGCTGACAGCTAGGTCCACGGCCACAACCCAGTTTTTTTGTGATTTGCCAATTAAGTCGCTTTGTTAGGCCTATTGGGCTACAAATCTTTCAAGTCGAGGAGAGCTTCATTCGGCTGGCTGAGAAAATGGCCTATCAGTAATGAGAAATGGGATGTACATTTTTAAAACACATCAAACCGGCAATTAGTTTCAAATATCTTTTTTTCATTTTGAGATTTTAAATTACATTAATTTTTATGCATGGAGAATTTGTTGGATTTTATATTGATATACATTTATTTTTAAAATCAGTTTGAATGTGCGTCGAAATTTCGGGATTAAAAACAGTTTGGACCGCACTGAAATATGCAAAATTTCGTATAATTTTTTAACCGTGGCCACAATATGGGCTGTAATGCTAACAAGAAGAATATGGGCTCCAAAAAAACCCTTAAGAATTAGCAAATGGGCTGTAAACTATTAGAAATAATGGTAGATGGGCTGTATGCTGGTTTCCACAGATTTGAGCCTTTCCTAAAAAAAGGTTGACGCACAAGCAGTGACTATTGGATGTCCATCAAATGGCCGTCGCGCTTCTTCAATCTCTGCTCTTCCTTCTCCAGCCGCTCAAACAAGCGCCAGCGGGACTTCCTGCTCCCTTCTCCCCGCGGCCGGCTGTGCTGCCACGCAGGCCTCACCGCCCCACCGTACTCCCATCGCTGGCCTAGCCATCCCTCTACTCACCCACACCTGCTGTTATTCTCCGGTGACGGTAGACGAACCAGTAAACCCTCGTACAGTCATACTCCCCTCCGTGTGGGAAACAACTGCCGAGTCTTCCCTGCCTTCGTGTCGTTCCCTTCGTAGGCCTCGCCGTCGTCCACCGCCCTGGTGCTCTCGGCGCGGCCTGGTCAACGTGGTCAACGACCGACATGCATCTGAAGTGGACTGTACATGGAGAGGCCGACAGCTGGTTCCATGGCCGCACGCAAGGAAATGCCTCCTTATTACGCGCAAAATAATGATTCCTCCACCAGACATTAGGGACCCACCGAAAGGGCCTCTGTATTTCGTGAAAAAAATGTTACCGCCGCTGACAGCTCGGACCCACCAGCTATATGTTCGCACGCAAGGAAGTCCCTCCTTATTACGCACAAAAAAAATGAATACCCCCCTATTAGCTGGGACCCAGTATAGTGGCAGCTTGACTTGTGGGCCTACTAAGTTGACGGGGACGGTGGGCTTTGTCAACTTAGTCAATATGCACGATTCTAGCTCCAGGGACTGTTCGATGTCCATCCAACGGCCGTAGTGCTTCTTCAACCTCTGGACTTCTTGCTCCAGCCACCCAAACCAGCGCCGGTCGTGCCTCGTGCTCCTGCCTCCCGTGGCCGGCTGCGATGCGGCGGAGGCCTCACCACCCCCTACTACTCCCACCGCTGGCCAGGCCATCCCTCTACTCACCCACACCCCCTGTTATTCTGCGGCGACGACAGCCTCACACCGCAGCGAACCAGTGAACCATCGTACTCCTCTACGCGTGGGCATCCACTTCCGCATCGTCCCCTTCCTAGGCCTCGCCGTCGTCCACCGCCCTGGTGCTCTCGGCGCGGCATGGTCAACGTGGTCAAGGAACGGCTTCCATCGGACGTGGACTGTACGTGGAGAGGCTGACAGCTAGGTCCACGGCCGCAGCAAGGAAGTGCCTCCTTATTACGTGCAAAATAATTATTCCTCCACCTGACAGCGGGGACCCACCAGATGGGCCATCGTATTTTGCGAAAAAACGTTAGCCCCCGACTGCTGGGACCCACCAGCTACATCTTCGCACGCAAGGAAGTGCGTTCGAAAAAAAATGATTTGCCCCCCTGACTGCTGGGACCCACCAGCTACATCTTCGCAGGCAAGGAAGTGCCCGACAGTCGGGACCCACCTGGTCGAAGCATACGTAGCGTTGTCATTCTGGTCGAGAATGTGTACATACATATATACTGGTGGATGTAGAGGCGCGCACGTGTCGTAGCAGAGGCCCGGACGTGTCGTAGTAGAGGCGCGCACGTAGCATGTACACGTACGTACAACGGCCAGGGTGCAAGAAAGAAAATACGGCCACGTATGTGTATATACGGGCAGGGTCTCGAACGCCTACTCGCGCATACGTACGGCCAGGGCTCGTGTACATGGCTGGGTCGGAACGGAGAAACAACGTCGTCGTCGTGTTCATGGGGAGGCAACAGAATGCGTCGTGTTCATGGGGAGGCAACGGAATGCGTCGTGTTCATGGGGAGGCAATGGAACGCATGGGAGCCAACCGGCTGGGTCGGAACGGAATGCGTGGTCGTTTTCATTGGGAGGGCTTGAACAGAACAGGCGATGGAAACGAGGCCTGGCATACAGCACAACAGAGGAAACGGACCTCCTATGTTTGGAACGGGGTCCTATTGATCGGGAGGGGTCTGTCGTACCGCAAAACGGATGAAACGGACCTCCTACGGTCGAAATGGGGGTCCTGTTGATCGGGAGGGGTTTGGCTTACCGCAAAACGGACAAAACGGACCTCCTACGGTCGAAACGGGGGTCCTGTTGATCGGGAGGGGTGTGGCGTACCACAAAACGGACGAAACGGACTTGTGTTGGAGCGCTACGGTCGAAACGGGGGTCCTGTTCATCGGGAGGGGTGTGGCGTACCGCAAAACGGTACTCCACAAGATACTGTTCATCTCCACCGTCGACCTCCTCCAGCCTCCACGGGCTACCGTCGACCTCCTCCAGCCTCCACGGGCTCCTGTTCATCCAGCCTCCACCCCGCGCTACTCCACTGGCTACTGTTCAACCACCCCTCCACGGGCACCCCTATACCGTCTACTGTTCATCCAGCCCTCCACACCACGGGGTCCTGTTCAACCACCCCTCCACGGGCACCCCTCCACCGTCTACTGTTCATCCAGCCCTCCACCACAACACGGGGTCCTATTCATCCAGAGGCAACGCCACCGCTCACTATTCATCCAAAACCCCCCGCAACGCTCACTGTTCATCCCAGAGGCAGCATCGATCGGCTTCAGTTAGCAGCACTAGCGAAGGAATCGCTCGATCGGGTTCAGTTAACAGCAATCGATCGATGGCTCGGGTTCAGTAACGCGTAGCCTGCAGTGCAATCGCTCAGGTTCAGTTAGAGCCCAACACCTCGCTCGGGTCCAGTTAGAGCCAACGCCTCGCACACACGCGCGTACGTGTATGAGAGAAACGCGCATCACTCGGCCCCCGACCTCCCACCGGAACCAGGAACTCCCTGAAATTTTCCTCCCCCTCGCTTCTACCATAGTTTTTTCCGTCATGGACGGCCCAAAGAATGTCATGCAGCTGCGTCTCCGGCCCACCCAAGACGAAAAGCCCATTTTCTGTCATGATTTATTATCATAGAAGTAGGAGCCCACCACATCTATGATGATACCGGGTTTTGTCACAATTATCGTCATAGAAGTGTCATATGTATGACAGAATTTTTTTCCTTCGGCCCTAAATGTCAAGGATGTGTCTTTTTTTGTAGTGCGTACACATCGCTGCATCTCCTTCGTAACATGTGGCGTCGGCTGTACCCCCTCGGTGTCGACCTAGTCTATCATGTGTACCGGGAGTGTCTAGCAGACTTAGTTTATGAGTATCACGCAGTGGTTACTCTGCGCACCAGTTCCGATTCCAGCACTTACACTCGTACCTCTCGGAGCGGTTTTGCTTCTACCGCTTCCCGAACCATCCAATTTGCTGCATTTGAGGTCCTTGTCGAGCTTCGTTATAATGAGGTCCAGATGCAGAACCACCCAGGTTTCCACTACTATCCCTCTCTGCAAGATAATGGTCGTGTCCGTTTTCCTATCATTGATCCGGAGTCTAATAGTGTTGCTAGCCACCTTTCTCGTTATATCACTACTGGCTACCTTATGATCCATGAGCTGGCTCAAGAGCTGACTCGTGCTTGTACTGCTTTAGCCACTGCTAGATCTTTCACTACTCCATCCTCTACGGGATTTACCATTTATATTCCATCCAGTTCTAGTTCACCTATTTCACCGGTTACTCCTCCGAGTAGCTCGAGCACCTCGACCGTGAATCCTCTCAGTGCTCCTGCTGAGTGGGTTTCCCTCCTCTCTACTCCCGTAGACCCGATGCTTCACCTTGCACCTGCTCCGGAGGGAGAGACCTTGGGGCAGCGTCGTCGTGTTACCTTTAACCCGAAGGATTCAGTTAACGTCGTCAGTTCAGGATCCGAGTCCACTTTAGGAGAGGACCCCGCAGCACCAGCAGAGTAGTAGAGTGTTTGAGTATCCGCAGTTGTCTGGATGATGTACGGATGTAGTCGTACGAGTCATGATGCTCCGTTTCATGTATGAGAGTAGTTGAACTTGGCATGTTGTTTATCTTTCATGTATGAGTCTACGTATAATTATGTTGGAACTCTATTTTATTCGTCGTATTTTCTTCTTTATTTCGCTTTCTCTTGGGCTTTGTTGCTGGCTTTTCCCCAATTTATTTTGGATGTTTCTCATCTCGGTTGCGTTGTCTTGGAAAAAATACACAATAGGATGATGCGGGGAGGCAGCAGTAGCGACCCTCATGAGGATGCTCCTGTTCGTCATTCCGCACGATAGGCAGGACACTCCCCCAAGCCGTATGTTCCACCACCGCCTCCGCCGCCAAATCCGCCCTCCACCGAGCAAATTCTGCGTATGTTTGAGGAAAGGAGGAATAATGATCTGATTGAAATATTAAGGAGTGTGCAAGCTGTGGTTGGACAAAATGGAAATCAAAACGGTCATCACTCCAAGCTATCAGATTTTTAGAGAACCAAGCCTTCCAGTTTTAGTCAGGTTATTGATCCCTTGGATGTAGGCGATTGGTTGCGAACCATTGAGAAGAAGCTTGAGATTGCTCGTACTGAAGAACATGATAAAGTTCCGTTTGCAATTCATTATCTTGAAGGCGCTGCCCCCATATGGCGGGAAAATGCAAAAGCCATGTGGCCTGCCGATGAAGAAATCACCTGGGCAAAATTCAAGGATCAGTTCCGGAAATATCATATTCCTACTGGAATTATGAAGGTTAAGTGGCGTGAATTTCTCGCGCTCCACCAAGGAAGTCAGTCTGTGGGTGAATATTTGCAAAAATTCAATCATTTGGCCCGTTACTCCCTTTATGACGTGGCCACCGAAGGAACAAAGATTGACACGTTTCTTGGGGGATTAAACCCGCAACTCTGATGTACCCTCAGTATGTTTGATTTCCCAGATTTCCAAAATCTGGTAAACAGGGCTTTCATTGCTGAAAGGGAGCACAAGCTCGTATCGGACAATAGGCCTGCTAATAACGATCACAAGCGCATGTTCGAGCCAAGGAAGGAAGTGCAGCTAGTGCAAAAGGCTCGTACCTGGCAACATACTCAGGTGGAGTATAATCCCAATTTACAGCAGAATGTTAAAAAAACCACCACCAAAGTCAAGAATGTCCTGACCAACCCGGTGCGAGAAGAGTGCCAGCACAACAATTCTTGCTTTAGTTGTGGGCAAACCGGACATTATGCAAGACAGTGTCCCAAGAACGGCAAGGCAAATGCTCTACTTTGGCCACAAGTCAACTTTATGAAGTCATACCCTACCCAGCAAAACATCACTGGGCACATTCATCATCTCTCCACAGACGAAGCCCAAGAGAACCCCGAAGTCGTCATTGGTATGTTTTCTGTTAATAACGTACCTACCGTACTTTTACTTAACTCTGGGCTTCCCACTCTTTTATTTTGCGGAGTTTTGTTGCCCAAAACAAATTTCCTTTTTCGCTTTTGGGCAAGAATATGCTGGTACAATCCCCGGGATCTTTGATCAGGAGCAATCTGGTCTACCGTAATCTGGAAATCAATATCAACGGAGCCCGTTTTCCAACTTCCTTGATAATCATTGAGTCTGTAAAGCTGGACATTATTTTGGGAATGAATTAGTTGACCCAATATGAAGTATGCATAAATTGCATGACCCGAGAAGTCACTTTGATTAGTCAAGAGGGCCAGACTAACTACCAAATTCTATGCTCGCAGGAGCATACCCAAGAAAGAAATGGTCTTCACCGCGGTGGCAGGTGAGTTGGAATTAATTCCTGTGGTCACTGAGTTTCTTGATGTATTTCCAGAAGAACTGCGAGGCATGCCGCTCGATCGAGAGCTTGAGTTTGCAATAGATCTTGTGCCTGGAACCACACCGTTATACAAGAAGTATTACCGGATGCCTTCATCAGAATTAGTGGAGCTAAAGAAACAACTTGATGAAATGCTCCAGAAAGGATACATCCGTCCTAGCTCTTCACCATGGGGATCACCTGCTATCTTCGTGGATAAGAAGGATGACAGCCTCTGCTTGTGTGTGGATTACCAGCAACTGAATGATGTCACCATCAAAAGTAAATATCCATTGCCAGGATTGATGACTTGTTTGATTAGCTCAGTGGGGCCAAGGTATTCTCCAAAATTGATTTAAGGACATGATATCATCAACTCAAGATTACAAAGGAAGATATTCCTAAGACCGCATTCACTACTCGGTACGGTCTTTATGAACATATAGTTATGTCCTTTGGTCTCACCAATGCCCCTGCCTTCTTCATGCATATGATGAATAAAGTATTCAAGGACTTCCTCAATAAATTCATGGTGGTCTTCATCGATGACATACTTATATACTCAAAAAGTGAAGAAGAGCACAAAGAACACCTCAAAGCTATGTTACAACGACTCCGTGACCATCAGCTATACGCCAAATTTAGTAAATGCGAGTTTTGGCTCAAGCGAGTTGGATTGCTTGGACATGTGCTGTCCGCAGAAGGTATAGCCGTGGACCCGAGCAAAGTAAAGGATGTGCTCGATTGGTTGGCACCCACAACCATATCACAAATCCAGAGTTTTCTTGGATTAGCCGGCTACTACCATCATTTCATTGAAGGGTTTTCCAAGATTGCTAAACCCATGACGGAGCTGGTCAAGAAAGATAAGAAGTTTGAATGGACCGATGATAACCCACAAGTATAGGGGATCGCAACAGTTTTTGAGGGTAGAGTATTCAACCCAAATTTATTGATTCGACACAAAGGGAGCCAAAGAATACTCTCAAGTATTAGCAGCTGAGTTGTCAATTCAACCACACCTGTAAACTTAATATCTGCAGCAAAGTGTTTAGTAGCAAAGTAATATGATAGTAGTGGTAACGGTAGCAAAAGGTAACAGTAGTAAAAGTAATGTTTTTGGTATTTTGTAGTGATGATAGCAATAGCAACGGGAAAGTAAATAAGTGAAGAACTATATATGGAAAGCTAGTAGGCAATGGATCAGTGATGGAGAATTATGCCAGATGCGGTTCATCATATAACAGTCATAACCTAGGGTGACACAGAACTAGCTCCAGTTCATTGATATAATGTAGGCATGTATTCCAAACATAGTCATACGTGCTTATGGAAAAGAACTTGCATGACATCTTTTGTCCTACCCTCCCGTGGCAGCGGGGTCCTTGCAGAAACTAAGGGATATTAAGGCCTCCTTTTTATAGAAAACCAGAACAAAGCATTAACACATAGTTAATACATGAACTCCTCAAACTACGGTCATCACCGGTAAGTATCCCGATTATTGTCACTTCGGGGTTAACGGATCATAACACATAATAGGTGACTATAGAATTGCAAGATAGGATCAAGAACACTCATATATTGATGAAAACATAATAGGTTCAGATCTGAAATCATGGCACTCGGGCCCTAATGACAAGCATTAAGCATAGCGAAGTCATAGCAATATCAATCTCAGAACATAGTGGATACTAGGGATCAAACCTAAACAAAACTAACTCGATTGCATGATAGATCCCATCCAACCCATCACCGTCCAGCAAGCCTACGATGGAATTACTCACGCACGGCGGTGAGCATCATGAAATTGGTGATGGAGGATGGTTGATGATGACGATGGCGACAGATTCCCCTCTCCGGAGCCCCAAACGGACTCCAAATCAGCCTTCCCGAGAGGTTTTAGGGCTTGGCGGCGGCTCCATATCGTAAACGCGATGAATTCTTCTCTCTGATTTTTTTCTCCCCGAAACACAATATATAGAGTTGCAGTTGGAGTCGGAGAGGCAACAGGGGGCCACGAGGTAGGGGCGTGCCCTAGGGGGGCAGGCGCGCCCCCCCACCCTCGTGGAGAGGTGGTGGGCCCCCTGGCCTTCATCTTTTGCAGGTATTTTTCATATTTTCTGTAAAGTTGCTCCATGAAGTTTTAGGTCATTCCGAGAACGTTTGTTCCTGCACATAAATAACACCATGGTAATTCTGCTGAAAAGAGCGTCAGTCCGGGTTAGTTCCATTCAAATCTTGCAAGTTAGAGTCCAAAAGAAGGGCAAAAGTGTTTGGAAAAGTAGATACGATGGGGACGTATCAACTCCCCCAAGCTTAAACCTTTGCTTGTCCTCAAGCAATTCAGTTGATAAACTGAAAGTGATAAAGAAAAACTTTTACAAACTCTGTTTGCTCTTGTTATTGTAAATATGTAAAGCCAGCATTCAAGTTTTCAGCAAAGATTATAACTAACCACATTCACAATAACGCATAGGTCTCAAGTTTACTCATATCAATAGCATAATCAACTAGCGAGCCATAATAATAAATCTTGGGTGACAACCCTTTCTCATAACAATCATAATATGATATAACAAGATGGTATCTCGCTAGCCCTTTCTGAGACCGCAAAACATAAATGCAGAGCACCTTTAAAGACCAAGGACTGACTAGACATTGTAATTCATGTTAAAAGAGATCTAGTCAAGTCATACTCAATGTAAACTAACAGTAATGAATGCAAATAACAGAGGTCCTCTCCAACTGGTGCTTTTTAATAAGAGGATGATGACTCGGCATAAAAGTAAATAGATAGGCCCTTCGCAGAGGGAAGCAAGGATTTGTAGATGTTCCAGAGCTCGGTTTTGAAACAGAGGTGAATAATATTTTGAGCGGCATACTTTCATTGTCAACATAACAACCAAGAGATGGCAATATCTTCCATGCTACACACATTATAGGCGGTTCCCAAACAGAATGGTAAAGTTTATACTCCCCCTTCCACCAACAAGCATCAATCCATGGCTTGCTCGAAACAATGAGTGCCTCCAACTAACAAGAGTCCCAGGGGGAGTTCTGTTTGCAATTATTTTGATTTAGTTTGCGTAAAGCATGGGACTGGGCATCCCGGTGACGAGCCATTTATATCATGAGTGAGGAGCGGAGTCCACTCCTCTTGAGAATAACCCGCCTAACATGGAAGATACAGATAGCCCTAGTTGATACATGAGCTATTCAAGCATACTAAACAGGATATTTGTTTGAAGGTTTAGAGTTTGGCAGATACAAATTTACTTGGAACGGCAGGTAGATACCGTATATAGGTAGGTATGGTGGACTCATGTGGAATAACTTTGGTATTTAAGGAATTTGGATGCACAAGCAGTATTCCTGCTTAGTACAGGTGAAGGCTAGCAAAAGACTGGGAAGCAACCAGCTAGAGAGCGACAACAGTCATGAACATGCATTAAAATTAATCAACACCGAATGCAAGCATGAGTAGGATATAATCCACCATGAACATAAATATCGTGAATGCTTTGTTGATTTTGTTTCAACTACATGCGTGAACATGCGCCAAGTCAAGTCACTTAAATCATTCAGAGGAGGATACCACCCTATCATACCACATCATAATTATGCCAATAGCATGTTGGCATGCAAGGTAAACCATTATAACTCATAGCTAATCAAGCATGGCAGAACAAACTATGATCTCTAATTGTCATTGCAAACATGTTTATTCATAATTGGCTGAATCAAGAACAATGAACTAATCATATTTACAAAAACAAAACAGGTCGAGTTCATACCAGCTTTTCTCATCTCATCCAGTCCATCATATATCATCATAATTGCCTTTCACTTGCACGATCGAATGATGTGAATAATAATAATAGTGCACGTGCATTGGACTAAGCTAGAATTTGCAGGCATTCAATAAACAGGAGAAGACAAGGCAATATGGACTCTTTTGTCAGATCAACAGTAATGCATATAAGGGCCACTTCAACAATTTAATTATGGTCTTCTACTATCGACCCCCAAAGAAAATAAAAGAAATAAAACTATTTACATGGGAAAGCTCCCAACAAGCAAAAGAAGAATAGGAAATCTTTTTGGGTTTTCTTTTTAATTACTACTACAAGCATGGAAATTAAACGGATTAAAAGCTACAACTAGTTTTTTTGTTTTTCTTATGGTTTATGAAACACACAAGAAGAAATCATAAAAAGGAAAATAAACTAGCATGGATGATACAATGAAAAAGTATGAGCACCGACATCTAGCAATGAGTGTGTCCACATAAATGTAATGTCGGTGGGAAATACATACTCCCCCAAGCTTAGGCCTTTGGCGTAAGTTGGTCTATGGCCACGGCTGGCCTAACGGATATCCATAATAATAGTTGGGGTCATACTGAGAAGAAGAAGAGGAAGACACCGATTGCCACTGGCTTTCAATCATCTCCGGATCCCACTGATAATTAGGCTGTCGTGGAGGATCAACTTGTGGTTCCGGCTCTAGCTCCACGGCTGGTGCAGGGTTTCGGTAGGCGTGAATAGCCTTCAACGGAACAAGGTACCTGCCTGAAGATAAATCAAACAAAGAAGGAGCAGGCAGGGTAATAGTCTCTGGATGATGTCTGTTAAAGAACAATTGATATTTAAGCTCTCCTTCCCTATTCTTAACAATAAAATCATGTGCCACCATACTTTTATAATCTAAATAAACATGAGGCAACACTTTTTTTCCTTCTCATAATGCCTAATAGGTATGTTAAAATGTGCAGCTAGGCGTGAATCATAGATGCCTCCAAAGATGGGGCCCTTGGTACGGTTCAGACTTAACCGTTTGGCAATAATACCGCCCATACTAACAAAGTTATCACCGTATAAACCGTGGAGCAAAATAATAATATCATGGATACTAAGGTTTCCACAGTTTCCGCGACCAATTAAGCAACGACTAGCAAATAATGCAAAATAACGTAAAACAGGAAAATGTATGCTAGTGGTTCGTGCATCGAAAACATTCCCTGGTTCCCCTACAGTGATAGTATCAATAAACCCCTCCACATCATCACGATGTGGTTCTTCTGTCTTGCCCTCAAAAGGGACTAAACAAATTCGACAAAAATCATAAAGTGACATCTCCTTATGCTCATCATATAAATGAAACTCTACCATAGGTGGTGAGCTCCTAGAATGGAAATGAAAGTTTTGCACAAAGGTATTTGTGAGTAAGAGATACTGATCGCATTGGTCGTGGAGGAAAGCGGTGAGGCCTGCATTCTTAGATAATTCATGAAAATCTGCATAAATACCGGCTGCTCTCAAGAAATCATCGGAAGGCCATTCACACACGCCCGAACCTCCGTGGTGCGAGGCAGATTATACTTAGGCTTCGGTGCCTTTTCCTTCAAGCTTTGGCTCGATGAGCCCCTCAAAAGTCTCCTCTGAATTTTTTAGTAACTTCAAAATAAAATTAAACAAAACTCAATAATATTGATAGAAACTACTCCTACAAGTGCCTAGGGCCTATATCATGCATCAAAACTACTTTTGACCAAATAAATTTGACATGCAAGCTCAAGAACATGGTCACCTAAGAAGCAAAAATTTGCAATGAATAAAGCACTAGAAAAAAAACTAATTGGACGAATGGAGGAGTCATATACCAAGGAACAATCTCCCCAAGCAGTTTTGTGAGAGGTGCTTTGAGCAAGGAGATCGAAAATGGCAGCAAAATAAGCTTGGAGTCGGGTTTGAGCTGGTTATTCGTGTTTGTGGGAGGAAGAAGAAGTGTATGGGTGAAAGAAAAAGTGGAGGAGGGCCACCGTGGGCCCACGAGGCAGGGGGCACGCCCAGGGGGTAGGGCGCGCCCTCCACCCTCGTGCGCAGGTGGTTGACCCCCCTGCTGTGTTCTGAGTGCCAAATATTCCCAAATATTCTAGAAAAAATCATATTTAAATTTTAGGGCATTTGGAGAACTTTTATTTTTGGGGCATTTTTATATTGCACGGATAATCAGATAACAAATAGAAAAAATATTTATTTTTATTTTATTTAATATAAATAACAGAAAGTAAAAGTGGGGTACAGAAGGTTGTGCCTTCTAGTTTCATCCATCTCATGATCATCAAAAGGAATCCACTAACAAGGTTGATCAAGTCTTGTTAACGAACTCATTCCGAATAACATGGAACCGGAGAAATTTCGAATAACACTATTTTACCTCAATGGGGATATGCACATCCCCTATAATAAGAATATCATATTTCTTCTTGACAGTAGGAAGAGGAAATTCAAAACCTCCAAATATAATCGATGGAATTTTTCCAATAGAGTTGATACTGTGGACTTGAGGTTGTTTCCTCGGAAAGTGTACCGTATGCTCATTACCATTAACATGAAAAGTGACATTGCCTTTAGTGCAATCAATAACAGCCCCTGCAGTATTCAAAAAGGGTCTTCCAAGAATAATAGACATACTATCGTCCTCGGGAATATCATGAATAACAATGTCTATTAAAATAGTAACGTTTGCAACTACAACAGGCACATCATCACAAATACCGACAGGTATAGCAGTTGATTTATCACCCATTTGCAAAGATATTTCAGTCGGTGTCAACTTATTCAAATCAAGTCTACGATATAAAGAGAGAGGCATAACACTAACACCGGCTCCAAGATCACATAAAGCATTTTTAACATAGTTTCTTTTAATGGAGCATGGTATAGTTGGTACACCGGGATCTCCAAGTTTCTTTGGTATTCCACCCTTAAATGTATAATTAGCAAGCATGGTGGAAATTTCAGCTTCCAGTATCCTTCTTTTATTTGTAATTATATCTTTCATGTACTTAGCATAAGGGTTGGTTCTGAGCATATGAGATAACCGCATACGCAAAAAGATAGGTCTAATCATTTCAGCAAAGCGCTCAAAATCCTCATCATCCTTTTTCTTGGATGGTTTGGGAGGAAAGTCATGGGTTTCTGAACCCAAGGCTCTCTTTGTTTACCATGTTTCCTAGCAACAAAGTCTTTCTGATCATAATGTTTATTCTTTGATTGTGGGTTATCAAGATCAATAGCAGGTTCAATTTCTACATCATTATCATTACTAGGTTGAGCATCATCATGAGCATTATCATTAACATTACCACTAGTTTCAGGTTCATTACCAGATTGTGTTTCAGCATCAGAAATAGAAATATCATTTGGATTCTCAGGTGTTTCAACAATAGGATCACTAGAAGCATGCAAAGTCCAATCATTTTTCTTTTTCTTCTTTTTAGAAGAACTAGGTACATCTATATTATTTCTCTGAGAATCTTGCTCAATTCTCTTAAGGCGGCCTTAAGGATACAAAGGTTCCTGAGTCATTCTACCAGTTCTAGTAGCCACTCTAAGAACATTATCATTATCTTTACTATTCAATTCATTGAGCAAATCATTTTGAGCTTTAAGTACTTGTTCTACTTGAGTGGTAACCATGGAAGCATGTTTACTAATAATTTTAAGTTCACTTTTAACATTAGCCATATAATCACCCTAGTGTTCAAGCATATTTAAATTGTATTCAATTGTCTACCGAAATAAGCATTAAAGTCTTCTTGCTTAGCCATAAATTTATCAAACTCATCTAAGCGTGGGCTAGCAAATTTAGTAAATGGGATTTCAGCTTTATCATATCTATAGAGAGAATTTACCTTTACTACCTGTGTCGGGTTATCAAGACCATGAGTTTCTTAAATAGGTAATGGATTAAGATTATTTGTTTCTTCAAGAGGCGGTAAATTAAGACCATGTATTTCTTCAATAGGAGGTAAATTCTTAACATCTTCAGCTTTAATACCCTTTTCTTTCATAGATTTCTTTGCCTCTTGCATATCTTCATACTGAGAAATAGAATACCCCTCTTCTTCGGAGTTGGTTTAGGAATAGGTCAGGAATTAGCTCCGGAGGTGTCCAATTATTTTCATTTGTCAACATATTATTCAATAGAATTTCAGCTTCATCCGGTGTTCTTTCCCTGAAAACAGAACCAGCACAACTATCCAGGTAATCTGTGGAGGCATCGGTTAGTCCATTATAAAAGATATCAAGTATTTCATTTTTCTTAAGAGGATTATCAGGCAAAGCATTAAGTAATTGGAGAAGCCTCCCCAAGCTTGTGGGAGACTCTCTTCTTCAATTTGCACAAAATTATATATATCCCTTGAAGCAGCTTGTTTCTTATGAGCAGGGAAATATTTAGCAGGGAAGTAATAAATCATATCCTGGGGACTACGCACACAACCAGGATCAAGAGAATTAAACCATATCTTAGCATCACCCTTTAATGAGAACGAAAATATTTTAAGTATGTAAAAGTAACGAGTTCTCTCATCTTTAGTGAACAGGGTGGCTATATCATTCAATTTAGTAAGATGTGCCACAACAGTTTCAGATTCATAACCATGAAAAGGATCAGAGTCAACCAAAGTAATTATATCAGGATCAACAGAGAATTCATAATCCTTATCAGTTACAAAGATAGGTGAAGTAGCAAAAGCAGGGTCAGGTTTCATTCTAGCATTTAGAGATTGCTTACTCCATTTAACTAATAACCTTTTGAGTTCATTTCTATTTTTGCAAACTAAAATAGCGAAAGAAGCTTCTTGATAAAAAACATAACCCTTAGGAATAACAAGTGATTCTTCATCATCACTTTCATCAGTATCATCAGATTCAATATTTTCAATCTCTCTAACCCTAGCAAGTTGTTCATCATGAAAATCACTAAGTGGCATAGTAGTATCAGGCATAGAGGTAGTTTCATCATAAGTATCATGCATAGTAGAAGTGGCATCATCAATAACATGCGAAATATTAGAACGAATAGCAGAAGCAGGTGTAGGTGTCGCAAGCTTACTCAAAACAGAAGCTGAATCAAGTGCAGAGCTAGATGGCAGTTCCTTACCTCCCCTCGTAGTCGAGGGATAGATCTTGGTTTTTGGATCTCTCATGTTCTTAATAATGATAAGCGGATATATATCCCAAGTGACTCAAAGAATAGAGCAATGCTCCCCGGCAACGGCACCGGAAAATAGTCTTGATAACACACAAGTATAGGGGATCGCAACAGTTTTCGAGGGTAGAGTATTCAACCCAAATTTATTGATTCGACACAAGGGGAGCTGAAGAATACTCTCAAGTATTAGCAGCTGAGTTGTCAATTCAACCACACCTGGAAACTTAATATCTGCAACAAAGTGTTTAGTAGCAAAGCAATATGATAGTAGTGGTAATGGTAGCAAAACAAAACAATAGTAAAAGTAATGTTTTTGGTATTTTGTAGTGATGATAGCAATAGCAAGGGGAAAGTAAATAAGTGAAGAACAATATATGGAAAGCTCGTAGGCAATGGATCGGTGATGGAGATTTATGCCGGATGCGGTTCATCATATAACAGTCATAACCTAGGGTGACACAGAACAAGCTCCAGTTCATTGATATAATGTAGGCATGTATTCTGAACATAGTCATACGTGCTTATGGAAAAGAACTTGCATGACATCTTTTGTCCTACCCTCCCGTGGCAGCGGGGTCCTTACGGAAACTAAGGGATATTAAGGCCTCCTTTCAATAGAGAATCGAAACAAAGCATTAACACATAGTGAATACATGAACTCCTCAAACTACGGTCATCACCGGTAAGTATCCCAATTATTGTCACTTCGTGGTTAACGGATCATAACACATAATAGGTGACTATAGACTTGCAAGATAGGATCAATAACACTCATATATTGATGAAAACATAATAGGTTCAGATCTGAAATCATGGCACTCGGGCCCTCGTGACAAGCATTAAGCATAGCAAAGTCATAGCAACATCAATCTCAGAACATAGTGGATACTAGGGATCAAACCCTAACAAAACTAACTCGATTACATGATAGATCCCATCCAACCCATCACCGTCCAGCAAGCCTACGATGGAATTGCTCACGCACGGCGGTGAGCATCATGAAATTGGTGATGGAGGATGGTTGATGATGACGACGGCGACGAATTCCCCTCTCCGAAGCCCCGAACGGACTCCAAATCAGAACTCCCGAGAGGTTTTAGGGCTTGGCGGCGGCTCCATATCGTAAAACACGATGAATTCTTCTCTCTGATTTTCTTCTCCCCGATACACAATATATGAAGTTGGAGTTGGAGTCGGAGAGGCAACAGGGGGCCCACGAGGTAGGGGGCGCACCCTAGGGGGGCAGGCGCGCCCCCACCCTCGTGGAGAGGCGGTGGGCCCCCTGGCCTTCATCTTTTGCAGGTATTTTTCATATTTTCTGAAAAGTTGCTCTGTGAAGTTTCAGGTCATTCTGAGAACGTTTGTTTTTGCACATAAATAACACCATGGTAATTCTGCTGAAAACAGCGTCATGCCGGGTTAGTTCCTTTCAAATCATGCAAGTTAGAGTCCAAAACAATGGAAAAAGTGTTTGTAAAAGTAGATACGATGGAGACATATCAATCGAGGACTGTGAGAAAAGTTTCAGTGAGCTCAAAATCCGGCTGACGACAGCACCTATGTTGACTATTCCAGACATCTACCGCAACTTTGATGTGTACTGCGACGCCTCTAGACATGGTCTTGGATGCGTACTTATACAATACGGCAAGGTGGTAGCATATGCATCGCGACAACTACGACCCCACAAGGGAAATTATCCTACTCATGATCTAGAATTGGCCGCGGTGGTTCCTGCTCAAAAAATTTGGAGACACTACCTCATTGGGAAGAGGTCCCAAATTTTTACTGACCACAAAAGTCTCAAGTATATATTTACTCAGCCAGATTTAAATCTCCGTCTACGAAGATGGCTTGAGTTAGTCAAGGACTATGATCTTGGAATAAATTACCACCCAAGTAAGGCCAATGTGGTTGCCGATGCACTCAGCCGAAAGCCTGTCAGCCTGAATACCATAATGGAATCCTTGCCTCCTGAACTTCAAGAGGAGATTGCTCAGCTCAACCTGGTCATAGTTGATGCTGGTCTTGCTAATATTATGGAAGTTGTACCTACGCTCGAGGAAGAGATCCGCAGGGCCCAGCCAGGTGACACCGTCCTGCAGAAACGTGCCAAGAGTATGTTAGCAGGACAAACTTTAGACTTTTCTAAGGATCAACATGGTACCCTCCGATTCCGTGGAAGGATTTGTGTACCCAGTCAGGCGGATTTAAGGAAGAATATCCTGTAGGAAGCACACGAATCTTCATATTCTATTCACCCTAGAGGTACTAAAATGTATGACGACCTTCGACAAATATTCTGGTGGGATGGAATGAAGAAAGACATTGCCTATTTTGTGGCATGTTGCGACATATGCAACAAGGTGAAGGCAGAACATCAGAAGCCTGCCAGACTTCTCCAACCATTGCTAGTTTCACAATGGAAATGGGATGATGTCTGCATGGATTTTGTCACAGGGCTACCTAAAACTCAGCGAGGCAACGATGCAGTTTGGGTCATAGTGGACACCTTAACCAAGGTTGCTCACTTTATCCCTATCAGAACCACATATCGAGCCGATCCGCTCGCACAAATGTATGTGTCCAGAATAGTCAGTCTGCATGGAGTGCCTCGAACAATCACTTCTGACTGGGGATCACTTTTTACCTCCGCTTTCTGGTCACGTCTCCACCAAGCTTTGGGGACATCGCTAAAATGTAGTTTCACTTATCATCCTCAAATTGATGGACAGACTGAGCGGGTAAACCAAATACTCGAAGATATGCTACGAGCCTGCGCTTTGGCCCAAGGGCCTAAATTGGAAGACTGCCTGCCATATGCCGAGTTCTCATACAACAACAGCTTCCAGTCTAGTCTAAAGATGTCACCGTGTGAAGCTTTGTATGGCCGTAAGTTTCGCACTCCTTTAAATTGGTATCAAACTGGAGATAGCCGTATTTTGAGAATGGATCTCATGATGGAAGCTGAGAAGTAAGTCAAGGAAATCCGAGACAGATTGCAATTGGCCAAATCTCGACAGAAGAGTTATTATGATGCAAAGCACCGACATATCAGTTTTGAACCCGGAGAACACGTATACCTCCAAGTCACTCCTATGAAAGGAGTCAAGAGATTCCAGACTCGTGGAAAGTTGGCACCCAGATTTATTGGTCCATTCCCAGTTATGTCCAGAGTGGGTACTGTTGCATATCAGTTGGAACTACCCCCGGAATTGTCGGAAGTGCACAATGTGTTTCATGTTTCACAGTTGAGGCTGGTATGAGAGAAATGGAGTTGGCAAAGGATTTAACATATGAAGAGAGACTGGTCAGAATTTTGGATCAGATGGAAATGGTCACTCGTAGTAAAGCAAGTGTCGGTGTCAAAACCGGCGGACCGCGGGTAGGGGGTCTCGAACTGTTTGTCTAAGGCGGATGGACTAAACCCCTCCGGTTTATATAGACATCGGAGGGGGCTAGGGTTCCATAGAGTCGGTTAGAAGGAAGGAGATCTACATATCCGCATTGCCAAGCTTGCCTTCCACGCCAAGGAGAGTCCCATCTGGACACGGGACGAAGTCTTCAATCTTGTATCTTCATAGTCCAACTATCCGGCTAAAGGATATAGTCCGGCTGTCCGGAGACCCCCTAATCCAGGACTCCCTCAGTAGCCCCTGAACCAGGCTTCAATGACGATGAGTCTGGCACGCAGTTTTTTCTTCGGCATTGCAAGGCGGGTTCCTCCTCCGAATACTCCATAGAATATTTTGAACACAAGGATAGTGTCCGGCTCTACAAAACAAGTTCCTCATACCACCGTAGAGATAACAATATTTCCACAAATCTAATCTACTGACATGCTTGACAGCATGACATCATACCACGGCCCGGTCATTATTCGAACCGTTTTTTCTCAACCAGCTACTGCACATATCGCGAGGTGGTTTCCTTGGCACGTCTTGTTGAAGCAGAGATTCGTGTCCCCTTATCATGGGATTTTCATCAATACGGATGTGGGTAACTCAACTGCGCCATCAATTACGGCGCTTGGGGCATGAGAGGTTTTACCAGGTGAGTGGGGAGGTGCATCGCCTCTTCCGCCCTTATAAAGGGACAAGGATTCACTCTTTCCACCCGTGCCCTCTTCCTGATTCATTCCCTTCTGCTCAGGTTCTAGCGCCCAAGCGTTCACCTTCTCTGCCCACAAAAGGTCTTCCAAAGATGTCTGGATATGGAGCAGGAGGCAAATGGATGGCCTCTACCGTCCGAGAGAAGGATATCAAAAAGGTTCGGGAGGCCGGGTATCTAGCCAAGAAAATCAGCCATTGTCTCCCGACGGCAGGACAGATCGTCCCCACTCCGGAACCTAACGAGAGGGTTGTATTCCTCCCTCACTTTGTGTGTGGGCTAGGGTTTCCCCTCCACCCGTTCGTTCGTGGTATCATGTATTATTATGGGATCGATCTTCACGATCTGTCTCCCAATTCCTTCCTCAACATCTTGACATTCATTGTCGTGTGCGAGGCTTTTCTCCGCATTTCGCCACACTTCGGTTTATGGCTGAAGGTTTTTCATGTGAAGCCCAAGGTGGTGGGCAGCGAGCACGCCGAGTGCGGGGGCGCTATGGAGAGCAGGATGCCCAACGTCATATGGCCAACGGGAACCTTTAATGATTCTGTCTAGGAGTGGCAACAACATTGGTTTTACATCACTAAGCCGTGCGACAAGGAATGGGCCGCCTCTCCCAAGTTTCGATCTGGCGCCCCTCTGCGGCTTACATCCTGGGTTAAGAAAGGCCTGGACTGGTCCTCGTTCGACGAACTATCGGTGCTCCGGGCGCGCGTTTATGATATGGGAGTTAAGAACATTGAACTTGTCAACGTAGTCCAGGTGATGTTAGTCCGCCGTTGTCGGATGTGGGGTTCCGGCTAACCCTCAAGGTTCGAACACTGGGGTGCACGCGAAGTCTTTCCCTCCTACCAATCCACGCTCTAGCTCGCTAAGATCTTGCGGAGGAACTCACAACACAGAAAGACACGGAGTTTATACTGGTTCGGGCCACCGTTGTGGTGTAATAACCTACTCCCATGTGGTGGTGGTGGATTGCCTCTTGGGCTGATGATGAACAGTACAAGGGAAGAACAGCCTCCTGAGGTTGAGGTGTTCTTGTGCATATGAACTTCTGCTGTGTAGATTCCCACAAGCTAAGATGAGGTTGAGGTCGAGATGCCCCCTACTGTGGTGGCTAATCCTATTTATAGAGGCCCTGGTCTTCTTCCCAAATATCGAGCGGAAGGGAGCCAACAATGGCGGGCAAATTTGAAGGGGGACAACTAGTATGAGCTATCCTGACAAAAGCGATCTTCGCCTGCGAAAAGCTCTGGTGGTGACGCCGTCTTGGGCTCCATGATGACCTCCGTCTTGCAGTCCATGGTATTGGTCTTGTTGCAAAGAAATGGCAACCTTTTCCTGAGGCCTCGGTACCCCGTGGCTAGGCTTGCCCCCTTTGCACCAAAGAGGAAACAAGGACGCTGTGTGCGCTGGCGCACGCCTGGTGTCAATCATCATGGCTCACGTCACAAGAGCCTTGCGAGGTTCACCCCGCCTTGATATCTCCGCTCCTCGTGAGCCTGCCTAGCCAGGCCACTCCAGAGGAGGTCTTGCGTCGTCCGCCTTGCGAGGCTTGGCCCCTCGCGAGGGTCTTGGATGCCTTGTTGGTGAAGATGGGCTGTACGGCCTGCTAGCTCCGCCACGCCGCAGGTCGCAGGCAGGCAAGTCTGGGGACCCCCGTTCCCAGAACGCCGACAGTAGCCCCCGGGCCCAAGGTGCGCGGGCGCTTGGCTTTGTGGTGAAGCCAAGGGTCAAGTTCGAAGCACCGCTGGCCCCCAAAAGCCTGCGGTCTTGGTTGACGCGTGGTGGCTGATTGGACGTGGGTGTCTCCGCTTCCCCAAGCTGCCTTGGCAACTGCTTGACCTGACAAAAGGCTGGCGCGGGCGGCACTTGCCTTCATTGCTTCTCCCTTGCCTCGCTCCAGATCCCCTTTCTCGCTCTTCGCCGCCTGCTACCTACAGATCTGCTCCGGCCTTGCTTTGCATCTGCCGCCCATGGCGCCGCGCAAGGTCAAGACTTCCTCGGCTCCTGCTTGGTACGAGCCTGCTCTTGAGGCGCCCCCTGTCACGGAGAAGAGCCTTGCCTCCGTGCGCCTGCTGACGGCAGGAGAGAGCAACGAGTGGGGGAAGACAGAGCTCCGGCTTGCCTCCAACGAGCCCGAGCATGAGGGGAGCACCTTCTTTCC
Source organism: Triticum urartu (assembly GCF_056163025.1). NCBI lineage: Eukaryota > Viridiplantae > Streptophyta > Magnoliopsida > Poales > Poaceae > Triticum > Triticum urartu. The sequence goes on from NC_141877.1 coordinate 485,405,136, forward strand.
CTTCTTTTCGAGCAGCGTTGCTGTCGGGTTGGTTCCTCCCTTCTTTGATTTATTTTATGAAGTCCTCGACCACTATGGTCTGCAAGCGTTGCATCTCCATCCCAACTCTGTCCTCTTCCTATCCATCTTTGCCTACTACTGTGAGGCGTACCTGGGCGTGATGCCGTCCGTGGCACTCCTGCGCCATTTCCTCTTCCTCCGCGTCAGCGAGGGTCACATCTCTGGATGTGCCAACTTCATCGCGTCCGGCAAGGTCAACTCCATCTCGAGCACCGGGAAGAGTGCCGACAACATTCGATCCAAATGGGTCATGGTGGATGCCAAGCCTGCCCATCCGCACTTGGTGTTGTCGACAAAGGCGCCCCGGCAAGGCAAGGAGTGGCCCAGGGCGGAGCTTGTCAATGACCGGGCATCGTCAGTGTTGGGGCAGATGATGACTGACCTGAAGCTAGGCAATGCGAGGGTGGCCAAAATAACAGGAGTGATGCTCCGGAGGGAGTTCTTGACACTGCGGGTTGCCCCACTCTAGGCGCGCGCGCGCCCCTTCTAGGAGCCTGTAGGAGGGGAAAACAAGGCCCGCCTGAGGCCGGGGGACCTTCCTGACGACGAACTGGACGCCGTCCTGCGTCTCATAGTCGGATACAACCAGGAGTACCCGCCTAGCGCCTTCATTCCCCTGTTCCAATGTAGGGACCGGAGGAATTCGTCGCCACCAGGCCGACTTTCGATGCACATCACTAGTAGAAAAAGGGTCAAACGTGAAGCACATTAGTGCCGGTTTGTATTTGAGCCGGTACTAATGGTACCATTAGTGCCAGTTCGAATGGATTTGCATTAATGCCGGTTCGTGTTGAACCTTTAGCACCGGTTCGTGGCACGAACCGGCACTAAAGGGGTGGTGGCAGGCTGGCGTCAGGCCGGGGCCCCATGATCACCTTTAGTACCGGTTCGTGGCACGAACCGGTACTAAAGGTCTAACCGGTACTCCAGCAGCGGCAAGCAAGCAGGAGGTGGCCGGACGCGTGCTTGCGCGCGCCGGCCACGCGCTCGTCCTCCTGGCAAGGGGGAAGACGACAGGGAGGAGCCCCTGGTGGGCTGGGCCGGCCAGCTACAGTGCTAGGCCGGTTGGTGGGCGCCAGGTAAGTTTTCTCTTCTCTGTTTTATTTCTATTTTGTTTTGTTTTTATTTATACATTTTGCCACTGATTCAAAATTCAAAACAAATTCAAAACAGGGCAAAACCTTCTGAATATTTTTATGTTGCCATTATGGATTTTTCCAGAGGCACATAAATAATTCCAGGGCCTTTTGAATTATATTCTATAAAAATGAATATAATCCAAAACTCAAATACTTATTGATTTAATTTCAAAGTCCCAAAATAATTCCTTCAAAAATGTTCACTATTTTTGGTTTGGTCTAAAAGCCTTGACAAATTTATCAAACATTTATGAAGTCATTTTGGAAGCAATGAATGCAGTTTAAAGGGTTCTTGCCCTTCTTTTAAAATGATTTCTGAGGCTTTCAATTTCCTCATTTCAAGTTTCTTGAAAATAACAGGATGCATGATGCTCACTGACGCAACTATCTGCAACCAATGCTAGGGCTGTGACATGGCTCAAATCCGTCGAAGATCAAGTCTCCGCGGATGTCGACCGTGCAGTTTAAGCTTCCAAACCTGACCTGGTGACCAGGGGCGTAACTCTTGATCTGCTCCAGATGGCCAAGCGAGTTGGCCCACAGTGCGAAGCCACCAAATACAAAGATCTATCCGGGGAGAAAAGTCTCACCCTAGACTGCATCGCTATCGATGATCGAAGGAGCCATCAAGCCTAATAGTGACGCCACAGAGGAACTCTCAATGAAAGAACCAATGTCGGTGTCAAAACCAGCGGATCTCGGGTAGGGGCCAGGTCCGAACTGTGCGTCTAAGGCAGATGGTAACAGGAGGCAGGGGACACGATGTTTTACCCAGGTTCAGGCCCTCTTGATGGAGGTAAAACTCTACATCCTGCTTGATTATTATTGATAATATGAGTAGTACAAGAGTTGATCTACCACGAGATCACAGAGGCTAAACCCTAGAAGCTAGCCTATGGTATGATTGTATGTTGTCCTACAGATTGAAACCCTCCGGTTTATATAGACACCGGAGGAGGCTAGGGTTACACAAGGTCGGTTACAAAGGAGGAGATATGCATATCCATATTGCCTAGCTTGCCTTCCACGCCAAGTAGAGTCCCATCCAGACACGGGACGAAGTCTTCAATCTCGTATCTTCATAGTCCAACAGTCCGGCCAAAGGATATAGTTCGGCTGTCCGGAGACCCCTAATCCAGGACTCCCTCAGCGGCCTTGCTCTACTGCCCTAGCTCCCCACGTGTCTGCATGTGCATATTTTTCTACTCCCATCAGCTCTTCCAAAGCCACCTAAATTTTTAGTATTATTAGAGGTAAAGTTACTTCATGCATTCGAATCTAGGGCTTTGTTCAAACAACGAAGAAAGGGGGGAAGTTGTAGCATGAATCTAGGAATTGATCCAAAGAGGAAATAATATGGTGAAAGTAGTAGAGACCGGATACCCAACCGGTCTCTTGGTTGAAAAGGGAAATAATGGGAATACGCAGTACAAACTGGATAAGGAACAGATCTATTATTGGTTGAAAAAAGGATAGAAAGTGGCGGCTGGTGGACAAGTCAACAGAGTATGTCCAGGATTAGATTTGCTGCCATCACATAGTAAAAGGTCTCCAGGATTAGATTTGCTGCCCTCACATAGTAAAAGGTCTCAGGATTAGATTTGCTGCCCTGACATAGTAAAAGGTCTCTAGATTAGATTTGCTGCCCTCACATAGTAAAAGGTCTACAGGATTAGATTTGCTGCCCTCACATAGTAAAAGGTCTCCAGGATTAGACTTGCTGCCCTCACATAGTACAAGGTCTCCAGGATTAGATTTGCTGCCCTCACATAGTACAAGGTCTCCAGGATTAGGTTTGCTACCCTCACATAGCATGAACAAACTCGGCATCACCACTTTAGGCCTCCTTGTAGGTACATTGTGCTGATGCGTCCACTGTCGCATGTCCTTATACCAACCTTTTGCTCTTGTTAATGTAAGGGCGCCTGTAAAATGAAGCGATCACACTGTTACCTTAGGGACATGTCTAACCAGTGTTATTGTTAATCTAATGCCTCTAGTGATAAGATGCAATTAAACTATGTTACAAATGGCACTCCTGTTGTTTTCCCCACTATGATAAGTAAGTTTCTTCTTTACGCTGCTGAGTGTCCTGGTGTCCCCATGGTCCCATGCCCTTAAACCAACTCTTTAGCTGCCGTTGATTTACTGTGTCTGGTAAACAAGCAATGCCACCATTAAAGTAATCCCATATTTGAGGAATCTCATTGTTGATTGTAATGCTTCTGGTAACATGAAGCATTGCTGACGTTTTAAAATTTCTACTGTCCTTGCGTGATTGCCACGAACATAATTAAGATGCTTCTTTTCATTTTGTATATGTTTCGTATATTCTTATTGACCAGCAACTGTTTACTTTCTATCTTTTTGTGCAGATAGGGATATCGATTTCACCTTGTTGCTATTGTGACCTTTTGGTGAACTGCACAAAACACTTTTTTTTGGAATGAGTGTCTTGTGCAGTTCAACTAAAATGTCACGTGGGCAGGATCTCTCAATTTTGGTGGAACTGCACAAAATGGTGATTGGAGTTTCCAAAATCTCCGTCAAGTTCTGCTGGTAATCTCGTGCAACATTTTATTAGCCTTTGCAAGATGGAGCCGTCACTGTCACCACGATGGCACTTTATTTTAGTGGAACCGCACAAAAGGATAAGAAAATTATAGTTGCACCTTACATGGGCCAGACAACCAACCTTAATGTTCCTCAATTTTAGTGTGAATTTTGACTTTATTTGCAAAATCTCTCTGAAATTTGTAAAAATGGGCATAACTTTTGCATACTAACTCGGATGAAAAAGTTTTTTATATGAAAAATCATCTACTCGAAAAGTTACATCCGAATTTAACAAGGGGAACCCCGTTAAACATTTGCAAAATCCTCAAAAACCTAATAGAAAAAAAGTTACGGGGCTTTTAAGATCTAGAGTGGAAAAAATTGAAAAATATTCAAACAGTGGGCAAACTGTGGTCAAACAATGGTCAAACTAATTATTCTAGAATATTAGTGTTACTAAATAATTATTTTATTTATTTCAATTTTGGTCAAATCTGGTCAAACTGTGGTCAAACAATGGTCAAACTAATTATTCAAGAAATATTAGTGTTACTAAATAATTATTGTTTTTAAAACAATAGTTTCAAACTCAAACAGTGAAATGTGTCACTTCATGCTCAAGCAAAATTCCTGAAGGTTAATAGGATTGACATCTTACTATTGTCAGGAAAACAACAAGTGCAGACTCGGAAACGAAGGAGAATAAAACCTGAAAGTTAAGCGTGCTCGGGCTGGAGTAGTGAGAGGGATGGGTGACCGGTCGGGAAGTTAGATGATTTGGAATGAGTGATCCACACTTGAGCAGTTAAGAGAGGTGATTAGAGACTAAATCATCAAATAATTTAGAAAAACTAAAAATAAAAAAAACAAAATTTTTTTCCAAAATTTTCAAAAAAAAATTCAAAAAAAAAAATTCAAAAAAAAACCTTTAGTACCGGTTGGTAACACCAACCGGTACTAAAGGTCCCCCGTACCAGGGCGCGAGCTCACGCCACGTGGTGGCACTTTAGCGCCGGTTCATGCCGAACCGGTACTAAAGGGGGGCCCTTTAGTGCCGAAACCTTAGTGCCGGTTCCATAACCGGCACTAAAGGCCCTTACAAACCGGTACTAATGGTCCGTTTTCTACTAGTGCATGGGCTGGTACCGCCGGTGTTTTTAGGAGCTCCTTTGGCGCAAAAACCGGTGGAGGTGGCTTCTGGCGAGTCCCGTGGAGAGGGGGAAGAGGAGGTGGACTCGGAGGAGACCCCAGAAGAGGTGGGGGAGACCTCCCCTCCGAGCAAGGCCGAGATTCTCCGCGCCCTTCCTGATGATGCCGAGGCCGACGGCTACCAAGAAGGGAAGGAGCAACCCCTCGTCCCGATGAAAGGTAGGTTGTCGCTGCTAGACTGTGGTGCCGCCTCCACCCCAACACCTCCTGGGGCTGGATCCGATTCTTCCTCCGCACCGCATGGTGCTACCGGGGCCCAGACGCCTGCCCCTTAGGCCCCGATGCTGTTAGGCCTCAAGCTTCACAAGAGAAAAGTGAAGTACTTGGCGGTGGACCGGTAGGTGTCTCGAACTACGCTTTATCTCTGCTGGTACTTGTTATTTCCTGACGCTCGCCTTTGGTTGATCAGGCTGGCATCTTTGGCGAAGAAGAGGAAGGAGGGTATGGCGGCTGTGCCTCCCTCCGTAGAGCAAGGAGGCAACATCGCCCGTGTCTCCCCAGCCCGGTCGTCCTCGCGGGGCCAAGAGGAGCATCGCCGCATCTTGATAACCCACAAGTATAGGGGATCGCAATAGTTTTCGATAAGTAAGAGTGTCGAACCCAATGAGGAGCTAAAGGTAGAACAAATATTCCCTCAAGTTCTATCGACCACCGATACAACTCTACGCACGCTTGATGTTCGCTTTACCTAGAACAAGTATGAAACTAGAAGTACTTTGTAGGTGTTGTTGGATAGGTTTGCAAGATAACAAAAAGTACGTAAATAAAAAGTAGGGGCTGTTTAGATAAAGAAACAATAAAGTAAATATAGCGAGTGTGGAAAAGTAGTGGTAGGAGTTGCGAAATTGCCCCTAAGCAATTAACTACTTTACTAGACTGATAGCAAGTATTATGTGGGAGAGGCCACTGCTCGCATGTCATCCCTGACTTGGAATTCTACGCACTTATGATTGGAACTATTAGCAAGCATCCGCAACTACTAATGTTCATTAAGGTAAAACCCAACCATAGCATTAAGATATATTGGTCCCGCTTCAATCCCGTATGCATCAATTTCTATGCTAGGTTGAAGCTTCTGTCACTCTTGCCCTCCAATACATAGTCCTATCAACATACAACTAACCTTAGGGTGTGATCCACACACGCAATCATATGATGGGCACCAAAGGACAGCAACATAACCACAAGCAAATTAAATCAATCATAGCAATTCATCAACCACCGATAGGACAACGAAAATCTACTCAGACATCATAGGATGGCAACACATCATTGGATAATAATATGAAGCATAAAGCGCCATCTTCAAGTAGAGGGTACAACGGGTTGCGGGAGAGTGGACCGCTGTACATAGAGGGGGGAAGGTGATGGAGATGTTGGTGAAGATGACGGAGGTGTTCGTGTAGATCGCGGTGATGATGATGGCCCCCGGTGGCACTCCGGTGCCACCGGAAGCGAGGGGGAGAGAGCCCCCCTCCTCCTTCTTCTTCCTTAACCTCCTCCCTAGATGGGAGAAGGGTTTCCCCTCTGGTCCATGGCCTCCATGGCATGGGAGGGGCGAGAGCCCCTCCGAGATTGGATCTGTCTCTCTGTCTTTCTCTGTTTCTGCGTTCCCCGATTCTTCCCTTTCACCATGTCTTATATTCCCGGAGATCCGTAACTCTGATTGGGCTGAAATTTTGACACGATCTCTATCCGAAAATTAGCTTTCTTGCGGCGAAAGAAGGGCATCAACCGCCTTAAGGGTGGCCCACGAGGGTTAGGGGCGCGCCTAGGGGGGCAGGCGCGCCCCCTGCCTCGTGGCCACCCCGGGCACCGTCTCGCGTGGATTTTTATTCCCAAAAATCATATATATTCCAAAAAAAATCTCCGTCAATTTTTATCCCGTTTGGACTCCGTTTGATATGGATATTCCGCGAAACAAAAAACATGCAACAAACAGGAACTAGCACTGGGCACTGGATCAATATGTTAGTCCCAAAAATAGTATAAAAAGTTACCAAAAGTATATGAAAGTTGTAGAATATTGGCATGGAACAATCAAAAATTATAGATACGATGGAGACGTATCAGCATCCCCAAGCTTAATTCCCGTTCGTCCTCGAGTAGGTAAATGATAAAAAAGATAATTTTTTATGTGGAATGCTACCTAGCATAATCTTGATCATATGTCTAATCATGGCATGAATATTAAGACATGAGTGATTCAAAGCAATGGTCTATCATTTTACATAAAAACAATAATACCTCAAGCCCACTAATAAAGCAATCATGTCTTTTCAAAATAACATGGCCAAAGAAAGTTATCCCTACAAAATCATATAGTCTGGCTATGCTCCATCTTCACCACACAAAATATTCACATCATGCACAACCCCGATGACAAGCCAAGCAATTGTTTCATACTTTTGACGTTCTCAAACCTTTTCAACTTTCACGCAATACATGAGCGTGAGCCATGGACATAGCACTATAGGTAGAATAGAATATGATGGTGGAGAGGACAAAAAGGAGATGATAGTCTCACATCAACTAGGCGTATCAACGGGCTATGGAGATGCCCATCAATAGATATCAATGTGAGTGAGTAGGGATTGCCATGCAACGGATGCACTAGAGCTATAAGTGTATGAAAGCTCCAACTGAAACTAAGTGGGTGTGCATCCAACTTGCTTGCTCATGAATAGCTCGGGCATTTGAGGAAGCCCATCATCGGAATATACAAGCCAAGTTCTATAATGAAAATTCCCACTAGTATATGAAAGTGATAACCCAAGAGACTCTCTCTATGAAGAACATGGTGCTACTTTGAAGCACAACTATGGAAAAAGGATAGTAACATTGCCCCTTCTCTCTTTTTCTCTCATTTTTTTGTTTTTTTGTAGGCTTCTTTGGCCTCTCTCTTTTTTTTGGCTTCTTTGGCCACTTTTATTTTGATAACCTCACACGGGACAATGCTCAAATAATGATGATCATCACACTTTTATTTACTTACAACTCAATATTACAACTCGATATCTAGAACCAGGATATGACTCTATATGAATGCCTCCGGCGGTGTACTGGGGATGTGCAATGATCTAGCGTAGCAATGTGACGCCCGGATAATCAAGCTACAGTAATCCCCTGCTAATGATGCCATGTCACCACGTTTTCTGTTGTTAATCCCGTGATGGTTCAACCCCGTTCGAATTAAAAATTCAAATTCAAGCCAAACTATAAAAGTTTTCAAATGTCAAAACTAAAAAAATACAAACTGTGACAAATAGTTCATAATTAATATTGGTGAAGAAGCAACATTTCTATAAAATAGTTAAATACCCTTGAATAAATAAAACAGTGGCTTAAACTATTATATAATTTTTTTAAAAATAATAATAATAATATGCAAAGTAATTTATTATGGCACCAAATCATTTTGTGGCAGTGCTAATTATTACAACTTATTTATGTGTCACAATTCCATATTTCACAAATGTCTTTATGTGGCCTTGCAATTTTCAAAAGAATATAGCAAAAGAAAAAGAAACCCCCATGACTCCCACTTGGCCCACCTAACCAACAGGTCGGCCCACTTCCCCGCTACCCCCTCCCTCACTGTTCATGGAGGATTGTGGGCATGCCTGATGCCCGCCACAGCACCGGTCGACGCCGTGGCGGCCATCCGCCGGCGAACCCCCGCCTACAAATAGGGTCGGCGCCCCTCCCTCAACAAACCCTAGCCACCCACTGCCCCTGCCTCTCCCACTTCTCCACCCTCTCGCCCATCTTCTCGATCTGGAGGAGACTGTCGCCGCCGTCGCCATGGGTTCGCCGCCTATGTAGCCAGCGGCCACCCCGCGTCGCACCGCCATGTCCAGAAGCTCCGTCGACATCTTCTTCGTCTTCCTCGCCCACTGGAACAAGCCGAGAGCGATCGCATCGCCGGCATCGAGCGTCTTCTTCATTTGCATCACCGGAGCTTCGTCGCGCCAATACGAGCAAACTGCTGCTTCTGGTCACTCACCGGGCCTTCGTGCGCCTCCTCGGTGAGCTCCTCCCTCTGACCCCCCTTTTTCCTTTGATTTGGATGTCGTAGGTCACCCTCATCGACGTGCCCGATCTCGGGCGTACGCATACATATCTGAGCTACTGCTGCTGCCTTGGCGCTGCTGCTTCTGCTATTGCTGCGCCACTGCTACATGACTGCAACCGCGGCCAACCCCCTGCTAGCACCGCTCGTGCGCTGCTCCGCCGGCTGGTGCCTCCCGCTGTGACCCGCTGTACTGCTATTGTAGTTGTCGCGAAGCCCGCGGCCCATGCTCTGCCTGCTGTAGTTGCCGCGACGCCCGCGGCCCATGCTCTGCCTGCTGTAGTTGCTCTGCCCTGCTGCCACTATGCCGTCCGCACGGGCGACGCCGCGCCCGGCGTTGCTTGCTACGCCCCGTGCTGGTCGTGCCTTGCGCTTTCGCACGCACCGTCATGCGTGCCTGATGCTACTAGCGACTACTGCTTCTGGTTGCCCAATGCTGCTGCCGCTTGCTACTTGTCTACTACTAACTGATGACAGCTACTGTAGCTGCTAGCTAGCTTTGCGAATATTACATCGAGTAACCCCTTGGGCAGCCCCTAAACTGCGGTTAAACAGTTGTAAACATGAGTGAAAATAGTATAAGTAGAAAGTATACATGACAAACTCCATTTTATCCCACTGGACCAAATACTTTTGATGCATGGATTAATTCCTATGAAGATCACAAAGTTTAATGTCATGCTAACAGAAAAACCGAAAAAGAGTTTTATTTTCATAGCTACTTTAGTGCTCTTGATGTTCAAGCAAATGAACTCTAATATGGATGTAATTGGTACTAACATGTAGATCACAAAAAAGTACTCAAAATTGATATAAGGCACTAACTCATGGGATGTACAGAACAATAGGTGTAGTCTGTTGAAAACAGCCAAGTGATGTTTAAAAAACTGTCGAATTCTCAGACTTAGCAAAATTTCAGGGATTTCCAGAATATTGTTTAAAACTTTAGAAAAACATAGAAAATGAACCGTAGCTCAGATGAAAATGTTTTCTACATGAAAGTTGCTCAGAACGACGAGATGAATCCGGATGCGCAACCCGTTCGTCCGCCACGCATCCCTAGCATAGCGAACACGCAACTTTCCCCCTCCGATTCGTCTGTCCGAAAACATGGAACATCGGGGATATTTTCCCGGATGTTTCCCCCCTTCACCGGTATCACCTCATACCACGTTAGGGCAACCCTAGCACCGCTACTTATCATGTCATGCATCGCTATGCATTTGTTTGCATTATGTTCATTGTTTCTTCCCCCTCTTCTCCCCGATAGACTACGAGACTGACGTCGCTGCTGGTGCCCCGATCGACTACGCTGTTGACGACCCCTCTTTCTTGCCAGAGAAACCAGGCAAGCCCCCCCTTTGATCACCAGATATCGCCTATTCTTCTCTCTACTGCTTGCATTAGAGTAGTGTAGCATGTTACTGCTTTCTGTTATCCTATCCTGATGCATAGCCTGTCCTTGCTACTACTGTTGTTACCTTTACCTGCAATCCTAAATGCTTAGTATAGTATGCTAGTGTTCCATTAGTGGCCCTACGCTCTTGTCCGTCTGCCATGCTATACTACTGGGTTGTGATCACTTCGGGAGGTGATCACGGGCATATGATATATACTTATATTGTTACATTACTTGTGATACTGTTCAGAGCTGGGGGCTGAAGGGGCAGGTGGCTCCATCCCGGTAGAGGTGGGCCTGGGTTCCCGATGGCCCCCGACTGTTACTTTGAGGCAGAGTGACAGGGCAGGTTGAGACCACCTAGTTGAGAGGTGGGCCTGGCCCTGGTCGGCGTTCGCGGATACTTAACACATTTAACGAGATCTTGGTATTTGATCTGAGTCTGGCTACTGGCCTATATGCACTAACCAACTACGCGTGGACAGTTATGGGCACTCGACGTCGTGGTACCTTCGTGATGTCAGCGACAGAGCGGCGCGCGCCGGGTTGGACTGGAACGCCTGCTCTTGTATAAGAGAGGCTAGGTCTGCTCACCGGCCATGTACGCAACGTGCAGGTGTGCAATGGGCCTAGACCCCTGCGCCATAGGATTTAGACCAGCGTGCTGACCTCTGTATTGAGCCTAGGTAGGGCTGCGACGTGTTGATCTTCCGAGGCCGGGCATGACCCTGAAAAGTGTGTCCGGACAAAGGGGTTCGAGCGTGTTGGGAAATGTGGTGCACCCCTGCAGGGAAGTTAATCTATTCGAATAGCCGTGATCTACTGTAACAGGACGACTTGGAGTTGTACCTTGACCTTATGAAAACTAGAATCGGATACTTAATAAAACACACCCTTCTAAGTGCCAGATACAACCGGTGTTCGCTCCCTCACAGGGTGACGAGGGGAGGATCATCGGTTAGGATTATTCTACACGATGCTACTTGGTGGACTTACCTTCTGCTCTCTTCTACATGCTGCAAGATGGAGGTGGCCAGAAGCGTAGTCTTCGATAGGACTAGCTATCCCCCTCTTATTCCGGCATTCTGCAGTTCAGTCCACATATGATACCCTTATTCCATTTGATACCAATGCATACATATGTAGTGTAGCTCCTTTCTTGCGAGTACTTTGGATGAGTACTCACGGTTGCTTTGCTCCCTCTTTTCCCCCTTCCTATACCCAATTGCTGCGACCAGACGATGGAGTCCAGGAGCTAGACGCCACCGTTGACGATGACTCCTACAACACTGGAGGTGTCTACTACTATGTGCAGCCCGTTGACGACGACCAGGAGTAGTTTAGGAGGATCCCAGGCAGGAGGCCGGCGCCTCTTTCGATCTGTATCCTAGTTTGTGCTAGCCTTCTTAAGGCAAACTTGTTTAACTTATGCCTGTACTCAGATATTGTTGCTTCCGCTGACTCGTCTATGATCGAGCTCTTGTATTCGAGCCTACGAGGCCCCTGGCTTGTAATATGATGCTTCTATGACTTATTTTATTTGTAGAGTTGTGTTGTGATATCTTCCCGTGAGTCCCTGATCTTGATCGTACATGTTTGCGTGTATGATTAGTGTACGGTCAAATCGGGGGTTTCACAAGTTGGTATCAGAGCCGACTGCCTGTAGGAATCCCCCTTTCACACTCCTTGGCCGAAGTCGAGTCTAGACATTACAAAACTTTTTACTAACATGGCTGTGTGGCTTACGGGCCCACGTCGCCATTTGGGTGGTATTAGGATCTTTTATTCCTCGACCTATACTCTGGGACTCTGATCTCTCTTCTATTCAGGTTAAATGATTTTGCTAACTCTAACTCTAGGTTCTCGTAAATACTTTTTCCCGAAGAGCCCCTTCATTCCTGATGATGGCCTGCTTCATCAGAAGATTCCGAAGATACTCTGCATTATTCTTTCGAGACCTTGTGCCCACCACTTTTGCTATTCCCGACCACCGATAAATCCTTATGGATAACTACTTACACTTGTCATTCTTACCTTTGTTCCTAGTTGCCCGTGTTATTACTTGATACCCTGTAAATTTCTTCGATAATTCAAGAATCCTTTGTGCCCACCGCTTTGCAGCTCTTTGCCGCAGACATACCCTTACGGATAATTTCTCGCACTTATCGGGTATCCGCTCATCCCCAGTTGATTCATGAATTTCACCAAAGTCTTCGAAATATTATTTGATCCTCCAAAAATCCTCATCAGCTTATTGCTCTTGAAATTCTTGCTTGCTTGCATTATGGTTAATCCCATAAGTATAGTAATCTTATTGGCATCCTTTGCCACTATCATTTTGAGCCCATTGATTCAATAAGTGCGAATGCTCGCAATCCTCAACTAGACCCTAAAATTCATCCTTCCGGCTCAGACGCCATTTTGAACATGAGCTGGATCCCGACCAATAAAATTGCCATCGATTTTATCCCTAAGGCTATTCAACTTATCCATCCTTAATCAGAGCGTTTGCTTCTGATCCCTTGATTTGGAAATCATAATTCTTTTGCACTTGAGCTTTGAGTTAGTCAGTTGTTTCTATAATCTAATCCCCTTGCATCCTTCTTCGTCTAGTTGAGTACCGATGCTCACGTCAGATCCCGTGTGGACCACCAGATCCTTTGTGGAATTTTATCTGACATCATCCTTCTTATTCAATAAGCCTGAGAGCCTTTCCTCGGATAAATAATGCCTTTGGAAAATTGTATCCTCTGCTTGGTCAACCATGCTCTACTTTCGAGCTTGTGTTATTTACTCCTGGAGTTTGTGGTATATGTTTCCATGATAACCGGACGGGTTGAACCTATGCCTTCCTTAATATGTGTGAACTCAAAAGTTTTCGCGAGTCATATACTTCTAGTATTTTGCCAGATAAAATTTCAACACTACAACTTCTTCGAAAGTGAGAGGTGAATGGATGGTTATACATCGAAGAAGTGGGAGTCGACCTTGAACTTTGTGTTCATGCCCATGGACACGACGTATATCTATCATGGAAGCTTCTAGAAATAATAACTATTCCCTTGATATGTTATCGTTTGGTATCTGTGAATTGATCCTTCGCAATCGTGGTTCCGACCATACTTTCTCCTTGATTCCATTTCTCGTGCAAGTTTGAGCAGTTGTCTTCTGTAGAGCATTACTCTAGTCCAACCTCTACTTTGATCTGTCGTCGAGTACTACCCCCTGGTATCTCGAGATTATCATGGAACTGCATAACTTCTTATGAGTTCTTCATCAAGTGCTACATCCTCAATGATTCTAATTTTTCACGGGCTCTAAGTTATTAAACACTCAAAGACACCGATAACTGACTCAAGTCCGCACCGCGATTAAACAACTCTTGATAACCTTCAATTACTTATGAGTTTGAACTCGATCACGTCATCCCTAGCCTGCTTGGCTATATCCTTGTCGTGCCGATTTTAACTGTGCTACCTGGCCTTTCTTCCCGGAGCAAAATTTCAATGGTCAGCTAATCTTACGTCGATCTTCCTCGTCATATCATTTTTCCTTGAACAACAAGATTTATTTCGAGTTTGTGTCGTACCCATGGTTTCAATAACTTTTCGCTTCATCATTCCATTGACTTGATGTCATCGCTGATCGGTTACATCTTCTTGAAACCTCTCGACAAATGTGTTGTGATCATCATCAACTTTCTGAGGTCTTCCAAGATATCAATGGAATTCATGATGAGAAATAACATCCTTACCCTCAGTGATTGGTGTTATGATCGACCACTTTATTGCCTTCCGTTCAACACAAACTTGTTCATGTTTTGTGTTATACCTAGAGATCCGTGCTATCTAGCAATTATTCTTCCTTACCTTGGAGTATTACCATCTTTTATGTCAAGAATGTCGTGAGAATTTCACCACCTCTTAAGAATTCTCGATACAAGTGATACTTCTTGCCATCTCCATTCATTCCTCGGTCCTTGTGTTGTTTCTAACCGGAAAACCGACAATTGAACTATGATGTGCGAATCCAAAACTTCTAGCAACCTTACTGCTTTGGAGTTAATGGTCAACATTTCATTCTTAGACCATTGGTTATCGAACCACCATTCTAGCATTGATCACGCTACCCAAGTCCATATTTCGGGTGCACCTTTCAACCAAATTGTGTATGTTTTCCTGGAGCATACATCAGTATATTATTTGACTTGACAAATGTTATCTTGTTGTTCACATGGTTGTGGAAATTCATCTTTTTGGAAATCTCAATGGATTGTCCCTGAGCCCATCAGCCACCTCATCCTCTCCTTGGTTTAAATGAACTCTTGTGTCGGAACTCGCTCCCATATTTCATTTCCCGAGAATCTTACATTGTCATCTCGTCTATTCGTGTTGCACCTTTTCTTCTCAGGCGTCCAGAGTCTGAGGTATCCTGACATTAATGAGATCTGAATCTCGGTCAGATAAGATGGTTGGAACCTTCTCCAAGAGTCATAACATTGGACTTTATATGACCTAGTAAGGTGATATCATGCCTAGCACACCTGGCGAGGACCTATTGTTACCGTTTCATTTTTCACAAGGCTATCCATTCTTCCATGAGGAAATTGTAAGAATTTTTCTAAAAGTTATTCCTGATGGATCCTTTGTGTTTCCAAAGTCCGACCTTTGCTTGAAGACCAAGTCAATGCAATCTCGAAGCATGTCTGTGGTACTCCAATTTTCAACAAGAACACTTATCCCAATGCTAATTGTTTCTTTCTCAATTATCCAAACACCGCTGTATCGGTAATGTCATGAAAATTTCTCTCCCCCTACCTAGAGGGTTTTCTACATTATATCCTGTCACGGATATCATACTCTGTTTGTCCTTGGGAAGGAAATGCCCCTGAAATTTGTGTTTTAACACATTTTTCCTTTCCATCGTTCTGTTTAATTTGATAATCATAATTTACTTTCCATTGTTTGGTTTAACCTTTCTTGTGATCTATATGATCTAAGCAGTAATATTCTCCTGCTTATGTAAACACCTCGTTGTACAATTCTGTCAGCAAGACCCTATTACTATTGATGATGACATTCTGGTAGCCGCCGATGGACGAGAACTTTGCCTATTGGTCCGCCTTGTTCAACGTGCAGGAAAATGGTTCTCTTCGTCCCTCGCCCTTGGTACCAACGATGCTGTCAACATAACTGACCGGTTATTCTCTGACATGCCTTGCTTGCATGATCGTGAAAGACGTCACCCCTCTTCCTACTATTAACCCACATGGTGGTCCCATAACCCATAGCTCCACAGGATCGAAACCTGACTCTCCTGTACACCCTGTGGCCAAAATTATTCCTAGAGCTTGACTTCATATGTAGTTCACGGATCACCTGCCTAGTGATCTATTCTGGTATCAGACGCAATACTTATTCTCGTTGCTCTGGACCCCCCCCTTCGCCTTCTGACTAGGCATTGAACGATTGCCTGGCTGCTTGAAACGTCTGGCACCTCCTTACTTTGCTCTCGATACTTTCTTAAGTTTCAATTCGAGAGTTACTTTCCGCCACCTTCCCCGATGTTATTGACCAGATAGTCAATCTTGCAGAGGTCCATTCTCCCGGAATACCCACCCTTTATTTTTTCATAAGTACGATGGAATTCCTAAAGGAAGAATGCCGACTTCATCACAATGACCTGAAGCAGAGAAATGAAGACATCAACATAATGGAACGACCTTCGAGAAGAGCAACCAAGACTGAGAAGATTCGATAGAATTTCATAACCAGAACTTTCCCCCTTACCCCACCTCTTAAATCTCGAGACGGAATTTCTTGTAGTGGAGGAGAATTGTGATGCCCGGATAATCAAGCTACAGTAATCCCCTGCTAATGATGCCATGTCACCACATTTTCTGTTGTTAATCCCGCGATGGTTCAATCCCGTTCGAATTCAAAATTCAAATTCAAGATAACTATAAAAGTTTTCAAATGTCAAAACTAAAAAAGTACAAACTGTGACAAATAATTCATAATTAATATTGGTGAAGAAGCAACATTTCAGTAAAAATAGTTAAATACCCTTGAATAAATAAAACGATGGCTTAAACTATTATTCAATTTTTTTAAAAAATAATAAAAATATGCAAAGTAATTTATTATGGCACCAAATCATTTTGTGGCAGTGCCAATTATTGCAACTTATTTATGTGGCACAATTCCATATTTTACAAAAGTCTTTATGTGGCCTTGCAATTTTCAAAAGAATATAGCAAAAGAAAAAGAAACCCCCATGACTCCCACTTGGCCCACCTAACCGACAAGCCGGCCCACTTCCCCGCTACCCCCTCCCTTCCTGTTCAAGGAGGATCGTGGGCATGCCTGATGCCCGCCACGGCACCGGTCGACGCCGTGGCGGCCATCCCCCGGCGAACCCCCGCCTAAAAATAGGGTCGGCGCCCCTCTCTCGACAAACCCTAGCCACCCACTACCCCTGCCTCTCCCACTTCCCCCCCCTCTCGCCCATATTCTCGATCTGGAGGAGACCGTCGCCGCCGTCGCCATGGGCCACCGGCCACCCCGCGTCGCACCGCCGTGTCCAGAAGCTCCGTCGACGTCTTCTTCGTCTACCTCACCCACTGGAACAAGCCGAGAGCCATCGCATCGCCGGCATCGAGCGTTTCTTCCTTTGCATCACTGGAGCTTCGTCGTGCCAATACGAGCAAACTGCTGCTTCTAGTCACTCACCGGGCCTTCGTGCGCCTCCTCGGTGAGCTCCTCCCTCGGACCCCCCTTTTTTCCTTTGATTTGGATGTCGTAGGTCACCTTCATCGTCGTTCCCGATCTCGGGCGTACGTGTACATATCTGAGCTACTGCTGCTGCTTCTGCTATCGCTGCGCCACTGCTACACGACTGCAACCGCGGCTGCCCCCCTGCTAGCACCGCTCGTGCGCTGCTCCACCGGCCGATGTGTAACACCCTCGATGCGACTATAGCTCCCACGTGTCGAGGCACGACTTAGAGACATAATCGGATTGAAGGCATATGTCGCAAGTTAGGCATTCTTCACAACATCCCATGTAATATAAATAATAAAAGGGGTGATAACATAGTTGGCTTATACTCGCCACGTCAATCAATTACATAAATAGCATTACAACATTCAAACACTCCTGGCCCGACTATGGCGCCAAAATAAAAGACAACCCAACATGCGACACGGTCCCGATCACCCCTACTGGGCACAACTACTGATCATCAGGAAATGAAACATAGTATCGCTGAGAGTCCTCGTCGAACTCCCATTTGAGCTCGAACGCGTCACCTGGAGCGGAATCATCAGGCCTAGCATCTGGTGTAATAGTAATCCGTGAGCCACAGGGACTCAGCAATCTCGCAACCTCGTGATCAAGACTATCTAAGCTTAATAGGTAAGGCAAGGTAAATATAAGTGGGGCTGCAGCAAGCGACTAGCATATATGGTGGCTATCTTGCTCGCAAAAGAGAGCGAGAAGAGGGGGCAAAGCGCGAGCGAGAATCTAGAGAACAACCTGCGCATGCAATACTCCAACACCGTGTCCACTCCCCGAACTCCGCCGAGAAGAGGCCATCACGGTAACTCACATTGTTGATTCATTTTAATTAAGTTAAGGCTCAAGTTATCTACAACCGGACATTAACAAATTCCCATCTGCCCATAACTGCGGGCACGGCTTTCAAAAGTTCAAATCCCTGCAGGGGAGTCCCAACTTAGCCCATGACAAGCTCTCGCGGTCAACGAAGGAATATACCTCCTCCCGAGACATTCCGATCAGACTCCGTACCTCGGTTCTTCAAGACACTTCGACAGGTTAAAACTAATCCAGCAACACCGCCCGAATGTGCTGACAAATCCCGATAGGAGCTGCACATATCTCTTTCTCAGGGCACACTCAGATTGTCCAAATTTCTGGTAGGCCAGCCCAGAGTTGCCCCTGGTAGCCACCGGCGGCTGGCGAGTTGGACCAACACTCAGAGGAGCACTGGCCCGGGGGGGGGGGGGTTAAATAAGATGACCCTCGGGCTCCAGAAACCCAAGGGAAAAAGAGGCTAGGTGGAAAATGGTAAAACCAAGGTTGGGCATTGCTGGAAAAGCTTTAATCAAGGTGAACTATCAAGGGGTTCCCATTATAACCCAACCGCGAAAGGAACGCAAAATCCGGGAACATTACACCGATATGACAGAAACTAGGGCGGCAAGAGTGGAACAAAACACTAGGCGAGAGGCCGAGCCTTCCACCCTTTACCAAGTATATAGATGCATTAAGATAACATGGCAATATAATGATATCCCAACAAGTAAATAATGTTCCAACAAGGAACGGTCTCCAATCTTCACCTGCAACTAGCAACGCTATAAGAGGGGCTGAGCAAAGCAGTAACATAGCCAATCAACGGTTTGCTAGGACATGGTGGGTTAGAGGTTTGACATGGCAATATGGGAGGCTTGAAAGCAAGTGGTAGGCATCATAACATTGGCATAGCAAAAGAGCGAGCATCTAGCAAAGCAAAGATAGTAGTGATTTCGAGGGTATGATCATCTTGCCTGCAAAGTTGTCAGAGTTGACTGGATCCTCGGAAGCAAACTCAACGGGCTGCTCGTTAGCGAACTCGTCTCCTGGCTCTACCCAAACAATACAAACAAGCAACAAGGACACAATCAACCACGTGCAAGGATCAAACAATAAGATGTAAACATGGTATGCTATGCGGAATGCAATATGTGATGCATATGCAAGATTTGGCAAGGAATGCATGAACCTGGCCTCAACTTGGAAAACCAAGTGTGCCACTGGAAATATGAGATGAAATCGATTGAAAACGATATAAAGAATGCGGAGTCGGAGTTACAGTTTGGAAATGGCAAGCGATTCAAGAATGACCATGATCTGCGATTTACAGCAAGTAGCCATCTAAATGCAATGAGATGAACATGCTACAACACTCAAACATGACAACAAAATACATGGCAGGGATGCATTCAAGATGCTTAACAAAAGTCTAGCACTGAGCTACGGCCAATTCATACATTAACAGGTTCAAACAAGCATGGCAAAAATGCATATGGTAAACAGATCTCAGACTTAGTGAAATTAACACTTGTGTGGAATTTCAGATCAGATAGCACTCTTTGGAGCAACAAAACTACATGCTACAGGACCTGAACATGGCATGGAGCTACTCAAAAAGTGTAACAAAAGTCCCTTAGTGACCTTGAGCCAAAAGGGATCATAAAACACATTTGCAAGCATGTGAACATAGCAAAAGCATAATCAGTTTTCAGACTTGGTGAAAAATGGCACATGCTGAAAACAGATATCAAGTAGGCATGTTTACGAGCTCGATGCACTCACTACGGAGCAAGTCATGACAATATAAGCATACACCCATCAAGAATACACAAAATGCAAGCTAGACATGGCAAGAACAATAACAAAGCTTGCACGGATCAACTACAACATCCCCGGCAAAATTGCTAACAAGTAGACAATCTGCCCGGATTCACGAAGTAGCAAAAGTAGAGCTCGATTGACTCAAGCTAGGGTGCTCCATAATTGCAAACAAAGACATGGATGGATATATCACTACAAGATTAATAAAACATCCTTACTGATCATCCACAAAAGACGCACGGATCACTAGGAAATGACATGAACATATGGCAATATGAGATAAACAGATCAAGGACTTAGTGGAAATGCTAAGTCCCTGAAATCAGCATTACCAAGTGCCTCACTTTGCAAGCTTGTGCTAGTCACCACACACATCACAGAAATACATGGGTTGCACCTCTAGAAAGATGGCAAAACCCTTAACAAAACATATGTAGAGCACCAGGGCATATCTTGCACACAATAATCATGGCAAAAATGACAAATATCTAAATGGAGCAGCAGATCTGACAATTATCTCAAGTAGCCCTCTTCTAACAGCATTTCAGGCATCAAGATGAACTCAAATGAAAATGATGCAATGAGATGAAATGATGTACTCTCTGAGACGAACATTTTGATATGCTATATGCCCAAAACGGAGTTACGGATGAGGAGTTATAGCACGATGAACAGGAGCATATGAACTAGGGTTTCGGGCAAAAAGTCAACCCAGACGAGATCCAGATCTGGATCTGGCGCGTTTCCCGAGGTTGGCTGGAGTGAACTCGCCGGAGTCGACGGGGAAGAAGACCGTGGCCGGAGGAGCACGGGGTGGCCGGATCCCGTGCGGTGGCGGGCGCGGACGGCGGCGAAGCTCGTCGCCGGAGCAGTGGCGGTGGCCGGCGCCGGGTGCGGCGACGAGGCGGAGCGGCGGCGGGCTCCGGCGCGCTGGGCGGCGGTCGGCGATGGCGGCGGTGGCTGGTGAAGGAGAGGCGGGCGGCGCTCAGGCACGCGGGTGCGGGCGGCGGCGCTAGCCGGATGGGCCGGGGGGCCGGATGCGGGCTCCCACGGGCCGCGGCGGAGGAGGCCGGCCGGGGACACGTGGCGGGCTCTTGTTGGCTGCGGGCAGTGGCGGACGTGTTCGGCGCCGTCCAGACATGTCCGGCGGTGGCGGATCTGTGATTTTTAGGGTTTTGGGGGGAGGAGACCCGGGATTTGGAATGGGGGGTCTTTATATAGACATAGAGGGAGCTAGGAGACTCCAAATGAGGTGCGGTTTTCGGCCACGCGATCGTGATCGAACGCTCTAGATGATGGAGAGGGTTTTGGTGGGTTTTGGGCCAAATTGGAGGGGTGTTGGGCTGCAACACACACGAGGCCTTTTCGGTCCCTCGGTTAACCGTTGGAACATCAAACGAAGTCCAAATGGTACGAAACTTGATAGGCGGTCTACAGGTAGTAAACCAAGGCCGCTTGGCAAGTCTCGGTCTAATCCGGAAATGTTTAATCCCCACACACGAAAGAAAGGTAGAAATGACCACCGGAGGAGAACGAAGCGCCGGATGCAAAACGGACAACGGGGAAAATGCTCGAATGCATGAGATGAACACGTATGCAAATGCAATGCACATGATGACATGATATGAGATGCATGCCAACGATAACAACACACGGAGACAAAAACCCGAACCCAAGAAAATAAAATAGCTTAACGCCAAAAACGGCAAGAGTTGGAGTACATATTGGGTAAGTCATATCCGGGGTGTTACAACACTCCACCACTATGAAAGGATCTCGTCCCGAGATCTAGGACTGAAAGAACACCGGCTACTCAGAACGGAGGGGATCCTCGCATTCCCAAGTAGCTTCACGGTCGGAATGGTGTGACCACTTGACTTTGAGGAATTTAATTGACTTGTTGCCAGTCTTGCGTTCAGTCTCTTCAAGAATAGCAACTGGGTGCTCACGATAAGAGAGATCTTCTTGGAGCTCAATGTCCTCGAAGTTGACGGTGCGGTCAGGAGTCTTGAAGCACTTTCGGAGCTGAGAGACATGGAACACATCGTGAACATTTGCAAAGTTTGAAGGAAGCTCGAGTTGATAGGTGAGATCGCCTCTCTTGCTGACAATCTTGAAAGGTCCCACGTATCTGGGGGCAAGCTTCCCTTTGATACCGAAGCGACGAGTACCTTTCATAGGAGAGACGCGGAGGTAAACATGATCTCCGATCTCGAAAGCCAAATCACGGTGCTTACTATCATAGTAGCTCTTCTGGCGGGATTGGGCTGCTTTGAGGTTATCTCGAATGACTTTGCACATTTCCTCTGGCTCTGTGATTAAGTCATTTCCCAAAAGCTGACGTTCACTGGTTTCAGACCAGTTGAGAGGGGTACGGCACTTCCTACCATACAGAATTTCAAATGGGGCCTTGCCCGAACTTGCTTGAAAACTGTTGTTGTAGGAGAATTCAGCATATGGCAGACAATCCTCCCACTTCATGCCGAAGGAGATCACACAAGCCCTGAGCATATCTTCAAGAATCTGATTGACACGCTCGACTTGACCGCTAGTTTGAGGATGCAAAGCTGTGTTGAAGCGGATGTTGGTTTCCATGGCCTTCTGAAAAGAATCCCAAAACTTGGAGGTAAAGATGCTGCCACGGTCTGAGAGATCACTTGAGGAATACCGTGCAGAGAGACAATTCGAGAGGTATATAGTTCCGCCAATTGAGTTGCAGTGATCGACTCTTTGATAGGTAGAAAGTGAGCCACTTTAGTGAGTTTGTCGATGACAATGAATATAGCATCATTGCCACGCTTGGACTTTGGAAACCCAGTCACGAAGTCCATCTCAATGTGGTCAAACTTCCATTCTGGAATGGCAAGAGGTTGGAGGAGACCCGCTGGCCATTGATGTTCTGCCTTCACTCTTCTACAGACATCACATTCATTCACGAATTGAGCAATCTCGCACTTCATTCGAGTCCACCAATAAGCCTGCTTGAGGTCCTGATACATCTTCGTGCTCCCAGGGTGGATGGAGAGGAGAGAATTGTGAGCCTCGTTCATGATCACTTTAGGAAGGTCACCTTTGGGCACAACAATACGATCCTCGAAGAAGAGAGTATCCTTATCATCAAGGCGGTACCACTTGTACTTGGGTTGACTCTTGGCAATCCCAATCTTCACCTTTTTCACCATAGCATCAAGAAGCTGAGCTTGGCGAATCTAGTCTTCCAATGTAGGAGAGACTTGAAGGTTGGCGAGGAAACCTTGAGGAACAACTTGCAGATTAAGTTTGCGGAAAGCTTCACAAAGCTCGAGTTGATAAGGCTTGAGAATCAGACTATTGCAGTAAGCCTTCCTGCTCAATGCATCAGCAATCACATTGGCCTTGCCTGGAGTATACTCGATACTCGGATTATACACTTGAATCATTTCGACCCATCGAGTTTGCGTGAGGTTGAGATTAGGCTGAGTGAAAATGTACTTGAGACTCTTGTGATCAGTGAAAATGTCCACTTTTCTTCCCAATAAGAGATGTCTCCAAGTCAAAAGAGCATGCACAACTGCCGCCAACTCAAGATCATGAGTGGGGTAGTTCTTCTCGTTGGGCTTCAACTGGCGAGAGGTATAAGCAACAACTTTCTTCTCTTGCATCAACACTGCGCCAAGACCTTGGAGAGAGGCGTCACAAAAGACCTCGTACGGCTTGGATTCATCAGGCGGAGTCAGAACTGGAGCAGTTATCAATTTCTCTTTCAAGGTGTTGAAAGCAATGTCACACTCCGGAGACCAAACGCACTTGACGTGCTTCTGGAGAAGATTTGAGAGAGGCTTCGCGATCTTAGAAATTTTTTCAACGAATCTTCGACAGTAGCTTGCGAGACCGAGGAAGCTACGGAGTTGCTTCACGTTATGAGGAGGTTCCCAATTCACAATTGCAGGCACCTTCTCAGGATTCACCGCAATGCCCTTGGCAGAGATGATATGACCAAGATAAATAACCTCATCGAGCCAATATTTGCACTTGGAGAACTTGGCGTAGAACTGGTGTTCCCTCAGCTTATCGAGTACCAAACGCAAGTGCTTGGCATGATCTTCCTTGTTCTTCGAGAAAACCAGAATGTCGTCGAGATAGACAAAAACGAAGTCATTGGTGTAGGCGTTGAAGATGAAGTTCATCATGCGAGAGAACGTCGGAGGAGCGTTGACGAGGCCAAAAGACATGACAGTGTATTCATATGACCCATAGCTTGTCCTGAAAGCCGTCTTGAGAATATTTTGCTCACGAATACGAATCTGATGATAACCCATACGGAGATCAAGCTTGGAGAATACTTGGGCACCTTTGATGGTCTTCTTGTTCAATGGACGGTAATCAACACAAAGTCGGTCCGTTCCATCCTTCTTCTTCACAAAAAGAACACCACAACCCCACGGAGAAGAACTAGGATGGATGAGACCCATTCTTTCTTGAATATCGAGTTGCTTCTTCAGCTCCTTCAACTCTTCAGGTCCGAGCTTGTAAGGACGCTTGCACACTGGTTCCGTGCCAGGCTCAAGATCGATGACGAATTCAACTTGCCGGTGCGGAGGCATTCCTGGAAGCTCTTCTGGAAAGACGTCTTGATATTCGCAAACGACTGGAATTTGCGAGATAGCATCCAGTTCACCCTTCTCATTGAGAGAAAACAGACGGATGGTATCGTCACAAGCGGCAAAGACAATTACATCCTCAGACGAATGAGTCAATTGAATCTGCCTGGCTGGACAATCAAGATGTGCCTTGTGCTTAGAAAGCCAATGCATCCCGAGAATAAGATCAATATCCGAGTCACCAAGAACCGTTGGAGTAGCCAAAAACTTGTAGTCACCCAAGGTGATAGTAACATCCAGAGCAATGGAGTTAGCATGCATGCGCCTACCGGGAGATACAACTGCTAATGGACTAGGCAAAATTTGCAAAGCCAAACCATGCTTAGATGAAAACGGTCTTGATACGAAACAATGCGATGCACCCGTGTCAAAAAGAACTTTTGCAAGGATATCATTAACATGAAGGTTACCCATGATGACATCTGATGAGTCCTCTGGCTGAGCTGCATTCAACAAGTTGACCTTGGCGTGCTTGGGGTTATGCTTGACCACAGCTGTACTTGCCGATCTGACAGGAGGAGGAGGAGGAAGACGCCTCTGATTGAAGCACTTGTTGGCATAGTGACCCTTCTGTTGGCACTTGTTGCACGTGACCTCTGAAAGCGGACGGTGGTACGGAGCACTTGATCTTGGAGCTTGAGACGAAGTCTTGTTCTGAAAGCCAGGGTTGGGTGGGTGGGAAGATCCACTGCCACCTTTGCTCTTCTGATACAGCTGACGAAACGGAGGAGGAGGAAGCCAATACTTCTGTTGCTTGGCCACTTGAGTAGAGGAAGAAGGAGTAGCATCTCTGACTCGCTTCTTGGAAGCATCACACCTCAGTTGAGCGGCCTCTTGCTTTAGTGCCATGTTGTAGAACTCATCGTACCCCAAGGGCTCAAAGAGAACAAGAGCTAGCTGGATTTCTTCTCTGAGACCACCCCTGAACTGGTATATCATGCTCCTCTCATCAGGAACGTCCTGCTTGGCAAAGTGGGCGAGCTTCTGGAACAACTTGTTGTAGTCATAGACAGACAAAGAGCCTTGCTTCAGGTTGCGGAATTCCTCACGCTTGCTTTCAACCACGCTCTGAGGGATATGGTGAGCTTTGAAGTCTTGACGGAATTCATCCCAAGTGATCACACGTCCACCTCTGGAGTCCTTGTACTACTGGAACCACTCCGCGGCTTGGTCTTTGAGTTGGAAGGAAGCGAACTTGACAAAGTCCTCAGGCCTGACGTTACTGCACTCGAAATGCTTGCACAGATCCACGAGCCAATCATCAGCATCAGTTGCCTCAACACAATTGCTGAAAGTCTTTGGCCCGTTAGCAAGGAACTGGTTTAGTGTAGCAAAGTGATTCTGATTGTTGCCTTGGTTCCCTTGGTTGCCTTGATTCGCTTGATTGCGCTCTTGAAGAATTTGCATGATCAACTGCGTGTTTGCATTGGTTGCGGCCATCACAGCTTGCCATGCCTCCGGAGGAGGTGGAGGTGGTGGCGGATCAGGATTTGGAGTCGTGCGCGTTGGAGGAGCCATCCTGAAGAGGTTGACATCCATTAGCACATTGATAGACAATTATTGAAGCTGAATCCAACGGAATGAAAATTGCAACATATAGTCTTCACATTCGAACAAAATGAACGAATGCATTCCTCTTGAAATGGTCACATATCCATAAATTGAGAAGCCACGTAGAATTTAGGTAGAGAAATAAATCAACAAGGTACGGATCAAGAACGAATACTCGATAAGAAATCCCAATCTCAAACCAATATCCGTGGAAGAAGAACTAGAGCTACAAGAATTTCCACCTATGAAACTCCCGAACCTTTCCGGTTATGCAATCTGGTGTTGGGGATACAGGGGAAGCATAATACCTCACCCAAATCTAGCAAATCCTACATCCAGCTATATCCATCCTTCAACACATAACCGATAAAAACTTCAGAAACCATCTACCTCAACCTTCAAAAAGCATCCGTTATACAAGTTATGGCGATACTCCCGAACTCCCGCCCCAGTACTGGGTGGCGTCGAGGTTATCTCACCAACGAACTACATAAAAGAGATTTTCGATGTCGGCGTACTAAACTCAGGTATTCCAAAACTGCAACGATAAAATTATGACGACAACACCTCAGAGCTCAACTCCCCGGGACACTTCCACAAAACCCCTGACAGGAGGCACCAAGACAATGTTCTCATCACAACACCATCGAAACGATTCCAAGATACCTGCGTGATCCTAAATTTTTTTAGTGAAATTTGAGAAGAGAAAAGTCAAAACTCTACGTCAGGATGCCTTACCAGAGCGATGAGGAGACTGGGAAGTAAAAAGAATTCCTAAACTCTCTGATATATAATTCCTAAATGACTCAAAACATGTTTATAGACACAACTCATCTGCTAAAAACGATCAATCAGTGGGGGCTCCTAAGGCCGGGGATGGCTCTGATTACCAACTTGTAACACCCTCGATGCGACTATAGCTCCCACGTGTCGAGGCACGACTTAGAGACATAATCGCATTGAAGGCATATGTCGCAAGTTAGGCAATCTTCACAACATCCCATGTAATATAAATAATAAAAGGGGAGATAACATAGTTGGCTTACACTCGCCACGTCAATCAAGTACAGAAATAGCATTACAACATTCAAACACTCATGGCCCGACTACGGCGCCAAAATAAAAGACAACCCAACATGCGACACGGTCCCGATCACCCCAACTGGGCACCACTACTGATCATCAAGAAATGAAACATGGTATCACCGAGAGTCCTCGTCGAACTCCCAGTTGAGCTCGAGTGAGTCACCTGGAGCGGAATCATCAGGCCCTGCATCTGGTGTAATAGTAATCTGTGAGCCACAGGGACTCAGCAATCTCGCACCCTCGTAATCAAGACTATTTAAGTTTAATAGATAAGGCAAGGTAAATATAAGTGGGGCTGCAGCAAGCGACTAGCATATATGGTGGCTATCCTGTTCGCAAAAGAGAGCGAGAAGAGGGGGCAAAGCGCGAGCGAGAATCTAGAGAACAACCTGCGCATGCAATACTCCAACACCGTGTCCACTCCCCGGACTCCGCTGAGAAGAGGGCATCACGGTAACTCACACTGTTGATTCATTTTAATTAAGTTAAGGTTCAAGTTATCTACAACCGGACATTAACAAATTCCCATCTGCCCATAACCGCGTGCACGGCTTTCGAAAGTTCAAATCCCTGCAGGGGAGTCCCAACTTAGCCCATGACAAGCTCTCACGGTCAACGAAGGAATAGACCTCCTCCTGAGACGTTCCGATCAGACTCGGTACCTCAGTTCTTCAAGACACTTCGACAGGTTAAAACTAATCCAACAACACTGCCCGAATGTGCCGACAAATCCCGATAGGAGCTGCACATATCTCTTTCTCAGGGCACACTCAGATTGTCCAAACTTCCGATAGGCCAGCCCAGAGTTGCCCCTGGTAGCCACCGGCGGCTGACGAGTTGGACCAACACTCAGAGGAGCACTGGCCCAGGGGGGGTTAAAATAAGATGACCCTCGGGCTCCGGAAACCCAAGGGAAAAAGAGGCTAGGTGGAAAATGGTAAAACCAAGGTTGGGCATTGCTGGAAAAGCTTTAAGCAAGGCGAACTATCAAGGGGTTCCCATTATAACCCAACCGCGTAAGGAACGCAAAATCCGGGAACATAACACCGATATGACGGAAACTAGGGCGGCAAGAGTGGAACAAAACACTAGGCGAGAGGCCGAGCCTTCCACCCTTTACCAAGTATATAGATGCATTAAGATAACATGGCAATATAATGATATCCCAACAAGTAAATAATGTTCCAACAAGGAACGGTCTCCAATCTTCACCTGCAACTAGCAACGCTATAAGAGGGGCTGAGCAAAGCGGTAACATAGCCAATCAACGGTTTGCTAGGACATGGTGGGTTAGAGGTTTGACATGGCAATATGGGAGGCTTGAAAGCAAGTGGTAGGCATCATAACATTGGCATAGCAAAAGAGCGAGCATCTAGCAAAGCAAAGATAGTAGTGATTTCGAGGGTATGATCATCTTGCCTGCAAAGTTGTCAGAGTTGACTGGATCCTCGGAAGCAAACTCAACGGGCTGCTCGTTAGCGAACTCGTCTCCTGGCTCTACCCAAACAATACAAACAAGCAACAAGGACACAATCAACCACGTGCAAGGATCAAACAATAAGATGTAAACATGGTATGCTATGCGGAATGCAATATGTGATGCATATGCAAGATTTGGCAAGGAATGCATGAACCTGGCCTCAACTTGGAAAACCAAGTGTGCCACTGGAAATATGAGATGAAATCGATTGAAAACGATATAAAGAATGCCGGAGTCGGAGTTACAGTTTGGAAATGGCAAGCGATTCAAGAATGACCATGATCTGCGATTTACAGCAAGTAGCCATCTAAATGCAATGAGATGAACATGCTACAACACTCAAACATGACAACAAAATACATGGCAGGGATGAATTCAAGATGCTTAACAAAAGTCTAGCACTGAGCTACGGCCAATTCATACATTAACAGGTTCAAACAAGCATGGCAAAAATGCATATGGTAAACAGATCTCAGACTTAGTGAAATTAACACTTGTGTGGAATTTCAGATCAGATAGCACTCTTTGGAGCAACAAAACTACATGCTACAGGACCTGAACATGGCATGGAGCTACTCAAAAAGTGTAACAAAAGTCCCTTAGTGACCTTGAGCCAAAAGGGATCATAAAACACATTTGCAAGCATGTGAACATAGCAAAAGCATAATCAGTTTTCAGACTTGGTGAAAACTGGCACATGCTGAAAACAGATATCAAGTAGGCATGTTTACGAGCTCGATGCACTCACTACGGAGCAAGTCATGACAATATAAGCATACACCCATCAAGAATACACAAAATGCAAGCTAGACATGGCAAGAACAATAACAAAGCTTGCACGGATCAACTACAACATCCCCGGCAAAATTGCTAACAAGTAGACAATCTGCCCGGATTCACGAAGTAGCAAAAGTAGAGCTCGATTGACTCAAGCTAGGGTGCTCCATAATTGCAAACAAAGACATGGATGGATAGAACACTACAAGATTAATAAAATATCCTTACTGATCATCCACCAAAGAGGCACGGATCACTAGGAAACGACATGAACATATGGCAATATGAGATAAACAGATCAAGGACTTAGTGGAAATGCTAAGTCCCTGAAATTAGCATTACCAAGTGCCTCACTTTGCAAGCTTCTGCTAGTCACCACACACGTCACAAAAATACATGGGTTGCACCTATGAAAGATGGAAAAACCCTTAACAAAACATATGTAGAGCACCAGGGCATATCATGCACACAATAATCATGGCAAAAATGACAAATATCTAAATGGAGCAGCAGATCTGACAATTATCTCAAGTAGCCCTCTTCTAACAGCATTTCGGGCATCAAGATGAACTCAAATGAAAATGATGCAGTGAGATGAAATGATGTACTCTCTGAGACGAACATTTTGATATGCTATATGCCCAAAACGGAGTTACGGATGAGGAGTTATAGCACGATGAACAGGAGCATATGAACTTGGGTTTCACGCAAAAAGTCAACCCAGACGAGATCCAGATCTGGCGCGTTTCCCGAGGTTGGCCGGAGTGAGCTCGCTGGAGTCGACGGGGAAGAAGACCGCGGCCGGAGGAGGACGGGGTGGCTGGATCCCGTGCGGTGGTGGGCGCGGACGGCGGCGGAGCTCGTCGCCGGAGCAGTGGCGGTGGCCGGCGCCGGGTGCGGCGACGAGGCGGAGTGGCGGCGGGCTCTGGCGCGCTGGGCGGCGGTGGCCGGCGAAGGAGAGGCGGGCGGCGCTCGGGCACACGGGTGCGGGCGGCGGCGCTAGCCGGATGGGCCGGGGGGGCCGGATGCGGGCTCCCACGGGCCGCGGAGGAGGAGGCCGACCGGGGACACGTGGCGGGCTCCTGTTGGCTGCGGGCGGTGGCGGACGTGTCCGGCACCGTCCGGACGTGTCCGGTGGCGGCGGATCTGGGATTTTTAGGGTTTCGGGGGAGGAGACCCGGGATTTGGAATGTGGGGTCTTTATATAGACATAGAGGGATCTAGGAGAGTCCAAATGAGGTGCGGTTTTCGGCCACGCGATCGTGATCGAACGCACTAGATGATGAAGAGGGTTTTGGTGGGTTTTGGGCCAAATTGGAGGGTTGTTGGGCTGCAACACACATGAGGCCTTTTCGGTCCCTCGGTTAACCGTTGGAGCATCAAACGAAGTCCAAATGGTACGAAACTTGACAGGTGGTCTACCGGTAGTAAACCAAGGCCGCTTAGCAAGTCTCGGTCCAATCCGGAAATGTTTAATCCCGACACACGAAAGAAAGGTAGAAATGACCACCGGAGGAGAACGAAGCGCCAGACTGCAAAACGGACAACGGGGAAAATGCTCGAATGAATGAGATGAACACGTATGCAAATGCAATGCACATGATGACATGATATGAGGTGCATGCCAACGATAAAAACACATGGAGACAAAAACCCGAACCCGAGAAAATAAAATAGCTTAACGCCGGAAACGGCAAGAGTTGGAGTACATATTGGGTAAGTCATATCCGGGGTGTTACACGATGCCTCCCGCTGCGACCCGCTCTACTGCTGCTCTAGTTGTCGCGACGCCTACGGCCCATGCTCTGCCTGCTGTAGTAGCCGCGACGCCCGCGGCCCATGCTCTGCCTGCTATAGTGGCTCTACCTTGCTGCCACTACGCCGTCCACGCGGGCGACGCCGCGCCCGGCGCTGCTCGCTGCTCCCCGTGCTGGCCGTGCCTTGCGCTTGCGCGCGCCGTCGTGCGTGCCTAATGCTACCAGCGACAACTGCTTTTGGTTGCCCAATGCTGCTGCCGCTTGCTACATGTCTACTGCTAACTAATGATAGCTACTGTAGCTGCTAGCTAGCTTTGCGAATATTACATCGGGTAACCCCCTAGGCAGCCCCTAAACTGCGGTTAAACAGTTGTAAACATGAGTGAAAATAAAATAAGTAGAAAGTATACATGAAAACTCCATTTTATCCCACTGGACAAATACTTTTGATGCATGGATTAATTCCTACGAAAATCACAAAGTTTAATGTCATGTTTACAGAAAAACCGAAAAACAGTTTTATTTTCATAGCTACTTTAGTGCTCTTGATGTTCAAGCAAATGAACTCTAATATGGATGTAATTGGTACTAACATGTAGATCACAGAAAAGTACTCAAAATTGATATAGGGCACTAACTCATGGGATGTAGAAAAAAATAGGTGTAGTTTGTTGAAAACAGCCAAGTGATGTTTAAAAAACTGTCGAATTCACAGACTTAGCAAAATTTCAGGGATTTCCAGAATATTGTTTAAAACTTTAGAAAAACATAGAAAATAAACCGCAGCTCAGATGAAAATGTTTTCTACATTAAAGTTGCTCAGAACGACGAGACGAATCCGCATACACAGCCCGTTTGTCCGCCATGCATCCCTAGCATAGCGAACACGCAACTTTCCCCATCCGATTCGTCTGTCCGAAAACGCGAAACACCGGGGATATTTTCCCGGATGTTTCCCCCCTTTACCGGTATCACCTCATACCGAGTTAGGGCAACCCTAGCACCGCTACTTGTCATGTAATGCATCGCTATGCATCTGTTTGCATTATATTCATTGTTTCTTCCCCCTCTTCTCTCCGATAGACTACGAGACTGACGTCGCTGCTGGTGCCCCGATCGACTACACTGTTGACGACCCCTCTTTCTTGCCAGAGCAACCAGGCAAGCCCCCCCCCCCTTTGATCACCAGATATCGCCTATTCTTCTCTCTACTGCTTGCATTAGAGTAGTGTAGCATGTTACTTCTTTCCGTTATCCTATCCCGATGCATAGCCTGTCCTTGCTACTACTGTTGTTACCTTTACCTGCAATCCTAAATGCTTAGTATAGTATGCTAGTGTTCCATCAGTGGCCCTACAATCTTGTCCGTCTGCCATGCTATACTACTGGGCCGTGATCACTTCGGGAGGTGATCACGGGCATATGATATATACTTATATTGTTACATTACTTATGATACTGTTAGGAGATGGGGGCTGAAGGGGCAGGTGGCTCCATCCCGGTAGAGGTGGGCCTGGGTTCCCGACGGCCCCTGACTGTTACTTTGAGGCGGAGCGACAGGGCAGGTTGAGACCACCTAGGAAAGAGGTGGGCCTAGCCCTGGTCGGCGTTCGCGGATAGTTAACACGTTTAACGAGATCTTGGTATTTGATCTGAGTCTAGCTACTGGCCTATACGCATAACCAACTACGCGGGGACAGTTATAGGCACTCGACGTCGTGGTATCAGCCGAAGCCTTCGTGACGTCAGCGACTGAGCGGCGCACGCCGGGTTGGACTGTAATGCCCGCTCTTGTATAAGGGAGGCTAGGTCTGCTCACCGACCGCGTACGCAACGTGCAGGTGTGCGATGGGCGATGGGCCCAGACCCCTGCGCCATAGGATTTAGACCGGTGTGCTGACCTCTTTGTTGAGCCTAGGTAGGGCTGCGACGTGTTGATCTTCCGAGGCCGGGCATGACCCAGAAAAGTGTGTCTGGACAAAGGGGATCAAGCGTGCTGGGAAATGTGGTGCACCCCTGCAGGGAAGTTAATCTATTCGGATAGCCGTGATCTTCGGTAACAGGATGACTTAGAGTTGTACATTGACCTTATGACAACTAGAACCGGATACTTAATAAAACACACCCTTCTAAGTGCCAGATACAACCGGTGTTCGCTCCCTCACAAGGCGACGAGGGGAGGATAATCGGTTAGGATTATTCTACACGATGCTACTTGGTGGACTTACCTTCTGCTCCCTTCTACATGCTACAAGATGGAGGTGGCCAGAAGCGTAGTCTTCGATAGGACTAGCTATCCCCCTCTTATTTCGGCATTCTGCAGTTCAGTCCACATATGATACCCTTATTCCATTTGATACCAATGCATACATATGTAGTGTAGCTCCTTGCTTGCGAGTACTTTGGATGAGTACTCACGGTTGCTTTGCTCCCTCTTTTCCCCCTTCCTATACCCGATTGCTGTGACCAGACGATGGAGTCCAGGATCCAGACGCCACCGTTGACAACGACTCCTACTACACTGGAGGTGTCTACTACTACGTGCAACCTGTTGACGACGACCAGGAGTAGTTTAGGAGGATCCCAGGTAGGAGGCCGGCGCCTCTTTCGATCTGTATCCCAGTTTGTGCTAGCGTTCTTAAGGAAAACTTTTTTAACTTAGGTCTGCACTCAGATATTGTTGCTTCCGCTGACTCGTCTATGATCGAGCTCTTGTATTCGAGCCTACGAGGCCCCTGGCTTGTAATATGATGCTTGTATGACTTATTTTATTTGTAGAGTTATATTGTGATATCTTCCCGTGAGTTCCTAATCTTGATCGTACACGTTTGCATGTATGATTAGTGTACGGTCAAATCGGGGGCGTCACAAGCAATGACATAAAAAAACGGACAAGCCATGAAAACATCATGCTAGCTATCTTACGATCATGCAAAGCAATATGACAATGAATGCCCAAGTCATGTATATGATGATGATGAAAGTTGCATGGCAATATATCTCGTAATGGCTATGGAAATGCCATGATAGGTAGGTATGGTGGCTGTTTTGAGGAAGATATAAGGTGGGTTTATGGTACCGGTGAAAGTTGCGCATTAATAGAGAGGCTAGCAATGGTGGAAGGGTGAGAGTGCGTATAATCCATGGACTCAACATTAGTCATAAAGAACTCACATACTTATTGCAAAAATCTATTAGTCATCGAAATAAAGTACTACGGGCATGCTCCTAGGGGGATAGATTGGTAGGAAAAGACCATCGCTCGTCCCCGACCGCCACTCATAAGGAAGACAATCAATAAATACCTCATGCTCCAACTTCGTTACATAACTGTTCACCATACGTGCATGCTACGGGAATCACAAACCTCAACACAAGTATTTCTACAATTCACAACCACCCACTAGCATGACTCTAATATCACCATCTTTATATCGCAAAACTATTGCAAGGAATCAAACATATCATATTCAGTGATCTACAAGTTTTATGTAGGATTTTATAACTAACCATGTGAATGACCAGTTCCTGTCATCTCTTTAAATAGATATAAGTGAAGCAAGAGAGTTTAATTCTTTCTACAAAAGATATGCCAATGCTCTAACAAATCTAAGTGAAGCAAAAGAGCTTTCTACAAATGGTGGTTGTTTAAGTAAAGAGAAACAGGCAATCCAAACTTCAAATGATATAAGTGAAACACATGAAGCATTCTATAATGCCATACTCAAAAGATATAAGTGAAGTACAAAGAGAATTCTATAAATCAACCAAGGATTATCTCATACCAGCATGGTGCATAAAAGAAAAATGAAAACTAAATGCAAAAGACGCTCCAAGATTGCACATATCGCATGAACAAAACGAATCCGAAAACATACCGATACTTGTTGAAGAAAGAGGGGATCCCTTCCGGGGCATCCCTAAGCTTAGACGCTTGAGTCTCCTTGAATATTTACTTGGGGTGCCTCGGGCATCCCCAAGCTTGAGCTCTTGCCTCTCTTCCTTCTTCTCACATCGAGACCTTCTCGATCATCGAACACTTCATCCACACAAAACTTCAACAGAAAACTCGGTAAGATCCGTTAGTATAATAAAGCAAATCACTACTCTAAGTACTGTTGCAAACCAATTCATATTATGTTTTTGCATTGTGTCTACTGTAATATAACTTTTCCATGGCTTAATCCACTGATATAAATCGATAGTTTCATCAAAACAAGCAAACTATGCATCAAAAACAGAATCTGTCTAAAACAGAACAGTCTGTAATAATCTGAACATTCACCATACTTATGATACTTGAAAATTCTACCAAAATTAGGAAAAATAAAAACTTTGTGTAGGAAGGTGGTGAAAAAATAATCAGAACCATTTGACGTTCCAGCTAAAAATGTAAAATTGCGCACTACAGCCAAAGTTTCTGTCCTGCACCGTACAAACCATCAAGCAAATGTAAACATCCTAAAGGCAAACCTTGTCACATTATTTTTATAATGCAAGGAATTTTACAAGGGGATAATTATTTTTATTGAAAATTTTCTATAATCAAGATTCACAAAGTTTTCATGAGCATGAACAAAGTTCAAAGCTAGCTCCCACTTCAACAATGCTTGTCTTTCTCATTTTCGCTTTCCTTTTTGAAAATTTTTTGGGTTCCCCTCTTTATTTTTGTTGTTTTTAAACTATATAAAAGCACTCAACAGAAATAAATGACTCTCTAAAACTTCCGGGCTGTCTCCCTGGCAGCGCTTTCTTTAAAGCCATTAAACTAGGCATATAGTGCTCAAGTAATGGATCCACCCGGATCCCAAGGTATATCAAAGCCAATTTTAATTAACAATGATTTGTAATTTAGTGGTGAGAACATGGTAACGTATATCATGTAATGACGAAGTCTAACTCTCTTCCTATGCATCGGCATGTCATAAAAGAACAATTCATGCACACAAAGTAAAGGCCAATGCATAGTATAAACAATTTCTTGCAATTTTATCATATTGGAAACATAGAGAGGTGGAGATATAGTCCCTCTGTCATAATAATTGCAAGTAGGAGCAGCAAGCACATGCATATTATATTCATCAAAATCATCATGTGCATCGGTAGAAGGCCACCCATCAATATATTCCTTAATAAAAGCAAATTTCTCGGATATAGTGTAGTTTGGAGAGTTCCAAAAGATAATAGGGCTATCATGTGGTGGTGCAATAGCAAAAATTTCATGTTTAACATAAGGAACTATAGCAAGTTCATCTCCATAAGCATAATTCATATTGGCATCATCAAAAAGGGATATTTCAAAAGAATCGGCGAGATCATAGCAATTATCATAGCATTCATCCTTCGGTAAGCACGAAGGGAAATTAAACAATGTATGAGTTGAAGAGTTACTCTCATTAGAAGGTGGGCACGGGTGATCAATACGCTCTTCCTCCTTTTGTTCTTCACTCTTCTCCTCATCTTTGTCATCCAATGAGCTCACCGTTTCATCAACTTCTTCTTCCATAGATTCCTGCAAAATATTAGTCTCTTCTTGGACATCAGAGACTTTCTCAATAAGTGCATTAATTTCATAATTGTATTCATAATTCTCATAACAATATTTCAGGATAGCTAAATTTTCAGGTCTATAAACAACATCATCAAAATCTTCAAACTCTTTAAACATAGATTCAATTTCATAAGCACCCATAAAAGCAACAAATTCTTCTATTTGTTCCACATCATAGTAATCATATATACCATTAGCATAAGAAGCTAAGGTCTTATTGTCATTAAGTTTGCGTGAAAAGGGAAGGTGTGGAGCCTTCACCTTAGAGAAACAAGTATAATCATATCTCAAGCATAGTTGCCTAACATACCAATTCAATATATGAATTTGATCCCATAATAGTTTCCCTTTTTGTGTCAAGCGGTAATCCCTAAAGTATTCACGTTGATCCAACGTTACTCCCATTACATAATTGAATGGGGTTTTCTTAGGATTATTAAAGTAGTACATAATATTTTTCACATAACCAGCATCGAGGGTTTTAGGAGGTTCCCCATCTCCATGAGTAGCAAGTACACCTAATTTTTTTGGTATTTCTTGTTCCATATCCATAACTAAAGACAGAGAACAACTAAGAACAACAAATAAAAATTACTTAGTGATAAAGCAAACAAGCACACACGAGAATATTCACCCCACGCTATTGCTCCCCGGCAACGGCGCCAGAAAAAGGTCTTGATAACCCACAAATATAGGGGATCGCAACACTTTTCGATAAGTAAGAGTGTCGAACCCAACGAGGAGCTAAAGGTAGAACAAATATTCCCTCAAGTTATATCGACCACCGATACAACTCTACGCATGCTTGATGTTTGCTTTACCTAGAACAAGTATGAAAGTAGAACTACTTTGTAGGTGTTATTGGATAGGTTTGCAAGATAATAAAGAGTACGTAAATAAAAAGTAGGGGCTGTTTTGATAAATAAACAATAAAGTAAATATAGTGAGTGTGGAAAAGTGGTGGTAGGAGTTGCGAAATTGCCCCTAAGAAATTGACTACTTTAATAGACCGATAGCAAGTATTATGTGGGAGAGGCCACCGCTAGCATGTCATCCCTGACTTGGAATTCTATGCACTTATGATTTGAACTATTAGCAAGCACCCGCAACTACTAATGTTCATTAAGGTAAAACCCAACCATAGCATTAAGATATATTGGTCCCCCTTCAATCCCGTATGCATCAATTTCTATGCTAGGTTGAAGCTTCTGTCACTCTTCCCCTCCAATACATAGTCCTATCAACATACAACTAACCCTAGGGTGTGATCCACGCGCGCAATCATATGATGGGCACCAAAGGACAGTAACATAACCACAAGAAAATTAAATCAATCATAACAATTCATCAACCACCAATAGGACAACGAAAATCTACTCAGACATCATAGGATGGCAACACATAATTGGATAATAATATGAAGTATAAAGCACCATGTTCAAGTAGAGGGTACAGCGGGTTGCGGGAGAGTGGACCGCTGTAGATAGAGGGGGGAAGGTGATGGAGATGTTGGTGAAGATGGCGGAGGTGTTGGTGTAGATCGCGGTGATGATGATGGCCCCCGGTGGCACTCCGGTGCCACCGGAAGCGAGGGGGAGAGAGGCCCCCTCCTTCTTCTTCTTCCTTGACCTCCTCCCTAGATGGGAGAAGGGTTTCCCCTCTGGTCCATGGCCTCCATGGCACGGGAGGGGCGAGAGCCCCTCCGAAATTGGATCTGGCTCTCTGTCTCTCTCTGTTTCTGCGTTCCCTGATTCTTCCCTTTCACTGTTTCTTATATTCCCGGAGATCCATAACTCCGATTGGGCTGAAATTTTGACACGATCTCTATCCGGAAATTAGCTTTGTTGCGGCGAAAGAAGGGCATCAACCGCCTTACGGGTGGCCCACGAGGGTCAGGGGCGTGCCCAGGGGGGCAGGCGCGCCCCCGTGCCTCGTGGCCACCTCGGGCACCGTCTCGTGTGGATTTTCTTCCCAAAAATCATATATATTCCAAAAAAAATCTCTGCTAGTTTTTATCCCGCTTGGACTCCGTTTGATATGGATATTCCACGAAACAAAAAAACATGCAACAAACAAGAACTAGCACTGGGCACTGGATCAATATGTTAGTCCCAAAAACAGTATAAAAAGTTGCCAAAAGTATATGAAAGTTGTAGAATATTGGCATGGAACAATCAAAAATTATAGATAC
Source organism: Triticum urartu (assembly GCF_056163025.1). Lineage (NCBI taxonomy): Eukaryota > Viridiplantae > Streptophyta > Magnoliopsida > Poales > Poaceae > Triticum > Triticum urartu. Next base: position 485,444,020 of record NC_141877.1, read on the forward strand.
GACGGAGACGTATCACCGCGTGGAGTCAGCCCCCATGGCCCCGCTGGCTCCGGAGGTGCCGGTACTTGGCGCGGCTGATGGGGTCCCAGCCGCTCCGGAACCCGCGGTCAACCAAGCCCTGGTGATGATGTCGCTTCCTCCTACTACCGCATCTCCACTTCCTGGTCCTTCTGCTCCTGCTGCTGTCTTGGAGCGTGCCCTTTTAGAGATGACCCAACTGCTGGCGGATCTCCTAAGCGCTGACCCGCGCCTGGTGGCCGGGCGTCTGGAGTTGGCCTCCGGTTGGCTTCATTCTGACCTGGCAGTACGCGCGGTGCTGGGCCAGGCTGTTGCGGCTTCTGAGAGGGAGAAGCAAGGGGCCGTCGATGCTGCAACCGACCGTGAGGCGGCGCTGAAAGACGCCAAGGCCGCCCGTGACCGCTGCCAAGTGCTGGAGGGCGAGTTGAAGAGCCTGCGCGACAAGCATGCCGAAGAGGGTACGCCGCTGCCAAACAGAGGAGAAGGAGATGAAGGCCCGGGAGGAAGCCATCAAGAACCATGATGCTGAGTTGGCGGAGCTGGGGAAGAAGCAGGCTGCTGAGCACACCCGGTTGGAAGAGTTGGAGCAGAAGATGGGGGCGAAGGAGGCCGATCTTGCCGCCAAGGCACGAGTCCTGGCCAAAGACCGTGTGGCCTTCGCCGATCTCGAAAAGAGATCTCACAAGGTGCTGAGGACGCTCTACGAGCATGGCCTGGAGAGGCCGCTGGACACTGACGAGGACGGCCCCGCCCAGCTGCTTCCTCTCGTGGTGAAGGCGCTTGAGGAGGTCGTTGAGGGTCTCGGTCCCACGGCGGAGGCAGAAGCTCACGTTCTGTCTTCAGCCGCACTGACTCGCGTCCTCAGCCATCTGCACCTCCGTGACCCCAATGCCCACTGTCTGTGTCAAAACTGGCGGATCTCGGGTAGGGGGTCCCGAACTGTGCATCTAGGATCGATGGTAACAGGAGGCAGGGGACACGATGTTACTCAGGTTTGGGCCTTCTTGATGGAGGTAATACCCTACGTCCTGCTTGATTGATATTGTTGATATGAGTATTACAAGAGATGATCTACCATGAGATCGTAGAGGCTAAAACCCTAGAAGCTAGCCTATGGTATGATTGTTGTATATCATCTATCGACTAGCCTGGCCTCAGTTTATATAATGCACCAGAGGCCTAGGATAACAAGAGTCCTAGCCGAATACGCCGGTGGGGAGGAGTCCTTGTCTTGATAACCAAGTCTTGTGGAATCTTCCATGTATGCGGCAGCTGTCCGAACTGGCCAATGAGTATACGGCCATGGGGGTCCTTGGCCCAATCTAACAGATCAGGAGACGACGTGGTGAGTACCCCCTAGTCCAGGACACCGTCAGTAGCCCCCTGAACCGGTCTTCAAGTTAGGGACGCTTCTCGATTCTTCTGAACTGTTATTCATCTTCGGTTGTCGGTCTTGAAAACTGGTTCAACAAATCTTCTCATCTTCGATCTTGAGGATCGCCGAAATGCATTCGACAAGTTTGCACGTCAGGTATCCGAGGAGCCCCTTTAAGTTTCCGGCCTTTATCAATGCCTTATTATTTTTATGCCACACCTCGGGTTTGAAGTTGTTCCCGGGAGGCAGTGTCCTCTTGCGTCCGAGCTCTAACGCCGGACTGCATTCGAGCTATCTTTTGCAGCCGAGCACCAATGTCGGACTGCTTCTGTGCTTCAATGCCGAAATGTATCCGAACTCCAATGCCGGACTGTGTCCAAGATCCAATGCTGGACTATATCCAAGATGTCACAGATCATCTTGGTCCAAAAAAGTTGAAGGAGTTTAGCCGAGCTTAATGCTAGAAATACCCTCTATGGAGCCAGCCACTAGCGCCCGACTTTATGCCGGACTGCTTCCGAGGTGGTGCACCACCCCGACTGTGGGCCAATTTTTGTCAATATTTTTGATTGGTGCAATTTATTCTCTGCCAAGATATATAGCCAGTAACCCTCAACGCGTGTATCAGTTTAAAACCTGAGATGCACTTGAAGGATGATGTAGGACCACTGATCCCAGTAGCCGCTGAGACTCAGGTTGATTTGCAAAATCGGCCTCAGGATCAAGTCCTAGCTCGGTAGAATACTTCGGGATACAAAAAGCGGCATGCTCAGTCCTCGAGACTCAGGTTGGGTGCAGCCGACCATCCTGAGGATCATAATCTTCTCGGAAACTGTATTGCACTTCAAATTTTCTGCATTGGACAGGCAATGCAGTAGCCCCCGAGACACTGGTCGGTGGCAACACCAGATCAGGGGATCAATGTGCCCCTTTAATATTTGTAAATAATAAGCCCAAAGCCCAGTAGCCCTCGAGCCTTAATGTAGGCACGGGTGGCCGAATTAAGGATCGATATCCATAGTAAAATCACAAATTATCTGTAATGACTCTATGTATCCAAGTACTTTACATCCTTAATGCTCGGATCCGCATTGTACAAAACTTTGTTGACCGACCATCGACTTCCACCTCCTCGGCTAGTAGCCGAGGAGTGTTTGTCCTACTTTATAAAGCCTTTATGAGGGCAAAGATTTACGACAAACAAGGCATCCTGGCCATACGGTTTTATAAACAAAGGTACGCAGAGAGATATGTTATATTACTGTTTAACATAAGAAATGTCTTCCAAAGAAAATAGTCCCGCTATCGGTTCCTTTCTTTGGGTTGTCATGCTAAGCATGATCATGAAACCTCAGCTCTAATGTAAGAGCAAAATATCGAGGATTTAGTTTGGGAGGCCAGTTAATAGCCCCCGGTAGTGTTCGGCGACAGTCGAGGTCAAGCCGTAAACACTTCGGCCATTGTTATGAATGGCCCGTCATTTAACACCGTCATCGGATCACTAACCAGTTTACACTTATTGTGACAGTCAGTTTTCGGCTTTCTCCACTGAGGTGCTTAACCATGTGAGCTGGAAGCACAGCCACAGTGGTTCTCCATTTGCACACCTAGCCGAACAAAGCGGAACGTAGGAGGCAAGCGCAGGAGCCGGGCAACCCAACTATTGACCGATGACACAATTCGAAACCAATGCATATATAGTGAGATCCGAGAATGTTTTTGCCGAATCTATAAAGGTGTCCGGCATTGCACTGTGAGACCTGTGTTGGAAACACACAAATAGTTTAATAGTGCCAAAAAGCTTGGAAAACCAAAAAACGTCAGTAAAAACATGACGTCCGAACAAGATCAAGTGTTCGGTGCCAATCCGAAAATTGGAAGAGAAAGACAAAAATTGTGCTTCTGTTGTGTTTTGACAACGACCAAGAAGAAAACACATTTACAGCTCATATATAAATTTTAAGAGCCCCCAATTGACTTGGGTAAGAATTTTATGTATAATGATTGTATGTACTGAAGTACTTATATCATATTTGTGTTCACCCGAACTTTAAACGCATCTTAACCAACCGTCGGCTTCTCCCTATTTGGTCAAGGGCCGAAAAGTGTCATGTACTCCGCCTGTCGAGAGTATCGACGGTGTTTCCGATGACCAGGCAATCAGGCCATAAGGCTGTAACAGACAAAGCGTGCTCAGGGAACTTATGCTATATTACTAATGAAGTGTAAGAAGCATCTTCGAAGAAAATAGTACCCCCACCGATACCTTTCTTCGGTGCTCATTATTACTATGAGACTTGTGCAATAGATTTTTTTGTACTCATGAGTTCCGTTGTGTGGCGACCATAATTGAAAACAATAAGAGCGCTAGCTTTCGGCTTCACCTAGTCTAAGGTCAGAGCTCGGATGACCCGGTCGTGACAATCGTAGAGGTGCTCCCTTTACTCCCTAGCCGAACAATCGGGAAAGTAGGGGTAAGCACAGGAGCCAGGCAACCCAGCTTGCAAATCGCTTGTGTCAATATGGTGCATATTGTGGCGTAATACACGAACAAGGAACGAAGCCGTACAAGTATAATCATATGCAAGAGGAAAATCTCCATCAAGGGAGCCCCCAAGTAAACGGGGTATTTGAATTTGTGCTTCATGAACAAAGTTTTGACAAGGAGATTCTCTACAAGTTACATTTTTTTAGAAAGGTATAATGCTTGGTCGAACCGAACACAAGTTAAAAATTTAAAACTTTGAGCATGAAGGCAACTTAGCTGGTTAATGTGTTCGGTATTGATGATGCGGCCCGAGCTTGATGCGGGACAAGGTTCCATCCCCCAAGCCAATCCCAAGGTGGCGGAGCAAAGAGCTCTGCACTCCGAAGTGGTGACATAGCACGGTCAATGCGGGCCGGCAGAGTGATGCCGAAGTCCCTGGCATGGGGTAATGAAGTGTTGATGAAGCCCCCCATCCAGCCGAGGTGACGTGGTATTTCAGTACGTCGAGTAGACGATACTGCCCAACCCGGATCATTTTCCTGTGCACAAAAAATACTACAAACCGGATATAATAGTAATAATAATAAATAAATAAAAATCGTTGCATAATAAATAATTTATGCAAAGTGAGTAATAAAAGAAATATGGCCTGGCGCCGAAGTCAATGTCGATGCAGAGCGTCGGCGTGATGCGGTAAAGGCATGGCAAAGCCTGAATTCACAGGTTGGTCCGAGTTCCGGATGCGGCGTTCGCCGGACCATGTAGGGAAACTGACCGAACCACCATGCGACCATCGTTAGTGCGGCCATCATTTTGATAGACCTGTGTACATATGATGAACAAATCAAAGTAATAAATCCTTGGGAAAATGAACCCGAACAAGCAAAAATTACTAGCATTAATAGCACCTGGTTTATTTGTTGTAGCAATCCGAAGAAAGGTGATTCTGAAAATTGGGACTCGATCAGCAGACCCATTGCCTGATGGGCGATAAAGCAACGGTATGGCGATGCTTGCAAAGGTTGGCTCGCTAAGGCAAAGCCCTCAGTCCAGCTAACGTGACGGAGCTGGTCGGCTAGTGACGCTGAATTCTCCGGAGTAGGTTGACGAAGAGATGGCGAAGCCCTCGGTCCAGCCGAGATGTTGAAGTAGGTCGGCGTGATGGACACCAGCTTGAAGAAGGAATAGTGCGGCCCTGCCGATGCAGGTCGTGACATGGTCGATACTGGTTGATGAAGCAACAGTTTTTATACGGATATGTTTCTCTCCTGGAAAGATCTTTATTAGATCAGCAACCGATCCCGGCCCTTTACGGTCGTAGCGGGTGGCGTCATCCTCCCCATTGAAATCCCACATGGGGTGGCCTCTATACTGAAGCGGCTGCACCCCCCGCGTAATACATGTGGCCATGACCTCGATCATGGTCAATCCGGATCGAGCTAACAAACTTATCCGACTCATCAGGTAAAGAACGTCCTTGTCATCTTCCTCCATAGAGCTCCATGGACGCCAGCTTCGGCGCTTCTTCAAAGGAGCATTGTCGAACTCAGGAAGGCCGATTCGAATCGGATCCGGGAGGGGGACGTCTTCTATATAAAACCATTCTGAAGGCCAGTCTTCGGACGTCTTCTTTGGGGTTCCGGACCGATATCCGGTCCCGGCAATACGCCATACTTCGGCTCCGCCCACTTGATATATCGACCCCTTCTGAGAACGGGGCACAAGGCAGAACAGCTTCTTCCACAGAGCGAAATGAGCCTCACAGCCCAAAAATAGCTCGCAAAGGGCTACGAATCCCGCGATATGTAATATGGAGGCAGGCGTAAGGTTGTGCAACTGGAGGCCGTAGAACTCCAGGAGCCCCGGAGAAACGGATGAATTGGAAATCCGAGCCCTCTTACCAAATGAGGGACAAGGCATACCCGCTCTCCCTTGGAGGGAATGGGAAGGCTCTCCGCTTGCTGTCTGCCATTATAGGTGGCGAGCCCGGCTCGAACCGGGACCATGTACGCTGGGGGAAGAAATCCCTTGGTCTGAAGCATCACTTATTTGCTGTGCGGGACGGAGCATCTCTCCCAATCTCCAGGCTTGGGGCTAGGGGGGGCGAGAGGAGGAGCTGCGTCGACTGGCCATGATGGAATGGATCTCTATCGAAGGCGCTCCGATGAAGGCTCGCCAAGGGAGGATGGTGTGATTTGGATCTGAATCCTTGTCTTTTTAATAGGCAGCTCATTTACACAACTAGGGGGGAAAATGTAAAAACACCCCGGCTCTTTACATTCGCTCGACACGTGGAAAGTGGCCATTATTGGGCGTGGAAGCCAAGGAGTGCAACGTTCACAAGAGGCCGAACACTATTTCAACAGGTACACGGAATTTGGAGAGGAACCCGCCTCGCAATGCTGAAGACAATCTGCGCGCCGGACTCGTCATCATCGAAGCCTGGTTCGGGGGCTACCGAGGGAGTCCTGGATTAGGGGGTCTCCGGACAGACGGACTATCTCCATTGGCCGGACTGTTAGACTATGAAGATACAAGATTGAAGACTTCGTCTCGTGTCCGGGTGGGACTCTACATGGCGTGGAAGGCGAGCTAGCCAATACGGACATGGATATCTCCTCCTTTGTAACCGACCTTGTGTAACCCTAATCCTCTTCGGTGTCTATATAAACCGAAGGGTTTTAGTCCGTAGGACAACAACCAAAACATACAATCATACCATAGGCTAGCTTCTAGGGTTTAGCCTCTCTAATCTCGTGGTAGATCTACTCTTGTACAACCCATATCATCAATATTAATCAAGCAGGACGTAGGGTTTTACCTCCATCAAGAGGGCTCGAACCTGGGTAAAACATTGTGTCCCCTGCCTCCTGTTACCATCCAGCCTAGATGCACAGTTCGGGACCCCCTACCCGAGATCCGCCGGTTTTGACACCGACATTGGTGCTTTCATTGAGAGTTCCTCTGTGTCGTCACCTTTAGGCCCGATAGCTCCTCCGATCATCACCAATGATGCTGTCCAGGGTGAGACCTTTCTCCCCGGACAGATCTTCGTGTTCGGCGGCTTTGCACTGCGGGCTAATTTGCTTGGCCATCTGTAGCAGATTGAAAGCTACGCCCTGGCCATCAGGTCAGAGTTGGAAGTTTGAACTACACGGCCGACATCCGCGGAGACTTGATCTTCGACGGATTCGAGCCACAGCTAGGCGCGCCACACTGTCACGATGGGTATGACCTAGCTCTGCCACCAAACAGTACCCCAGAGGACGCGCCCGCATCAGCTCCGACCCTTAGCTCGGAGCCAACTGCGCCAATCGAGGACGGGTGGCTAGACACCGCCTCAGGGGTTGTAGTCTTAATGGCGATTGACCCGAACACCAGCCTAATCCTCTGTAAAGACCATGACTCCAAGGTGTCGGACTCTTTTCCGGACTCCAAACCGTTCGCGACCCTGCCAATCGAATCCGATTGGGCGCCGATCATGGAATTCACCGCTGCGGATATCTTTCAGCACGCGCCCTTCGGCAACATTCTAAATTCACTAAGGTCTCTCTCTTTTTCATGAGAGCCCTGGCCGGACTATGGCCAACAGGATTGGGATGCGGACGACGAAGAAATTCGACGCCCACCCACCAGCCACTTCGTAGCCAATGTCGATGATTTAACCGACATGCTCGACTTCGACTCCAAAGACATCGACGGTATGGACGACGATGTAGGAGACGAACATGAACCAGCGCCTATAGGGCACTGGAAATCCACCTCGTCATATGACATATACATGGTGGATACACCCAAAGAAGGCAATGGACGCGAGACAACGGAGGATGACCCCTACAAGAAGCAACCCAAGCGTCGACGTCAGCGGCGCCGCTCTAAGTCCCGCCAAAGCAAAAGTGGTGATACCGGCACAGGAGATAATAACACTCCGGATAGTGCCGAAGACAACAACAATCCCCTCCAGCAAGATTTAGAGCAGGAGGATGGAGGAGCCAGCCCTCCTGAGAGAGCGGTAGACGGAGAGGAGGAGGATGACAATTACATGCCCCCCTCCGAAGACGAGGCAAGCCTCGGCGACGATGACTTCGCCGTACCAGAGGATCCCGTCGAACAGGAGCGCTTCAAGCGCCGGCTTATGGCTACGGCAAATAGCCTGAAGAAAAAGCAGCAGCAGCTTCAAGCTGATCAAGATCTGCTAGCTGACAGATGGACTGAAGTCCTCGCGGCCAAGAAATATAAACTCGAGCGCCCCTCCAAGAATTACCCAAAGTGTAGGTTAGTACCCCGACTGGAGGAAGAAGCGTATGATATGGCTGATCGGCCACCTCGTGGCCGCGATAGAGAGGCATTCCAGCCAAAAACTCAGCCTCCACCCCGACGCCATTCATTAAAAAAGGCATGGGGAGATACGGCAGACCTGCGAGACATACTGGAGGACAAAGCAAAGAATGCAAGATTGATCTACGGATCACGAGGGCGCACCACTCTGCGAGACGATAAAGTCATGCGGATACAGTAAAAGCAAATCCGGTCGGGCCGAACACAGCGAGCAAGACCCATTCGAGCTGGGTCGCAATATAGCCCGATACAGAGGCGCCACACACCCCTTATGCTTCACAGACGAAGTAATGGAACATCAATTCCCAGAAGGTTTCAAACCTATAAATATTGAATCATACGACGGCACAACAGATACCGCGGTATGGATCGAGGATTTCCTCCTCCACATACACATGGCCCGCGGTGATGACTTACACGCCATCAAATACCTCTCACTAAAGCTCAAAGGACCAGCGCGACATTGGCTTAACAGCTTGCCAGCGGACTCCATTAGCTGTTGGGAAGATCTGGAAGCCGCATTCCTCAACAACTTTCAGGGCACTTATGTGCGACCACCAGACACCGATTACTTGAGCCACATAATTCAGCAGCCAGAAGAGTCAGCCAGGAAATTCTGGACTCGGTTCCTTACAAAGAAAAATCGAGTCGTCGACTGTCCGGATGCAGAGGCCTTAGCGGCTTTCAAGCACAACATCTGAGACGAGTGGCTAGCCCGGCACCTTGGTCAGGAAAAGCCAAAATCTATGGCAGCTCTCACGACGCTCATGACCCGCTTTTGTGCGGGAGAAGATAGCTGGCTGGCTCGCAGTAATAACATATCAAAGAACCATGGTACCCCGGATACCAAGGACGGCAATAGCAGGTCACGTCACAACAAGCATAAGCGCCGCATTAACAGTGAAAATACCGAGGATACGGCAGTCAATGCCGGATTCAAAGACTCTAAACCCGGTCAGCGGAAAAAGCCATTCAAACAAAGTACACCAGGTCCGTCGATCTTGGACCATATACTCGATCGCTCGTGTCAAATACACGGCACCCATGACAAGCGAGCCAATCACACCAACAGGGATTGTTGGGTGTTCAAGCAGGCCGGCAAGTTAATTGCCGAAAACAAGGACAAGGGGCCGCATAGCGATGACGAGGAGGAGCCCCGGCAGCCGCACACTAGAGGACAGAAGAGGTTTCCTCCGCAAGTGCGGACGGTGAACATGATATACGCAACCCACATCCCCAAGAGGGAGCGGAAACGCGCGCTCAGGGACGTATATGCGTTGGAGCCAGTCGCCCCAAAGTTCAACACTTGGTCCTCCTGTCCCATCACCTTCGATCGTAGGGACCACCCCACTAGTATCCGTCATGGCAGATTTGCTACACTGGCCCTAGACCCAATCATTGATGGATTTCACCTCAGTCGAGTCCTTATGGATGGCGGCAGCAGTTTGAACCTTCTTTATCAGGACACAGTGCGCAAAATGGGCATAGACCCCTCAAGGATCAAACCCATGAAAACGACCTTTAAAGGCGTCATTCCAGGTGTGGAGGCCCATTGCACAGGCTCAATTACACTGGAAGTGGTCTTCGGATCCCCGGATAACTTCCGAGGCGAAGAGTTAATCATCGATATAGTCCCGTTCCGCAGTGGTTATCACGCGCTGCTCGGGCGAACCACATTTGCTAGATTCAATGCGGTACCGCATTATGCATACCTCAAGCTCCATATGCCAGGACCTCGCGTAGTTATTACAGTCAATGAAAACATAGAGCGCTCTCTCCGAACAGAGGAGCACACCGCGACCCTCGTAGCAGAAGCGCAAAGCAGCCTCTCAAGGCAATCAACTAGTTCGGCGCTTCAAAGCCCGGACACCTTCAAGCGCGCTCGGAACAATCGGCAAATAGACCGCCCGGCGCGATCGGAGCTCGCGTAGCAATATGGCGGCCACCCCAATCCCAGCCCAACGGCGAAACTTGTGCCGCACGCACATAATTACGCATTAAAAATACCATGGGCACAGGTGGGGAGGGGGGCACAACTGCGGCACGCCCCAAGACGCGGCTTAAACCGCACTAGGGGCTTCCCGTTTGGTTATTTTTCCTTTTTTTCAGGACCTTAATCTCTAGAAACACTGTCCAGCAGCACTATTGCCGAACACATGATGCAGCAACCAAGGAGGCAGACAACTACGGCATACCACAGGATTCCCAGGTGGATTACAGTAACGAGCAAAATATTCGATTTAATATCATTCCTCAGCTAGCCCTTGGAAGGGACATAGTCCTACTCTTGGCTTATCGCACTATCTGTATCACTCTGCTTTAACACAATTTTTTGAATAAACAATGCATGACATTACGACTATTATTGCATTCTTGTTATACATATATACATATATATATATGTATATATATATATGTGTTCATTAATGACGCCTAGCAACCATACACTTTGGTACGACCAATACACCAGGGGCTTACGTACCCCACAATACAGTGTGAAAAGTCCGAACACTTTCACAAGTACGGCACCCCGAACCTATAGCATTATATGCATCAGCTCCGAATCATGTCTTCGGTCAAATGTTGGGTTTGCCCGGCTCCTATGTTTTGGTACCTTATGTTCCGCTCTATCGGCTAAGGTAGCGCTAGGAGAACTACTGCTATTGTGCCCCGGTTCTGCTGGGTTCAGCACCATAGTAGAGAAAGCTAAAACTGACTGTCATGATAAGGCGAGAGACTGGTCGCTGTTCGGCGAGGTTTTCGAGTCCCTAAAGACTTATGCCGCTTAGAGCGAGGGGCCGGCCCTGTCCGGCTTAAAGGCGCGTATCGCGCCCCAAATTCGGTCTTCCGAATAGCAGGGGCTTCGCCGAAATTTAAAATTATAGAATTCTATGGGTAAGTGAGAGTGATAAAGCATTATTAGTCCGATTGCCTTGTTCGCTGTGCTGAGCACCTCCCTCGAAGGACCCAAACATGGGAACAAGAGTGCTTAGGTTTATCCTGAACACCCTAGGACTCGTGGCATGGGGGTAGAACCAAGGACTAGCCATCTCTCAGATTGGATAAACAGCCAAACAGAAGGTAATATTTTAAATTCAAACAAGCGTTGCATAGCACATATGACACAAGTTTTCATGAATACAGGATAAAACAAGCAAGTCTCACTCAAATATTACATCTTTTGAACACTCGTCCGCTATGAGACGGGCACCCGGCAGAACACCCTCGTAGTACATCTCGGGTTGGCGGTGCTCCTTGCCCTCCGGTGGCCCCTACTTTATCAGCTTCACGGCGGCTAGCTTGACCCACTAAAATTTCACACGGGCGAAAGCCCGGCGTGCACCTTCAATGCAGACAGATCGCTTGACGACCTCCAGCCGTGGGCAGGCATCCACAAGCCGCCTTACCAGGCCGAAGAAGCTGTTCGGAAGGGCGTCGCCAGGCCACAGCCGGACTATAAAGCCCTTCATGGCCTGATCGGCCGCCTTATGTAGCTCGACCATCTGCTTCGGGTGGTCACCCATTGGCACCGGGTGTCCGGCCTCAGCATACTGAGACCAGAACAGCTTCTCCGTTGAGCTTCCATCCTCGGCCTGGTAAAATTTTGCGGCATCAGACACGCTGCAGGGCAAATCTGTGAATGCTCCTGGAGAGCTTCGGATTCGAGTAAGTAATCGGTAATTTACTTTTACATGCTTGCTTTGCATATAGAAAGCCTTACCCACCGCTATCTTCTTCATTGCATCGATCTCCTGGAGGGCCTTTTGGGCTTCGGCCTTGGCATTTTTTGTGCTCTCGAGGGCCGCGGCAAGCTTAGACTCCCGCGTCTTTGAGTCAAGCTCCAATGCCTCGTGCTTCGACACGAGAGCCTGGGGCTCTTGCTGCACTTCGCCCACCCGAGCCTCGTGCTTCTCTCGCTCGGTGCGCTCCTTGGCCACTTTATCTTCGGCCTTGGTTAGCGCTTGCTTCAGGGTCACCACCTCGGTCGTGGCACCTGGCAAATATACTACGATCCTGTCATTTTGCAATCGCGTCTTCTTTTATATATACATATCTATAGACAGGGTATTACTTACCCTTGTTCTCCTCGAGCTGCCTCTGGGCAAGGCCGAGCTCTTTCCTGGACCCCTCAAAGTCCTGCTTTAGTGTGGTCACCTCCGCAGTCAGTGCAGCAGACGCCAGCAGTGAAGCCTGCATATGCATATTGACATGCTTATATTAGACTCCTGCGATATTATTTGATCCTTTGTTCGGTTTTTCTTTGTGAACACCGAACAAAGCATCAGGGGCTATTGTCTATGCGGTAATATTTCTACTATATTTTAAAACACTTACCTCAAAGCCGGTTAGAAGGCTGGCACAGGCTTCAGTCAACCCGCTCTTGGCGGACTGAACCTTCTGGACCACCGCACTCAGAACAATGCGGTGCTCCTCGTCGATGGAAGCGCTGCGAAGCGCTTCCAGCAGATTGTCCGGCGCCTCTGGATTTACAGAGGTCACCGGCACAGGCATATTGCCCCTCTTAGAAGGAGGCCGCCTGCCCGAGCCTGGAACCGCTGGAGGTTCCGGCGCGATGTTCGGCTGAGGGCCGAAACCGGAGCTCTCAGGGGCCCGTCCCCTCGGCTCCCGGAGTCCGGAAGGTCGCCTTGAGGCGCCTCCGGGACTGTCTCCCCCCGATCCCGTGCCTCTTGAGACAGCACCTCGGTGTCGTCGGCAGGATGAGGGGAGGTGGCGTTCGGGACTGTTTCGCTATCCATGTCCGACGAGCCCAGGGAGCCGTCCGATGATACATCGATGCTGGCTCATGGCGTCCTGCATAATTATGTTCGGCATTAGGAAAGTAGTGCGACAAGGGAATGCTATGAGTTACTCTGGTATCCGAATACTTACGATCTCCCCGGGGGCTTGGCCCTGGGCAACCACTCGTCTTCGCCTTCGTCGGCGGCGGAGGAGCTGTCCGGAAGTAGTGTCCTTCCCTTCTTGGACCTTTCGGCCCCCCAGTTGGGGCGGCCTTCCTTTTCTTATCTCCCCCTGCAGGAGGGGGAGCATCTTCTTCTTCTTCCTCGTCTTCGGGGGAGGAGTGCGCCGCAGAGTCATCGGACGGTGAGTCCGACGACGCCTGACGTCGGGAACTCTTTCAGGTTCCCTTGGCCTTCTTTGTCTTCTCCGGCACCATATAAGGAGTTGGAGTCAGCATCTTTGCCAGAAGAGCGTCTGCTGGGCCTTCGGGCAAAGGAGCCGGGCAGTCGATCTGTTCGGCCGTCTCCTGCCAGTCCTGTCAAAGGTACGGGAGTTTAGATCCCGCATGGAGTCAATCTATAAAAAATAATAAGTATCCTGTGAGGGGTAAAGCAGCTTACCGCTTTGGCCTGGTGCTTCGCGCTGAATCCGCGATCCTCAGTAATGGGAGGGGGACCTCGGCGCTTTTGAACAGCACCCTCCAGGCATCTTCGTGAGTTGTGTCGAAGAGCCTGTTTAGAGTTCGGTGCTGCGCCAGGTTGAACTCCCACAAGTTGAACTCCCGTTGTTGGCATAGGAGGATCCAGCGGTGGAGCATGACCTGGACCACGTTGACAAGTTTGAGCTTCTTGTTCACCATGCTTTGAATTCATGTTTGGAGTCCGGTCAGCTCTCCCGAACTACCCAAGGACAGGCCCTTCTCTTTCCAGGAGGTGAGCCGGGTGGGGATGCCAGATCGGTACTCGGGGGCCGCTGCCCATGCAAAGTTGCGCGGCTCGATGATGTAGAACCACCCCGATTGCCACCCCTTTATGGTTTCCACAAAGGAACCCTTGAGCCATGTTACGTTGGGCATCTTTCCCACCATGGCGCCTCCGCACTCCACCTGGCGGCTGCCCACAACCTTCGGCTTGACATTGAAGGTCTTCAACCATAAGCCAAAGTGGGGCTTGATGCGGAGGAAGGCCTCGCACACGACGATGAACGCCGAGATGTTGAGGATGAAGTTTGGGGCCAGATCATGGAAATCCAGGCCGTAATAGAACATGAGCCCCCGAACGAATGGATGGAGAGGGAATCCCAGTCCGCGGAGGAAATGGGTGAGGAACACTACCCTCTCATGGGGCCTGGGGTTGGGGATGAGCTGCCCCTCATCTGGGAGCCGGTGCGCGATGTCATCGGGCAGGTATCCGGTTCTCCTTAGTTTCTTGATGTCTCCATCCGTGACGGAGGAGACCATCCACCTGCCTCCCGCTCCGGACATGGTTGGAGAAGGTTGAGGTGGGAAGTGTGGACTTGGGCACTAGAGCTCGAGTGTGCGAAAACGGATGAGCAAAGGAGGAAGAAGGTATGGATAGAAAGGTGAATCCTTATCCCTTTATATGGGCGGACGAAGCTAAGTGTCCCCACTTGCCTTGTAAAACTCGCTTATCCCCCAAGCGCAGTAATTGATGGCGCGGTTGGGTTACCCACGCCCATATTGATGAGAATCCCGTAATAAGGGGACACGATCTATGCCTTGACAAGACGTGTCGAAAAACTGCCTCGCGTTATGTGCGGGGATGGTTAAAGGAAACGGTTCGAATAATCACCGGGCCATTACATAACGTCATACTGTCAAAACAAGTCAGTAAATTAGATTTGCGAAAATATTATTCTCTCTACGGTGGTATGTGGAACTTATTTTGCAGGGTCGGACACTATCCTCCTATTCAAATTCTTCTGTGATGTATTTGGAGAAGGAACCCGCCTTACAATGCCGAAGACAATACTGCGCGCCAGACTCATCATCATTGAAGCCTGGTTCAGGGGCTACTAAGGGAGTGCTGGATTAGGGGGTCTCCGGACAGCCGGACTATCTCCATGGGCCGGACTGTTAGACTATGAAGATACAATATTGAAGACTTCGTCTCGTGTCCGGGTGGGACTCTACTTGGCGTGGAAGGCAAGCTGGGCAATACGGATATGGATATCTCCTCCTTTGTAACCGACCTTGTGTAACCCTAACCCTCTCTGGTGTCTATATAAACCGAAGGGTTTTAGTCCGTAGGACAACAACCACAACATACAATCATAGCATAGGCTAGCATCTAGGGTTTAGCCTCTCTGATCTCGTGGTAGATCTACTCTTGTACTACCCATATCATCAATATTAATCAAGCAGGATGTAGGGTTTTACCTCGTCGATGGAAGCGCTGCGAAGCGCTTCCAGCAGATTGTTCGGCGCCTCTGGATGGACAGAGGTCACCGACACAGGCGTCTTTCCCCTCTTAAAGGGAGGCCGCCTGCCCGAGCCTGGAACCGCTGGAGGTTCCGGCAAGATGTTCGGCTGAGGCCCGAACTCGGAGCTCTCAGGGGCCCCGTCCCCTCGGCTCCTGGAGTCCGAAAGGTCGCCTTGAGGCGCCTCCGGGACTGTCTCCCCCCGATCCGGTGCCTCTTGAGACAGCACCTTGGCGTCGTTGGCAGGATGAGGGGAGGTGGCGGTCGGGACTGGATCGCTATCCATGTCCAACGAGCCCAGGGAGCCGTCCGATGATACATCGATACGGGCTTGGGGCGGCCTGCATAATCATATTTCGGCGTTAGGTGAAGTAGTGCGGCAAAGGAATACTATGACTTACTCTGGTATCCGAATACTTACGACTTCCCCAGGGGCTTGGCCCTGGGCAGCCACTCATCTTCACCGTCGGCGGCGGTGGTAGAGTAGTCCAGAAGGAGAGTTCTCCCCTTCTTGGACCCTTCGGCCTCCCCAGTTGGGGCGGCCTTCCTTTTCTTGTCTCCCCCGCCTAGAGGGGGACCATCTTCTTCTTCCTCCTCGTCTTCGGAGGACGAGTGTGCCGCAGAGTTATCGGACGATGAGTCCGATAACACCTGGCGCCGGGAACTTTTTCGGGTTCCCTTGGCCTTCTTGGTCTTCTCCGGCACCTTGTAAGGAGCCGGAGTCAGCATCTCCGTTAGGAGAGTGCCCGCAGAATCTTTGGGCAAAGGGGTCGGATAGTTAATCTGCTCCGACGTCTCCACCCAGTCCTGTTAAAGGCATGGAGATTAGACCCCGCACATAATTAAGCTAGGGAAAATAAATGTCCTACGGGATGTATTGAACTCACCGAACGCGCTAGGCGCTTTGCGCTTAGTTTGCGGTCCTCGGCGAGAGCAGGAGGGACCTCGGCGCCCTTGAACAGCACCTTCCAGACGCCTTTGTGTGTCGTATCAAAGAGCTCGCTCAGAGTCTGGTGCCGGGCCGGGTCGAACTCCCACAAGGTAAAGTCCCGCTGTTGACACGGGAGGATCCGGCGGATAAGCATAATCTGGACTATGTTGACAAGCTTGAGCTTCTTGCTCGCCATACTCCGGATACATTTCTGGAGTCCATCCAGCTCCACCAATGAACCCCACGACAAGCCCTTCTCTTTCTAGGAATTGAGCCGTGTAGGGAATCCGGATCGAAACTCGGGGGCTGCCGCCCATTTGGTGTCGCGCGGATCGGTGATGTAGAACCACGCCGATTGCCATCCCTTTATTGTCTCCATGAAGCAGCCCTCAAGCCATATAACGTTGGGAATCTTGCCCACCATGGCTCCGCCGCATTCTGCTTGTTGGCCTCGTACCACCTTCGGCCTGATAGTGGACAACCCTACGTCAGGAGAGAAACATATCCGTATTGCCTAGCTTGCCTTCCACGCCAAGTAGAGTCCCATCCGGACACGAGACAAAGTCTTCAATCTTGTATCTTCATAGTCTAACAGTCTGGCCAATGAATATAATCCGGTTGTCCGGAGACCCCCTAATCCAGGACTCCCTCAGTCCATGCCAAGTAGAGTCCCATCCAGACACGAGACAAAGTCATCAATCTTGTATCTTCATAGTCTAACAGTCCGGCCAACGAATATAATCCGGCTGTCCGGAGACCCCCGAATCCAGGACTCCCTCAGTAGCCCTGAACCAGGCTTCAATGACGACGAGTCCGGCGCATAGATTGTCTTCAGCATTGCAAGGCGGGTTCCTCTCTAAAGTCCGTGTACCTGTTGAAATAGTGTTCGGCCTCTTGTGAATGTTGCACTCCTTGGCTTCCGCACCCAATAATGGCCACTTTCCACGTGTCGAGCGAATGTAAAGAGCTGAGGTGTTTTTACATTTTCCCCCTAGCTGTGTAAATGAGATGGTTATTAAAAAGACGAGGATTCAGATCCAAATCACACCATCCTCCCTTGGCGAGCCTTCAGCGGAGCGCCTTCGACAGAGATCCATTCCATCATGGCCGGTCGAAGCAGCTCCTCCTCTCGCCCCCTAGCCCCAAGCCTGGAGATTGGGCGAGATGCTCCGTCCCGCACATCAAATTAGTGATGCTTCAGACCAAGGGATTTCTTCCCCCAGCGTACATGGTCCCGGTTCGAGCCGGGCTCGCCACCTATAACGGCGGAGAGCAAGCGGACAGCCTTCCCAATCCCTCCAAGGGAGAGCGGGTATGCCTTGTCCCTCATTTGGGAAGAGGGCTCGGATTTCCAATTCATCCGTTTCTCCGGGGGCTCATGGAGTTCTACGGCCTCCAGTTGCACAACCTTACGCCTGCCTCCATATTGCATATCACGGGATTTGTAGCCCTTTGCGAGCTGTTTTTGGGCTGTGAGGCTCATTTCTCTCTGTGGAAGAAGTTGTTCTGCCTTGTGCCCCGTTCTCAGAAGGGGTCGATATATCAAGTGTGTGGAGCTGAAGTATGGCGTATTGCCGGGACCGGATATCTGTCCGGAACCCCAAAGAAGACATCCGAAGACTAGCCTTCAAAATGGTTTTATATAGAAGACGTCCCCCTCACGGATCCTATTCGAATCGGCCTTCCTGAGTTCGACAACGCTCCTTTGAAGAAGCGCCGAAGCTGGCGTCCATGGAGCTCCCTGGAGGAAGATGACAAGCACGTTCTTTACCTGATGAGCCGGATAAGTTTGTTAGCTCGATCCGGATTGACAATGATCGAGGTCATGGCCACATGTATTATGCGGGGGGTGCAGCCGCTTCAGTATAGAGGCCACCCCATGTGGCATTTCAACGGGGAGGATGACGCCACCCGCTACGGCCGTAAAGGGCCGGGATCGGTTGCTGATCTAATAAAGATCTTTCCAGGAGAGAAACATATCCAACAAGCAAAAATTACTAGGATTAATAGCACCTGGTTTATTTGTTGTAGCAATCCGAAGAAAGCTGACTCCCAAAATTAGGACTCGATCCGCACACCCATTGCCTGATGGGCGATAAAGAGACGGTATGGCGATGCTGGCAAAGATTGGCTTGCCGAGGCAAGGCCCACGGTCTAGCTAACGTGACGGAGCTGGTCGGCTAGTGACGCCGAAGTCTCCAGAGTAGGTTGATGAAGAGATGGCAAAGCCCCTGGTCCAGCCAAGATGTCGAAGCCTCGATGTCAGCCGATGAGTCGAAGTAGGTCGGCGTGATGGACACCATCTTGAAGAAGCAATAGTGCGGCCCTGCCGATGCAGGTCGTGACATGGTCGATGTCGGCTTGATGAAGTGACCGTGCGGCGATGCCGGTATGCCCGCTCCATGTAATCCGTGGGGCGGCCATGTTGGTGATGATTTATCCTTCGCGATGCTGGACTCTTGTTTGGCTTGCCGAGATGATGATCCGAAGAAGTTGAGCTCGGCTCAACAAAGTGACGACGTGTCTAACGCAGGTCGGCAGCCTTGGAGCAATATTGCCAGACTGGTTTGACACCAGCATGATGATGAAGATGATGTCAGGGGAGGCTTAAAACTTTACGGGCACGTGCTTAAAAACAATGTACAATACCCTAGAAGAGAATTCCTCTAAAAAGGTTGTCTAATATCATGTTCATAAAGAAGAATTCAGGTCGGATCCGTATTCGCGCAGAAAATAGATCCGAGAATTGGTCCACTCATTGGAAGGTTCCCGGAGTTAACCGTCGGATCGAGCTGAAATTTGGAGGGGTAGTAGATAGGGGAATTCCGCAGTAGATGAACGGTTGGATCTTCCAAAGGACCTCCGAGCTGTGTTCTGGAGACCACGCCCTAACTCGCCCAGATTCCCGTCCAGATTTTACAGGGCTCCGGTATATCGTAGTTTGTCGGAGATTCCTCCATCGGAACTCGATGAAATTGTGAACGGCTGTTGTAGACGTAATTCCACACTATCCCACCAAAGCAATCGTCAGACCGACGCTCGAGGAGGCGGTGACAGCGAATACAAGTTCGCTATCCGTAAAAACAGCACGGCCGCCGGACGGCAATGTTGACGTTGAGCCCTCAAGCTCCATGGATGATTCCTCTATGATCATGATAGAGATCGGAGTTGATGTTGAAGAAGGCCCCCGTCCGAACATGTCGATCGGAGATGGAGCACGGTCCTCGGTCGAGCCGAGGTGACCAGTCGAGCCGGCGACGAAGATGCCGACGTCGCAGTTGACCTGCGGGCGATCCATTGATTTTTTGCCAATCACACAGCGGAACTCTCAATGAAAGCACCAATGTCGGTGTCAAAACCGGAGGATCTCAGGTAGGGGGTCCCGAACTGTGCGTTTAGGATCGATGGTAACAGGAGGCAGGGGGCACGATGATTTACCCAGGTTCGGGCCCTCTTGATGGAGGTAAAACCCTACGTCCTGCTTGATTGATATTGATGATATGAGTATTACAAGAGTTGATCTACCACGAGATCGTAGAAGCTAAAACCCTAGAAGCTAGCCTATGGTATGATTGTTGTATATGATCTATCGACTACCCTGGCCTCGGTTTATATAATGCACCAGAGGCCTAGGATAACAAGAGTCCTAGCCGAATACGCTGGTGGGGAGGAGTCCTTGTCTTGATCACCAAGTCTTGTGGAATCTTCCATGTATGCGGCAACTGTCCGAACTGGCCCATGAGTATACGGCAATGGGGGTCCTCGGCCCAATCTAACAGATCGGGAGATGACGTGGTGAGTACCCCCTAGTCCAGGACACTGTCACACACCTTGACGAGCTGCTGGAGCCTGTGGCTGAAGACCTCTGCGAAGCCACCACCGCAGCTGTTCAAGGTCAAGTGGAGGCTTTGTTGGGGAAGTTCCACGGCTTTGTCTCCGATCCTCTGTCTAGCGATGCCGCGGATCCTGCGGCTGGTGGTGAAGGTGAGAACATCGTCGCCCAGGGGAAAGCACCTTCTACAGGCGACGGTGACATCCAGGGTGACCTGTGGCTATTCTTCTCGTTTCATTCCCGCGACATACATCAGGCCTCATGGAGGCGTTTAGACTTCACATTTGGTATTGTGAGAACAATATGCTTGTAATATTTGCTTCGAGATTTTGTGTTTTCCTTCCTATTTGCTTTGTTCTGCGTCGGCAGAGCCCGGCCCCGCGCATACCTCAACCGCCATTGGGCCGACCGGAGATCAGGACGGTCAAAGGAGTGAGGGGCTACGTGACCAGTTAGGCTCCTGAGTCGCGATGCTCAGGAGTCCCCCTTGATGTGCGAACAACATATAGGGAGAGTTCGAGAGGATATATTAATGTTCTACGTCGGTAGAGCCCGGCCCCGCGCATACCTCAACCGCCATTGGGCCGACCGGAGACTAGGACAAACCAAGGAGTGAGGGGCTACGTGACCAGTTAGGCTCCTGAGTCGTGATGCTCAGGAGTCCCCCTTGACGTTCAAACAATTTCCATACCTGCCCTCGCCGAGGCCTCGGGAGGGGCATGCGACGCCCAGGTCCGGGGGACATGGTTGGGTGGCGTGCGCCTGGGCATGACCCGAGCAAACCCATGCCCAGCCCCCTCGCGCCACACTCCCGAGGGGAGGCGTCGTGGTGAGGCTGGGCGCTGAGCTCTGGGCTCCCTGAGGTTGGTGCGACCGTGGGGTCGCCCTCAGTTGCTTATCACCAGCGCAGAGCATAGTGCTTCCACTTGTGCACGGGCATAGCCGCTTCCTCGGCAGTGTCGACAGCCAGCGCGGAGCATGGAGCTTCCACTTGGGCGTGGGATGGGGGCCCCCTCCGGGAGGAGCCCCCGGGGCGTGTACAGCCCCGCCCTGACACGTGGCTTGCACGGCAGGGCTGCGAGGTGTATCTCGGCAGTCGTGAGCCAGCCGGGACTCACGAGGCCCTACCTGAAGGCGGGTTGTGCCTAGTCTTGAGTCTTGGTGACTGTATGTTCCTGCAAGGTGGTTAGATGCAAGCACTCTACGTCCTCAGGTCCTGGCCCTCGAGCGAGCTCAGCCGCCGCTGGTATGCCAGCTCGCGATGCCGTGGTCAAGACCAGGGGTTGAGGGCCAGAGAGCCAGGAAGAGCTCCTGAGTCACGATGCTCAGGAGCCCCCCTTTTAACATGCAAGCGGGTTGCATGGGATAAACAGACCCGCGGCGGGCGGTGATTGGGCAGGTGATAGCAGTTGGCAGGTTAAGCATGAAGAGCAGATTGACTTGGATAAATGCAGGAAGATACATGCCACTAGGTCTGGCCTGAGCGGCATGGGGATGATGCAGCCTGAGGGGCGCCCCCAACAACGTAAGCTAAAGACATAGCAAAAGGGATACATGCCACAGGGACGGACCCATGTGGCCTGGGAATAATGCAGCCCGAGGGGCGCTCCCAGCTTAAATGGACTTGGAAGATGTCACCTGGTTTTGTAGACGAAGTAGAGTTGGTGCAGCTGAAGCCACGCGTTGATGTAATGGCTCCTCATGAGGCACCAGGACCCTGAGCCTCGGGAGGCTCTAGGAGCTCGGGTGGCTCCCTGAAGACCGTCCTCATCTCCTCCGGAACGGCGTGGAACCTGGCCTCCTGAGCCGTCAGGACTTGCCGCACGTTGTGCCGATAGGCTGACACCACGCTCGGCAAGCCGAAAGGCATGCGAACGTAGTTGTGTGGTGGACCCTCACAGAGGCCCGCACGTGATGGCCAGAAGCGTTCTTGAGATGTGGCCCCGTTGAGCCCTGGGATGTCGACGCAGATACGCAGCTCAGGACCCTCGCCTGGATGGTGAGCCGCGCTCGATGAGCGGCTGTCGCCGCGCATGGCTCTCGCGTCTTGTAGCTCTTGGGTGGTCTCGCTGATGAACTCCTGGGTGGTGGGCACTCCTTGCCCCGTGCTCTCCTGAGGAAAGCGTGCCGTGAAGCATGCTTCCAAGTGGTGCCCAAGCGCCTCCCTTCTGAGGTTGGCAAGGTCTGAGGCTCTCCAGGAGAGAGCCCCCGAGCCATGCCAGAGGAGGGCGATGGGCGCGCTTTCATATGCGGTGGAGGGAGGCGCCCCTGGAGCGGGCGCTGATCCCGACGAGGCTCCTGACGCGACGACATCTTCTTGGGGTCCTACGAGGTGTGGCTTCTTCTTCTTGGGGATGGTCTCCTGAGGGCCTTCACTTCTACTGTCAGGGTTGTCGATTGCTGCGTCTTGGAAGGCGCGCTCAAGGGAGCACACCGCATCCCTTTCTTCACATGGGACCATGATGATCCCCCCGCTTCCTGACATCTTGAGGATGTTGTAGCCATGGTGAGTGACTACCATGAACTTGGCCAGGGCTGGATACCTGAGGATGGCATTGTACGGCAGGCGGATGTGCGCGACGTCAAAGTCGATGAGCTCGGTGACAGACAGGCGGACTTGCCCTATCGGTGTGGTGGAACCGTCAGTCACTCCTGAGAAAGGCTTGGTTGGCTGGAGCTGCTCATAGGGCACTTGGAGGTTGTCGAACGTGTCGACGGATAGGACGTTGAGCCCTGCGCCGCCGCCGATGAGAGTCTTGGGAACACAGCATTGGCAGGGTGCCAGCGGTGGCTGCGCACTTGAGCTGATCCGCCGAGTTGAAGGTGATGGCGCATTGGGACCACCTGAGAGGGCGCGTGGCCTCGAGCTTGGGGAGCGTCGCGTTCACCTCGCGAGCGAAATGTTTGAAGATGCGCTGAGAGGCTGGGGCCTGAGTACCGCCCAAGATGCAATCGATCGCACGCGGCTCCTGGAAGCCCCCAGCCCCCTCGTCCTGTTGGTGGTCATCGTTCCTTCTCGGTGGCGACAATGGGGGAAGACCGGCGTTGCCCTGGGGGCGATCCTCATGAGGCGGGTCCCTCCAGGTGCCCTCGCGAGGTTGGTCCTGCCAGCGGTCCTCACGAGGCCGGTCGCGCCACTTCTGGCGTGGGTCACGGTTGTCCCAGCGTCCCACTCCGCGTCCTCCTCCGCGGCCGTAGCCCCGTTCGTTGCGCTCGGGGTGTCGACCAAAGCGTCCTTCCCATATGGCTCTGAGGTCTTGGCAGTCGCTGGTGTTGTGGGTGTTCAGGTTAACCCTCGCTTGGTGTCGGGCTCCGCTGCGAGCACTACTGCCTCTTTGCGCTTCACGTCCTTGGCCTTGGCATTGTTGTCCTCCACTCCTGCAGCTGGCAGCTCAAGGAGAGAGAGGCGCCCCTCCTCATCTCTTGCGCACTTGGTCGCCAGGTTGAACAGCTTGTGAGATGTGCAAAGCTCCTCGTGGATAGCCAGCTCTTCCTTCATCTTGACATCACAGATGCCGTCTAAGAACGCGGAGATGATGGCTTTGTCCGTGACCTTGGGGATCTTGAGGCAGGTGTTGTTGAAGCGCTAGATGTACTTCTGGAGGGTCTCTCCTGGTTGTTGCTTGATGCGGCGTAGATCGCCCGTGGCCGGTTAGCGGTCGCGAGTGCCGTGGAAGTTGGCGACGAAGCGGTCGCGCAGCTCGTCCCAGGAGGAGATCGAGCCGTGCTGCAGGTTCAGGAGCCAGGAGCGGGCCCCATTCTTGAGAGCCATGGGAAACCAGTTCGCCATGACTTTTTCGTCATTGTTGGCCGCTTCGATGCAAAGCTCATAGAGCTGCGGGAACTTTGCGGGGTCAGAAGTGTCGTCGTATCAAGGAGGTAGATCTGGCTTGAACTTGCCTAGCCAGGCGACACTACGCAGCTCGGGGGTGAAGTCACGGCAGCTAGCCATGGTCGCCGGGGCCCGCTTCTGAGGCAGAGCTTGGTCTTGGCGAGGTCTACACTGCGCTACTGCAGGCAGCATGCGGTCTTGACGAGGTGGCGTGGTGAGAGCCGGTGCAGCTTCTCGCGATCGCGGGATTTCTTGGCAGCTTCTTTCTTCACGTGCGGGTGCCGAGCGCGCTGGATCACGCCGCGAAGGCACGCACCTTGGTGCCCAGGCACCATCTTGGGGTCGAGACGGTGGAGGCATGCCATGAGCCCCGTCCCCCGCGGCTGGTTGAGGGGGAGGCAGAGAGTGGGACTGCGTCGGAGAGCCCCCTGCGGCACGGACGAGCTCGGCGACGCGGTCGAGCCATTCCTCATAGAGGTCGTCGACGGGGCCGTAACGTAGGAGCTCTTTCGCCGCGATGAGTGCGGCCCGTGCCTCCATGGGAGCGCGGTGCGCGTGGGACGAAGAACCAACAGGGGTGAGCGATGGAGTAGCGGTGCGGCCGTCCTGCCGGACCGAAGGATGCAGCGAGGACGCCTGCTGCTCATTCCCCACCGGGCCGGTGGCAACATTTGCGGCGGGGGATGGAGGACTGTGAGGTGGCCCGCCGACGGGAGCCGTCTAAGCGACGCGGGCGGCCCGATGCTCAGCTCGAGCACGGCGAGCGTCCGACATGGAGACGACGGAGCGACGGAGCGACGGACTGGCGGAAAGTAAGCTACGGCGCACCCCTATCTGGCACGCCAAATGTCGGATGTGGGGTTCTGGCTAACCCTTAAGGTTCGAACACTGGGGTGCGCGCGAAGTCTTTCCCTCCCAACGATCCACGCTCTAGCTCGCTAAGATCTTGCGGACGAACTCGACGAACTCACAACACAGAAAGACACGGGGTTTATACTGGTTCGGGACACCGTTGTGGTGTTATAACCTACTCAAGTGTGGTGGTGGTGGATTGCCTCTTGGGCTGATGATGAATGGTACAAGGGAAGAACAGCCTCCTGAGGTTGAGGTGTTCTTGTGCATATGAACTTGTGGTGTGTAGATTCCCACAAGCTAAGATGAGGTTGAGGTCGAGAAGCCCCCTACTGGGGTGGCTAATCCTATTTATAAAGGCCCTGGTCCTCTTCCCAAATATCGAGCGGGAAGGGAGCCAACAATGGCAGGCAAATTTGAAGGGGGACAGCTAGTACGAGCTATCTTGACAAAAGCGGTCTTCGCGTGCGAAAAGCTCTGGTGGTGACGCCGTCTTGGGCTCCACGATGACCTCCGTCTTGCAGTCCATGGTCTTGGTCTTTGTTGCACCGAAATGGCAACCTTTTCCTGAGGCCTCGGTACCACGCGGCTGCGCTTGCCCCCTTTACACCAAAGAGGAAACAAGGACGCTGCGCGCGCTGGCGCCCGCCTAGCGCCCGCCTGGTGTCGATCGTCATGGCTCACGTCACGAGAGCCTCACGAGGTTCGCCCCGCCTTGATATCTCTGCTCCTCATGAGCTTGCCTAGCCAGGCCACTCCAGAGGAGGTCTTGCGTCGTCCGCCTCGGGAGGCTTGGCCCCTCGTGAGGGTCTTGGATGCGTTGTTGGTGAAGATGGGTCGTACGGCCTGATGGCTCCGCCACGCCGCGGGCCACAGGAAGGAAAGTCTGGGGACCCCCGTTCCCAGAACGCCGACAGCTGGTACTGCTTTGTCAACACCGGACTTGCAATCTATGGGAATTCGATCCGGCCAGGCACCAAACCTTGCGAGTGTTCTTCGGCTCCTCGCACAAGGACATTTGGAAGGTGCTTTTCATGTCCAGCAAATCATGTCCGGACTCCGCCGAGGACCGCGGGTACCAACTGACCCGCCCTGCAAGTTCGGTGAGTTTATCCCACTTTTCTATCCGCATGAACCAAAGGAAGCGCTTAATGCATGTTATTCAACTCTCCCAGGGCTGGACGAAGAAGGCAGAGCGGATCCATTGTCCGGCCCCGCTGCCCGCAGACCCGGCCATCCCACTTCTAATGAAGATGCCAGTCCCGGCGCCTTACAAGGTGCCCGAGAAGCCAGCCAAGAAGGAGGCCAAAAAGACCCGGGGCAGCCTTCATCACCGCAGCACTTCGGACACAATATCCGAAGGTTCTGGTGCCCATTCCGCCTCCGAATAGGATGAAGAGGAGGAGGAAGATGAATGCCCTGCAGGGGTAAGAAGGAAGAGGACGGCCTCCACACACTTGGAGGCTGAACTGCCCAAAAGGGGAAAGGCTGCTCTTCCGGAGGAGCCCACTGCCGCCGCTGACAGCGGTCCCGCATGGGATCCCAGGGCCCAGCCCCAGGTGCACACGTAAGTATATAAAATTCGTGTACGTTTAAGCGTTCAGACTCATCGTGGCTTAGTATTTAACCTGAGCATATATTTTTTCTGTAGTCTGACGAGGTCCTATACAAAACAATCCTCATCAGAGGACCTGCTGAGCTCAAATGCTATGGAGAGCGGGATGCCCCAAAAGGCCCCTTCCTCCAAACAGGTGCATAACACCGAGGCTTCGTCCCCGAAGGACTTCAGCCAAGGAGGAAAGGAAGAAACCATGAAGGAGGTGCCTGGAGGTCAAACCGCAGGGGCCTAACACGTGGGGGAAAAGATTCCCATGGGGTCTGACGGCGGGGGCGATCCTAAGTTCGGCTCCCCACCGGATGCGGTTCCAGAGACCTATACGTCTCCAGAATCAAGAAGGCAACCTCCTTCAGCTAGAGGGGGCGTGCCTGTTCAGCCGGCGACTGCTACACTACTAGAAAAAGGGCTATAGATGGGATTGATACTAATGGCGCACCAGACAAGCGGTGTGCCATTAGTATATACTAATGGCGCACCACCTACTGATACGCCATTAGAGTTGAAACTACTAATGGCACACCTGGCCCCGGGTGCGCCATTAGTATCAAAATTTTTTTAACTAGTGCGCCTGTCCAAACATACTAATGGCGCATCCAAACACAGTGCGCCATTACTAGTTGTAACTAGTAATGGCGCACCAGCCGGAAAGTGCGCCACTAATGTTGTCTTTTTTATTATATTTTTTATTCCCTTTTTTTGCAAAACTACTAATGGCGCACTGTTCCACCGTGCGCCATTACTAGTTTAAACTAGTAATGGCGCACTGTGGGACAGTGCGCCATTAGTATTTTTTTTGCAAAACTACTAATGGCGCACCACCAGGAGGTGCGCCATTAGTAACCTGGATTACTAATGGCGCATTTATAGTTGGTGCGCCATTAGTAAGTGGGCAGCAACAAGATATTTTGGACAGCCTCTCCTACCCACACTCACTTTCTCCCCACTTCATTCTCCACACCTCCCCCTTGTCTCGGGTGCCTCCTCTTTTTCACCTCATTTCCACCATAGATTCATTCAATTTAAGTGGTTAAATTACCTTGCTTTGATAGGTAAGTAAGGGGGGAAGCTATATTTATGTTGTTCTCCCTACAACAATGTGCACATGCACTTTTTATGGCCTAGCTAGATCTATGTATGTTCGTGGTGTTGCATATGTTTGTGGTGTTGCATATGTGTTTGTGTTTTGAGGTGTACCGGTATTTGAAATTCGATAGTTGCCAATATTTTGCCGGAATGTTGATTCATTTCTGTTTCAGCGAGAATTTTGGCATTAAGCATTCTTTTTGGTCCTATTTTTAGGGAAAGTCATGCCAAATTTTTTCTTGGTTCTAAAATATCGTTTTGCTCTACCCCGCAGGAGACCATGGTCCGCATGATGACCGAAGGCATCGTGAATAGGTTTTTGAGGTCCACGAAGGCCGAGATGCTTCAAAAGAACAATACGGAGATAAGATGTCCGTGTCGAAGATGCAAGCTGAAGAGCCTTATTGGGGACCCGGAATCCGGGCAGGTGCGGGACCACTTGCTCTTGCATGGTTTCATGGATGGCTATCGGTGGCAAGGTGATGAAGATGACTACGAAGTCGTCCATGGTGGCCGGGCAAGAAATGAGGAAGGGCAGCAAGACAACCACCGCGGCTCGGGCAGGCGAGAAGACGAAGAATCCCCAGGAGATGATCACGACGGTGATGCTGTACACAGTCATCATGTAGAAGATGCAGGACATGATGATGAGGAAGGTGCCGGAGCAGTCGACGGGCATGATCATGAAGATGATGATGCCGGCGGAGCAGACGACGCTGGACCATCGATGGGCTGGGTGCAGGACCCTCATATTCAAGAGCTGCTTCTCAAGCAGACGGATAATGCAAGAGCTGCCGCCCGAGAGAAAGCCAAGATGGATCAACTTGAGTTAGACACGGTTACTCCATTGTATGAAGGATGCAGGCCCGAGGATACCCGCCTGAAAGTAACGCTCATGGCTCTGGAGATGAAGGTAAAACACAAAATGACCGACGCATGCTTCGACGAGAACATGTCATTCTGGCACGAACGTCTTCCCGAGGGGAACAAGTGCCTGACCAGTTTGGAGGAGGCGAAGAAAATCGTGTGTCCTCTGGATTTACCGCACGTGAAATACCATGTGTGCATGAACAATTGCATCATTTATCGGGACGAGCATGCGGAGTCTACCATATGTCCGGTGTGCGGCGTCACTCGATACAAGAAAAGGAAGAAAGCTCCTCGAAAAGTGGTGTGGTACTTTCCGATCACTCCTCGTCTGCAGCGGTATTTCGCGGACCCTAAGGTAGCAAAGCTCCTGCGTTGGCACGCGGATAGGGAGGAGAAGAAGCGAGAAGATGACGCATATGATCCGGAGATAGATAAAAAAGATAAGATGCTGAGTCACCCTAAGGATGCGAGCGAGTGGCAAGCGTTGAACTTCGAAGACCTAGAATTTGGGAATGATCCAAGGAACATCGTTCTGGGCGCGAGCACCGATGGAGTCAATCCGTTTGGCAGCCAGAGAAGCACACATAGCACCTGGCCTGTGTTTGTGTGGATGTACAACCTTCCCCCCTGGTTGTGCATGAAGAGGAAGTACATTCACATGAGTATGCTAATTGAAGGACCGAAACAACTAGGGAACGACATCAATCTGTATCTGGGGCTGCTGAAAGAGGAGCTTGACACGCTGTGGAAAATGCCAGCCAATACGTGGGACGCCGCAGAGAAAGAATATTTCCCTATGAGAGCCGCGCTGCTCACGACAGTGCACGACTATCTCGGTTACGGATATGTCGCGGGGCAGGTGGTCCACGGATTTTCTGGATGCGTCAGGTGCATGGATGACACAACGTATCGCCAGCTAGATAGAGATCCCGGGTCTTCGAAAACCGTGTTCATGGGACATCGAAGGTGGCTTCGCGACGATGACCCATGGAGAAAACGCAAGGATCTGTTCGATGGTGAAACCGAACCCTGAGGACGCCCGCGTACGAGGAGCGGTGAGGAAATAGACGAGTTGTTGAAAAATTGGAAAGACTGCCCACTGCCGGGAAAGAAGCAAAAGGCGCCAGAGCCGGGAAAGAAGCGAAAGGCGCCAGAGCCGCTGCTGAAGGTATGGAAAACGAGGTCTGTTTTCTGGGACTTGCCGTACTGGAAGATCCACCGTGTGCCTCACAGCCTTGATGTCATGCATATCACGAAGAACGTGTGCGAGAGTCTGCTTGGTACCCTGCTCAACATGCCAGAGAGGACCAAAGATGGGCCGAAAGCAAGGGCAGACTTGAAATCAATGGGCATCAGGCAGGAGCTTCACGCTATATATGATGATCATGATGATGATGATGATGATGAGGCGAAGCAGGACACGGAAAGTCGTCACAAAGGCAAAAAGTCCAAGAAGACCGGAAATGACTACCCTCCCGCGTGCTTCACTCTAAGTCAGGAGGAGATCGAGCAGTTTTTCAGCTGCCTCGTAGGAGTAAAACTTCCTTACAGTTACGTGGGGAAGATAAGCAGATACCTAGACCCAGTGAAGCTGAAGTTCAGCGGGATGAAGTCTCACGACTGTCACGTGCTGATGACGCAGATACTTCCAGTTGCAATCCGTGGGATCATGGACGCGCACGTCCGTGAAACCCTATTTGGCCTATGCAACTTTTTCGACGTCATCTCTCGGAAGTCTGTTGGCGTGAGGCAACTCAGAAGGCTATAGGAAGAGATCGTGGTGATACTATGCGAGCTTGAGATGTACTTCCCGCCCGCATTCTTCGACGTTATGGTGCATCTGCTGGTCCATATCATGGACAATATCATCCAACTCGGGCCGACGTTCCTGCACAGCATGATGCCGTTCGAAAGGATGAATGGTGTCATCAAAGGATACGTTCGCAACATGTCACGTCCAGAGGGAAGCATAGCCAGGGGCTTTCTGACCGAAGAGTGCATCTCCTACTGCACGAATTATCTAGGCATCGAGAACCCCGTTGGTCTGCCCGTCAACAGGCACCTCGGCAGGCTCGCTGGATGGGGTCACTGTGAGGGTCGTCGCGAAATGCATGTCGACTTCGAGGGTCGACTCGCCGACTTTGAAAGAGCAAACCTAGTCGCGCTACAACACATAGACGTGGTCGATCCTTGGGTGGTACAGCACAAAACCTTTATTAAGAAGACGTACAATGACCGAGGCCAACAGAGGACAGACGGAGATATACTCAAAGAGCACAACTCATGTTTCACGCGTTGGTTCAAGCAGAAGCTTCTGTCGTACCCTTTACATCAGGATTCTTCCGCGGAAGAACAACTCATATTCGCCTTGTCACAGGGCGCCGAGCACAACCTGATGACCTATGAGGCGTACGATATCAACGGCTACACATTCTACACCGAGGCCAAGGACATGAAGAGCGATGGTTATCAGAACTCCTGGGTAACGATGGAATCCTACACCGGTAACGACAAGGACAGATACTACGGAAGGATCGAGGAGATCTGGGAGCTGAGCTACGCTGGAGAGAAGGTCCCGATGTTCTGTGTCAGATGGGCCAAGAGCGTCCTAAAAGAAGACCGGTATTTCACCACCATGGTTATACCCGAAGCCAAATCCAAGACCGCGGGCACAAACGTCACCGCGAAAAATGAGCCATGGGTACTGGCTTCCCAAGTGGACCAATGCTTCTTCATTACCGACCCGTCAAAGCCCAGTCGTGTTGTCGTGAGGAGAGGCAAAAGGAAGATCATCGGAATGGATGGAGTAGCCAATGAGCAAGACTTCGACAAGTACGGCGACCCGAGGATCGAACATGACGACGATGATGAAGTAGCAGCATACACCACAAGAAGAAGCAGGACCACCCTACGTAAAGGACGTCCGTTCCACAGAAGAACTCCATTTGCGAAAAAGAAGGGCAAGAAGATTGTGAACAAATAGCTAGCTAAGATCGATTGTATTTAAATCGTAGCCTTCATTTCTCGATTGTATTTCATGGGCACTTTTTGAACTATCATGAATATTTTTAAATTTCATGGACACTCGATCTCGATCCCCCTCCATCTTGATCGCTATCCCAACTCGCCAGATCCGGTCCCCCTCGCCGCCGAGCACCCCCCGGTCCACCGGCCGCCGCCGCCGACCCCCCGCACCCTCGATTCCCCTTCTCAACTGCCGCCGCCGACCCCCCGCACCCCTCCCCTACTCAACCGCCATCGCCGACCCCCCGCACCCCGCGCACCCTCCCCCGCTCCACGGTCTTATAAAAAAAATATTACTGTTACTGTCTTATAAAAAAATATATTACTGTTATGATTTAAACAAGTTTAAAAAATTATTACTGTCTTATAAAAAAATACTAATGGCGCACCACGGTGAGGTGCGCCATTAGTATGGATGTACTTATGGCGCACCGGGGGGTGGTGCACCATTAGTATTGTGCCATTGCTATAAGAAAAAAAAATACTAATGGCGCACCACGGTGAGGTGCGCCATTAGTATGGATATACTTATGGCGCACCGAGGTGTGGTGCGCCAATAGTATTGTGCCGCCCCCATCCGTATTTCCTCCCCGGCCCAAATTAACCTATCCCCTCTCTCTCCCTCGCCCTCGCCCTCGATCCCCTTCCTCTCTCCTCTCCCGACGCCGCTGCCCCGCCGCCTCGACGCTGCCCCACCGCCCCGACACCGCCCCGACGCCGCCTCGACCCCGCCCCGACGCCGCTGCCCCGCCGCCTCGACGCTGCCCCGCCGCCACGACGCTGCCCCGCCGCCTCGACGCGACCCCGCCGCCCGGACGCCGCCCCGTCCACACCATCGTCGCCGGAGCACCACCACCACCCGGACCTCGTCCCCGACATCCTCCCCGCGCCCCCCGTGAGCTCCCCCTCCTCCTCTCCCCCTTTCCCCCTCTCCCCCTCTCCCCCTCTTGACTGGTTCGGATCGTAGTAGGGGGGCTGATCGTTTTGCTCGTTTATGCAACCGGGAGATCATCAAATTTTGTACCCTCGGATTCGTGAGATACACAATGCAGCAGACATTGCTATGTGGCTTCGTTGTTTCATGCTCAGGAGACAATCGAGTACAGTACCGTGGGCAAACGAAACAAAAATGTTTTGCTTGATGTGTGTTCAGCAGACATCTATGAAGATGCAAACATATTAGTAGTGCTTGTGTTTTATATAAGACATTTTATAAGCTAAACTAGCTTACAAAAGTGTTTTATATTTTGAGACGGAAATAATACATATTTAACTTTTGTATACATAAAGTTGGCACCTGGTCTCAAGTGCAAATATTTAGACGGCATTTTAAACTTGGTAGCACCTATGTGACAGGTGGCTTATTGTTTTTTTTTCTGGTTTCAGCCATTTTTCCCCTTTCAACAATCACTCTATAACCATCACAGTGTATATATTGACAGGTATATTTACTTGCACACATGTACATCATAACTATATGATTAATGGAAGGAGAAAAGGGGAATTAAAGGATTCCAAACTTTTATTTTTAGCAACCATTAGTAATTATTTTAATTTGCATTGGTCATATTGGATTCCTACAATATTCTTATACTATGGACTTTAAGGTGTGGGACTAAGATCAACACAAGGACCTGGTTAAACAAATTTCTTGCGGTTAAAAAAATTGGTGTAGGGGGGCTGTAGCATTGGCCTCCTTTCCAATTGGTGTAGTTATTGAATTTCGTACTCGCATCTGCTCTTGTTGGTGGCAACAGGAGCCCGGGGTTTTGTTGCTAATTTGCTTTCTTCGCGCAAGAAGCGCAGGGTTCCCTGTCATCGGGTTCTCCAAGTCGCGCGTCTGGCTGTCGTTCTTGGTCAAAAGTCTTTCTTTGTGCGTTCTTGGGTCTTGGCTCTAGGAAAAGCTTTTTGCTTCTCCAAGTTCTTGTTGTTCGTAGAGAGATGGGTGGGATCTTCGAATTTGACCAATATTTTAAGTAGGATTGGAGGTTCTGTTTGGAGAATTTGACCAATATTTTTGCCTCTCCAAGTCTTGCTGTTGTTATAATAGGCTGAATTGGAGGTTCTGTTTTCCCCTACCATTTCCTCTGAAATTTGCCTGCCATTTGATAAACATTTCAGTGCAATAAATTGCAATATTTCCATCTAAGTATCCTTGCTCGGCTTCTGGTGTTTTTATTGCTATAGGATTACTAAATGGGATCTTCTAGGATGTTATCTGTTGTTCAAAAAACTGAAAATGTAGCAGTTGTGACTGAATATCCAATCTAGTGGATAGTAGTGGAATGCTAGTTTAGCTGGTTTGTTGCTGTGTAGGATCTTGGCTCTCTGCTCGGCATGCGATCCCTGATAGTTTCTATAATTGCAGAGCACTGATCGCGGCCTCGTTTCCATCTTGCTGAGGGTTCTACTTTGGGGCTTTGTTGGTTCAATTGTTGGTTCTATCTAATAATGCTGAGGGTTCTACTTTGGGGCTTTTTGATTCCAAGCAAACCTAGCTGATTTTTATCAAGAGGCCAAACATTCATCTAGTTTTGCTATGAACTGCTGCTAATGTATGATGTTTTCCTATGAATTTGCTATGTGGTACTGCTTATATATGCTAGAACTAATTGTCCTATCTGTCCTGCATATTGTGCTTTGGATGTGCTTTGGCCTGATTGTTCACAGCAATATATATATACTGTGGTAATACTAGTGTAGGCTAGTGTAGGCTTGTATAGTTGTATAGTTTCAGATGTCTCCTGTTCTGGGTCATGGACTATGTGCCATGGCCACATTGGTTTTCTGTTTGGCCTCAATTTGGCCTGACAAATGATGGTCTACTAGCTGGTCTACTAGCTGGCAAGATGCTTTGGCAGAAGTTCGGAATTGTTATGCAGTGTTGTGTTCAGTTTTGGCAGGAGTTCAGAACTGTTAGGCAAAGGTCATGTCTCCGACCATCGTGTCCTTTTTTGCCTTGTCCACCCGAGAGGCCCTTGAGTTTGCTGGAATGTCGATTAACTTCCGTTCCGGCAAATTCGGGTACTCCATATGTCCTATTTTCAGCAAAGGTCATGCTGAAATTTTCCGTGAATTTTAGCATGACTTTGCTAAAAATAGGACATATGGGGTACTTGTGACTAATGCATGGGCCGGGTTATCCTAGTAGTTAATTAAGTAGGATCAAGTGCCCCGGCGTACTTGTGACTAATGCATGGCTTTTAAGGTGCCTCGGTGTCGATAAAAACCGAAATGATGAAAGCTTAGGCTTTTAGGGTGCCTCAGCGTCGAAAAACCCTCAATGATAAAAGCTTAGCTTTTAGGATGCCTCGGTGTCGACAAACCCTAAATGATGAGACCATGATCTTGTTCCTTGACAATAACCAACTTTTTGACCAAACTTTGTTCCTATTTATAGAGAAACATGGCCAACAACGATGAGGCCGGGGGTTCGGGCGGCAAGAAATTCTGGGAGCTGTCCCAGGAGATGGAGGAACAACCTCACTTGTATGAGGACGCCGCCTTCCCCACCGATCCTGAGACCACTGATGGTACCGCCGAGGATGACCCCACTGATGCCACCACTGATGGTGCTGCCGAGGATGCCACCACTGATGATGACGGCGCATGCACAGATGGCAGCCAACCGAAGAGGCAACGGAAGGACCAGCGCCCGACCGTGCTCCGCACCCTCAAGGAGGAAGTTACTGAAGTGGACTCCAACGGGAATCCAACGGCGCCCGAACGAATAGTCAAGGGGTAATCGCTTCAGCTCGGGTGCATTCTCCGGAGCACCGTCTCGAGCAACACCGAGAACCTCAGGCATCCTGACCGACGGAATTTGCACAACCTCCTCTTCACGAAGCTGCACGAAGGATACAAGTTCCCCGCTGAATTTGAAAACACAAGGCTCAAAGGGAATAAAGTGAACAATGCTGCCCTCACGAAGATGAGCACGGCCCTGTCTACTTGGAAAAGCAATGTGAAGAGAATGATCGAGAAAGGTGAGAGTTATGAGAAGATCAAGGAGAAAAATCCTTCGATCACCGAAGATGACTACAACGACTTCAAGATCAATTGCTCGAGCACCGCAAGCTCCGAATCAAGTAAGTGGGGGAAAGAAATGCGGGAGCTGAACTTAGGGGAACACACACTCGGTCCCGGCGGTTACAGAGTGGCGGAGCCTATATGGGACAAGGAGGAGGCGGACCGTGCCGAGCAAGGCCTACCGCCCCTCTTCGATAAATACGGTGACAAGCAGACCAGGAACTTTGTCAGGGCCCGGTACAAGAAGGACCCGAAAACAAAGGAGCTTACCACGGATCCGAAGACCAGGGCGCTTGAGCTTGTTCTGGTAAGGAATACACCCCCGCGTAATTAGCTCCATATGGTTGCATTCTAATTAATGAAGCCAAATTTCTAAATGGTTCACATTCCTTCCGCAGGCGACTGAAAGCAGTAGCGCGGGGTCGACTAAGAGCAACCCTTGGGACACCACTCTAAATAGGGCGTTGAATGTAATGAAGAACAAGGATAAGCTCAGTAAGCCGACGTCAGCTGGTCGTGTGGCCGGCAAAGGCTTGTCAACAAAATGGTCGTCATACTATAACACTGGTGGGCGAAAGGAGAAAAAGACCAGCTCGGAAAGCCAGGGGCGCGAGGTTCAAGAACTCAGGGCACAGGTGGCGCGGATTCCGGAGATTGTCCAAGAGCAAGTGCAACAACAACTCAGAGCGACGATCACCGCCATTGTGCCTACCTTGATCCAGGGGATTAGTGCGTGGATTGCGGGCAGCCAACAGGGGCCGCCCCCGATTCCTAGCTTCACGGGCAGCAACTCGCAGAACGCGATGGCGGGGCCATTGGTGTCTCTGGGGGAGGCGGCATTGGTGTCTCCAACGCCGGCATGGGAGCTTAATGCACCCGGGTGTACGTCGGCTGGCACCTCTGCAGCAAGCGGCCCCTCCGTCAACTGCACGCCCGCCGTTGGCGGTGCCTCGACATTAGCCGAGCTCGACGCCATCATCACGGTAACTAATTAAGCCTCTCTCGGCCGAGGACTTCATCTCCATGCCTTTGACTGGGCATCCCTGACGCCCTACATGTTTTCGCAGGGCGCCGCCGACGTTCCGTGCACTCTCCTGCACTTCGTGAACAACGAGTTGGTCGATGTCGCCAAGGGCAAAATCGTTCAACCGGGCAACCCCTTGTTCCACGGTACCTAGATGCCACCCAACTTGTTTAGGGTTCAACTGGTTCGGGTGCTGCCAGGCTGCGACGAGTTGTTACCTCCGATTCGACCCGTCGGGGCCGACGATGATGATGTGATGACCCTCAGCGCCTGCCTGAGCTGGCCCCTGCTTTGGCTGAAGAGCCAGATTCATTTGGGGGCGGGGGACACCACCCCAAAGACAACACCGCCAGTCGTGCCGGCGCCAAGTCGGCCCCATGGCAAGACCGCCGCAACGGTGCCGGACATCCCTATGCCACTGGATCCAAACATGCATATGGCACAGGATCAGAACGACGACGACGACGATACATTTGCCAATGTCGATCAGTACTTTGCCGATCATGGGTACGGTGGCGACTTCATGGAGCCTCCTTCTCAAGAACCCAACCCAACAAAAGACGTGCGCGATCTAGATGGTACCGCGGAGAAGCCAAGTTGCAACAGGCGTCGTCTGCAGTTCAGCTCTCAGGAGACGCCTCCAGCTGCCGACTTCACCGAGCCTCAGATAGGCGAGGTGCGAAATATGATCATCCCCAACACACTCAAGAAGGCGGTCTGTGAGCAGAACTCTGTCCCATTACAGGAGAAGAAGAAGGCACGCAAAAGAAAGACTAACAAGGGTGCGGGCCAGCCGGCATAGAGTACGATCCGTGCTCAGGACGGGCCACCTTCACCTGAGGATATCTCGAGGAGGGTGCATGTGGCGGGTAGGCCGATGCTACCGAGAAATATGCTTGATGCTGCAACCGGTGCTATGCGGAGTCTGCATGACAGTGTTCTTTCTTTGGAGAAGCAGCGTCTCGGAGAGAAGGATGTGGCATACTCGGTTTTCGCGGCCAAGGTGCCAGAGGGCAAGGGCTTTGTGGATAACTCCATCGGGGGTACGATCGTCCTGCGGTTTGATGACATCCACGCTATGTTGAACCTTCATCCGCTGCACTACACCTTCGTTCGGCTATTTTCGCTGAGTATGGAGATGCGGATCATTCGCGACAAGACCCCGGACATCGTGATAGTCGACCCCTTCTACATGCGTGCCAAGATCTTGGGCAGCACTGGGGACCGGCAAGTCGCGAGTTCTTACCTCGAAGGCGTCATTCTGGCAAACCAAGATAAGGATAACTTCCTCGTGCCTTACTTTCCCGAGTAAGTCCTCCCCTCAACCGCCCCGTAACATATGAATTCTTAGATTTCGATCGTTTTTCTTTTAACATTCCGTGTTTTCTGCAGTGACACACGTTGCACGCTCATCCTCCTAAGCCCCAAATATTCCATGGCCACGTATTTCAACCCGGACCGTCAGTCGAACGTAGACTACACAAATGTCAAGAAGGTTCTTGATGATGTTCTCCCCGGCTACATCAAATCTGGAGGCACCTTCACCAGGCCTATTCGTAAGTACGGCAAGCACGTGTTCTCCCACAATACGACGTTCTGCTGCGTCAAGCAGCCGCCTGGCGGTCAGAAGGGTGCCTACTACGCCATCCATCACATGCCGGCGATCGTACGGGACCATCATCAACTTCTGCTACCGAGTAGACTCAAAGATTGGGCCGCGAGCGTGTCGGCAATCCAGGACGCGGACATCAGACAAGAATTCTTTCGCATCCAGTTGGAGTTTGCGGAAATCATCCATCAAGATGTCCTTCGTACCGCGGGGCAGTTCTACCTCAGAAATCAACCGTCCAACAGTGACATCGACACAATCCTACAAATGCAGGCTGACAACGCCCGTTCTTTCATGACTCCCACGATAGACGGCGGCTTCATCCACACTCCGGTCCCTTGAGTCTCATGTTGTAATTAAACTTTAATGAACTTGTAGTATGTCTCTTTGGTTTCGAGAGTCGTTCAACTTATGATGTAATCGATGCTATTAATGTCTTGCTTTTCTCTTCCGATCGTTCTGTTGCATACTTATATATTGCTTATGTATTGTCTATGAATTGGTACTAACGTTTCGTTTGGCTACTGCATAGCGATGCCGTCGTATGTCGTGTACAAGGGTAAGGTTCCCGGAGTCTACGACGACTGGGAGGAGTGTCGGAGACAGGTTCACCGATTCAGCGGTAACGGTTACAAAGGGTACGCCACTACGGCCGAGGCCAAATCTAGATTCGCCCGCTATCTAGCGGGAGAGGGGAGGGAGCGTTGGAGGAACCGGATGAAGATGAGTTTCATCGTGATGGTGCTCATCGTGATGACCGCAGCTCTCTTCTATGTGATGGTAGTTTAGATGATCGATATCGACTTGTAATGTGAAGAAAAACTCGCGGTCTCGAGACTTGTAATATAATGTTCTATCTTTGTTCGGTCTTTTCAATTCGGAGACTAATATGATGACTTGTATTCGGAGACTAAAATGATGAATTGTATTCAGAGACTAATCTTCTATTGTATTCTATGAATCTGTTGTTGATGTGTGCTGTCGATATTTTGTCCAATTATACATTTTGTAACCTGTGCAAAAAAATGAAAATTAAAAAATAAAAAAACCTAATATTCATACTAATGGCGCATCACATCATACTGCGCCATTAGTATGCCAAAGGATACTAATGGCGCATCATTAAAGAGTGCGCCATTAGTATGCCGAAGTTACTAATGGCGCATCTTGCTGTCGTGCACCATTAGTATGCCAAAGCACCTGGGTAGACATGGCCCCCTGGGAGGCATACTAATGGCGCACTGTTGTATATACTAATGGCGCATCTGGGGTGCGCCATTAGTATACCAGATACTAATGGCGCACCTATGGTGCGCCATTAGTAAAATATACTAATGGCGTGCTACTAATGGCGCACCACTAATGCGCCATTAATGGCCAAATTAGGTGCGCCATTAGTAGGCCTTTTCCTAGTAGTGCTACGTCTTGAGCTTGCGTTGGTTTTCCCCGAAGAGGAAGGGATGATGCAGCAGAGTAGTGTAAGTATTTCCCTAAGTTTTGAGAACCAAGGTATCAATCCAGCAGGAGGCCACGCTCAAGTCCCTCGTACCTGCACAAAACGATAGCTACTCACAACCAACGCGATTAGGGGTTGTCAATCCCTTCACGGTCACTTATGAGAGTGAGATCTGATAGATATAATATTTTTGGTATTTTTGGTACAAAGATGAAAAGTAAAAAAGTAAAGGCAAAGTAAAAAGCAAAACAAGATTAAAGTGACGGAGATTGATATGATGAGAATAGACCCGGGGGCCATAGGTTTCACTAGTGGCTTCTCTCAAGAGCATAAGTATTCTACGGTGGGTGAACAAATTACTGTTGAGCAATTGACAGAATTGAGCATAGTTATGAGAATATCTAGGCATGATCATGTATATAGGCATCACGTCCGTGACAAGTAGACCGGAACGATTCTGCATCTACTACTATTACTCCACTCATCGACTGCTATCCAGCATGCATCTAGAGTATTAAGTTAAAAACAGAGTAACGCCTTAAGCAAGATGACATGATGTAGAGAGATAAATTCATGCAATATGAAATAAACCTCATCTTGTTATCCTCGATGGCACCGATGCAATACGTGCCTTGCTGCCCCTTCTGTCACTTGGAAAGGACACCGCAAGATCGATCCCAAAGCTAAGCACTTCTCCCATGGCAAGAACTACCAATCTAGTTGGCCAAACCAAACGGATAATTCGAAGAGACTTGCAAAGATAACCAATCATACATAAAAGAATTCCGAGAAGATTCAAATTTTATTCATAGATAGACTTGATCATAAACCCACAATTCATTGGTCTCAACAACCACACCGCAAAGAGAAGATTACATCGAATAGATCTCCACAAGAGAGGGGGAGAACTTTGTATTGAGATCCAAAAAGAGAGAAGAAGCCATCGAGCTACTAACTATGGACCCGAAGGTCTAAGGTAAACTACTCACACTTCATCGGAGAGGATATGATGATGTAGAAGCCCTCCGTGATGACGTCCCTCTCCGGTGGAGCTTCGGAACAGGCCCCAAGATGGGATCTCATGGATACAGAAAGTTGCGGCGGTGGAATTAGGTTTTTGGCTCCGTATCTGTTTGTTTGGTGGTACGTAGGTATATATAGGAGGAAGGAGTACGTTGGTGGAGCATCGAGGGGCCCACGAGGCAGGGGGCGCACCATAGTGGGGGGGGGCGCCCCCCACCCTCGTGACCACCTCTTTGACTCCTTGGAGTAGGGTCCAAGTCTCCTGGATCACGTTCGGTGAGAAAATCACGTTCCCGAAGGTTTTATTCTGTTTGGACTCCGTTTGATATTCCGTTTCTTCGAAACATTGAAATAGGCAAAAAACAACAATTCTGGGTTGGGCCTCCGGTTAATAGGTTAGTCCCAAAAATAATATAAAAGTGGAAAATAAAGCCCAATAGAGTCCAAAACAGTAGATAATATAGCATGGAGTAATCAAAAATTATAGATACGTTGGAGACGTATCAGGCATCCCCAAGCTTAATTCCTGCTCTTCCTCGAGTAGGTAAATGATAAAAAGAGAATTTTTGATGCAGAGTGCTATTTGGCATAATTTCAATGCAAATCTTCTTAATTGTGATATGAATATTCAGATTCGAAAGATTCAAGACAAAATTTTATATTGACATAAAAATAATAATACTTCAAGCATACCAACAAAGCAATCATGTCTTCTCAAAATAACATGGCCAAAAAAGTTATCCCTGCAAAATCATATAGTCTGGCTATGCTCTATCTTCAGCACAGAAAGTATTTAAATCATGCACAACCCCAATGACAAGCCAATCAATTGTTTCATACTCTAACTTTTTCAAAACTTTTTCAATCTTCATGCAATACATGAGCGTGAGCCATGGATATAGCACTATAGGTGGAATCGAATGGTGGTTGTGGAGAAGACAAAAAGGCGAAGATAGTCTCACATCAACTAGGCGTTTCAACGGGCTATGGAGATGCCCATCAATAGATATCAATATGAGTGAGTAGGGATTGCCATGCAATGGATGCACTAGAGCTATAAGTATATGAAAGCTCAAAAAGAAACTAAGTGAGTGTGCATCCAACTTGCTTGCTCATGAAGACCTAGGGCAATTTGAGGAAGCCCATCATTGGAATATACCAGCCAAGCTCTATAATGTAAAATTCCCACTAGTATATGAAAGTGATAACATGAGAGACTCTCTACTATGAAGATCACGATGCTACTTTGAAGCACAAGTGTGGTAAAAGGATAGTAACATTGTCCCTTCTCTCTTTTTCTCTCATTTGTTTTATTTTTTTATTTTTATTTGGGACTTTTCTCTTTTTTATGGACTCTTTTTATTTGGGCTTCTTTGGCCTCTCTTTTTTTTCGTCCGGAGTCTCATCCCGACTTATGGGGGAATCATAGTCTCCATCATTCTTTCCTCACTGGGACAATGCTCTAATAATGATGATCATCACACTTTTATTTTTCTTACAACTCAACAATTACAACTCAATACTTAGAACAAAATATGACTCTATATGAATGCCTTCGGTAGTTTACCGGGATGTGCAATATGACAATGATGGAGTGTGTCATAATAAACGGAACGGTGGAAAATTGCATGGCAATATATCTCGGAATGGCTATGGAAATGCCATAATAGCTAGGTATGGTGGCTGTTTTGAGGAAGGTATATGGTGGGTGTATCATACCGGCAAAAAGTGCGCGGTATTAGAGGGGCTAGCAAAGGTGGAAGGGTGAGAGTGCGTATAATCCATGGACTCAACATTAGTCATAAAGAGCTCATATACTTATTGCAAAAATCTAGAAGTTATCAAAGCAAAGTATTACGTGCATGCTCCTAGGGGGATAGAATGGTAGGAAAAGACCATCGCTCGTCCCCGACCGCCGCTCATAAGGAAGAAAATCAATAAATAAATCATGCTCCGACTTCATCACATAACGGTTCACCATACATGCATGCTACGGGAGTCACAAACTTTAATACAAGTATTCTTTAAATTCACAACTACTCAACTAGCATGACTTTAATATTATCACCTCCATATCTCAAAACAATTATCATGCTTCAATCTTTTCTTAGTATTCAACACACTCAAAAGAAAGTTTCACAAATCTTGAATGC
Organism: Triticum urartu; assembly: GCF_056163025.1. Taxonomy (NCBI): domain Eukaryota; kingdom Viridiplantae; phylum Streptophyta; class Magnoliopsida; order Poales; family Poaceae; genus Triticum; species Triticum urartu. The sequence goes on from NC_141877.1 coordinate 485,486,754, forward strand.
CAAGCATATTATTATTAAGCAAATTATCATGCTATTAAGAGACTCTCTAAATAATTTAAGTGAAGCATGAGAGATCAATAGTTTCTTTAAAACAAATCCACCACCATTGTCGGGACCCTGATTCTAGGTCACACCAATCTAGCATGTAACACCTCATATAACTTTGCGGCCTCATGCACGGTATTCCCATGGGTGTCGCCTTACCATGGACCGGGACCGTTTGCGCCTTTTGGCTCACGTATTTGATAGTATCGCTAGCATCCATATGACAAAGAACCCGGGCCGACATGACTAGTCGTGAACCCAAAGTGGCACTGACTTACAGGGATAGGCATACATGAAACAACATCGAGCATATTGGTCATCAGCGTGTGAATCCGGGCTGTAGCAACCGGGCTAATAGTACTCCGGTGAACTGGGCTGTAGCAGGCTAGCAGGACTCCGGAAGTCACCGCGTGACATTTCCCCGAAGGGACAGACACAGGAACTCTGGCTCGTTCTCCGGAGCAGGACCTATCGAGAAGGAACGGTGTCAGAAATCAAACACAAGCATATGATGCATGAACATGGCATGTGTATGTGATGTTGTTTGAGTTAATGCATCTAGCATTTAATTGGTTGCAGTCCATTTGAACCAAGGGTTCAATTGCAACTCCAAATTAAGCTCTTAAATATGCCATTTATATGTTTTCATATATACAGCATGTATAGATTGATTTGTCATGCATGAAAATGGTGCAGATGGATAGATTGAATTTTTCTAATCATTTTTCATATATAAATTATTTCAATCTGAGCTACGGTTGAATTTCTATGAATTTTTGAAGTTTATATCATTTTCTAGATTTTCCTAATTTATTTTAATACCAAAAAATGAATAACTGCGTCAGCTTGACAGCAGCATTATGTCAGCAGGTCAAAGGCGGCTGACCAGGTCAGACCTGACGTGTGGGGTCCACACGTCAGTGTCTGTGGCTAATCCTAAATTAAATTAAGCCTAAACTGGTTTAGTTAATGGGGTTGGGCCCACGCGTCAGTTAATCAGGGGTTTAGTTAGATGGTGATTAGCCTTAAGCTAATCACCTGATCCATGGGGCCCACCTGACGGGCCGACGAGGTCAAAGGGTCAAGCCCCACCGGCGTTTAGCCGCTGGTGAGGCCGAACGCGGCAGAGGGCCTTGGGATCGCGTTTTCGGCGACCATTTGGGCGACGGAGACCACCCGCGCGAAGCCTAGGCTCGCGCGCGTCCAGGGGAGGTGACGGGAGGACGCGGGGTGGCCGGAGTTCGCCGGAGCAAACCTCGTAGCGGCGGCCGGAGCACGGGTTCATGCGGAATTGAGCTACGGGGCACGACAGGGCTATGGAATGCCTCGACGGCCTCCTGGCGTTGCACTGAGCACGGTGGTGTGCTCGGTCGCGGCCCTAGGTGACAGTGGCCACGGCGGCGACATGAACGGCGAAGTCGAGCTCTCGCCCGCAACGGCAACGGTGTTAGCGGGAGGAAAGGAGCCATGTGAGAGGGGGAGATCATCGCAGAAGCTCATAGTGGATCGAACGGAGGGGTTGGTGAGCTCAGGGACACGCTGAGGTCGACGGTGCGGCGATGGGAATCCACGGTGGCCGGAGATGAAGATGACGGCGATGGAGGCACTCCAAGGCCTCCCGAGGCGCGTGGCTTGACGGAGAGGTAGGCGGGGATGTGGCGGAGCTTGTGGACTCGACGGAGGGGCGAGGGGGAGGCTGCGGCTGTGGCTACGGTGAACGGTGGCTACGGCAGTGCTCGGCTGTTCGCGCGAGAAAGCGAGGGAGAGGGAGAGAGAGAGAGCGAAAGAGAGGGAGGGATCGATCCAGACGGCAGCGGAGGTCAACCACGGCGTCGCGCTGGCGGGGGGGAGGCAGTCAGGCAAGCTGGTGGCGTGGCGCCCATGCGCGCGGCGGCGAGCGCATGCCCCTGTCCTCCTGACGCGAGGAAGGGGACGACTGGCAGTGCCAGTCGGCTGGGCCGGCCTGCTGGGCCGCTGGGCCAGGCCGGCTGCACAGCGCCAGGCTGCATGTAACCCAAGTAAGCTTTTCCTTTTTGTTTTCTTTTCTATTTTTCTGTCATTTGTTTGGTTTAATAAAACTACTAAACCATTTTATTTAATTCTATCAAATTTTGCAGGGACCTCAGGGATTAATCCAAAGCCCCTCCCCAAAATTCAATTTTTTTGGACATATATTATATATATATAGCAAATATATATCCAAAGCAAATAATTACTGGATTAATTCCAAATGGCCAAATAAATACTTATGAGCTGCTGAAAATGTTGGTTTGACTTTTATCTCTGTCCAATATTTTCAGAGAGCAACATGAGCATTTTCTTGGACCCTTTTGGAGCAATTTTTTTACTTGGGTCATTTCCAGAAATGATTCTGAGGGTTTCACAAATCCCCATTTCAAATTTCAATGAAATCTAAACATGATGCAAACATGAAGGCTAGCCTAGGTCATACCAGAACTAGGGATGTGACAACCTTGCTCTAAAAGATCTAAGTGAAGCACATAGAGAAAAATTATAACGCTCAAAAGATATAAGTGAAGCACATAGAGCAAAACTACTTAGCTCAAAAGATATATGTGAAGCACATAGAGTATTCTATCAAATTTTAATTCATGTATGGCTCTCTCAAAAGGCGTGTACAACAAGGATGATTGTGGCCTACTAAGACACAAAGACAGAAATAATACAAGACGCTCCAAGCAAAACACATATCATGTTGGTGAATAAAAATATAGCTCCAAGTAAATTACCCATGGAATTGGACGAAAGAGGGGATGCCTTCCGGGGCATCCCCAAGCTTTGACTTCTTGGTGTCCTTGGATTATCTTGGGGGTGCCATGGGAATCCCTAAGCTTAGGCTCTTGACACTCCTTGTTCCATAATCCATCAAAAGAATTCACCCAAAACATGAAAACTTCACAACACAAAACTTAAAGTGGAAAACTCGTGAGCTCCGTTAGCGAAAGAAAACAAATGACCACTTCAAGGTACTGTAATGAAGTCATTCTTTATTTATATTTTTGTTAAACCTACTGTATTCCAACTTCTCTATGGATTATAAACTATTTTACTAACCATAGATTCATCAAAATAAGCAAACAACACACGAAAAACAGAATCTGTCAAAAACAGAACAGTCTGTAGTAATCTGTAGCTAGCACGAGATCTGGAACCCCAAAAATTCTAAAATAAATTGCTGTACGTGAGGAATTTATCTATTAATCATATTCAAAAATAATTAGCTAAATAGCACTCATCCAATAAAAATTACAGCAGTTCTCGTGAGCGCTAAAGTTTCTGTTTTTTTACAGCAAGTTCAACAAGACTTTCCCCAAGTCTTCCGAACGGTTCTACTTGACACAAACACTAATTAAACACAAAAAAAACAACCAAAACATAGTCTAAATAATTTATTTATTACTAAACAGGAGCTAAAAGTAAGGAATAAAAATAAAATTGGGTTGCCTCCAACAAGCGCTATCGTCTAACGCCCCTAGCTAGGCATAAAAGCGAGGATAGATCTAGGTATTGCCATCTTTGGTAGGCAATCCATAAGTGGCTCTCATGATAGTTTCATATGGTAATTTTATTTTCTTTCTTGGAAAGTGTTCCATGCCCCTTTTTAATGGAAATTGAAATCTAATATTCCCTTCCTTCATATCAATAATCTTACCAACCGTTCTAAGGAAAGGTCTAAGAAAAATAATAGGGCAAGAAGGATTGCAATCTATATCAAGAACAATGAAATCTACGGGCACATAATTTCTATTTGCAACAATAAGAACATCATTAATCCTTCCCATAGGTTTCTTAATAGTGGAATCCGCAAGATGCAAGTTTAGAGAGCAATCATCAAAATTACGGAAATCTAGCAAATCACACAAAGTCTTGGGAATAGTAGAGACACTAGCACCCAAATCACATAAAACATAAAACTCATGATCTTTAATTTTAATTTCAATAGCTGTTTCCCACTCCTCATAGACTTTTATAGGAATAGAAACTTTCAACTCAAGTTTTTCTTAATAAGATTGCATCAAGGCATCAACAATATGTTTGGTGAAGGCTTTATGTTGACAATAAGCATGTGCAGAATTTAGCACGGATTGCAACAAGGAAATACAATCAATTAAAGAGCAACTTTCATAATTAAATTCCTTGAAATCCAATATAGTGGGTTTAGCAACATCTAGATTTTTATTTCTTTCAATCCCACTTTCATCAATTTCATCATAAAGATCTAAACACTCCGAGTTTTTAGAACGCCTTCTAGGTAAAGGAAGATCATATTCAGTTTCATCAAGATTCATATTGCAAAACAAACATTTAATAGGTGACACATCAATAACTTTTAGATCTTCATATTGATTTTCATAGCAATTGGGTTTAGCGGCCATCTTATTGACTAAGGTGGCTTGCATATCTGAAATTTCAGCAGTCATCTTTTCTAGATGAGCAATTTGGGATCTTATACCATCAAATTCTTTAGACATATCATCAAGCTCTTTATTCATATAACTCATAAAACTTTTTTGTTCCTTAAGTTCGTTTCTAAAGAAATTATTTTGCTCAAATTACAAAATCATAAACTTCCTAACGTTGTTTTCGATCTCCTCTATCCTTTTAAGGTGAAGATCACCAAATCTCGGTTGAGCCATTGCGACAAACAAGCAATCCAACACATGAGCAAACAAAAGGCAAGCAGGCAAAAGAGGCAAATAGAGAGGGAGGATAGAGAGAGAGGGCGAATAAAACAGCAAGGGTGAAGTGGGGGAGAGGAAAACGAGAGGCAAATGGAAAATAATGTAATGCGAGAGATAGGGATTGTGATCGGTACTTGGTATGTTGACTTTTTGCATAGACTCACAGGCAACAGCGCCAGCAATCCTTCTTGCTACGTCTTGAGCTTGCGTTGGTTTTCCCCAAAGAGGAAGGGATGATGCAGCAGAGTAACGTAAGTATTTCCCTCAGTTTTTGAGAACCAAGGTATCAATCCAGTAGGAGGCCACGCTCAAGTCCCTCGTACCTGCACAAAACGATAGCTACTCGCAACCAACGCGATTAGGGGTTGTCAATCCCTTCACGGTCACCTACGAGAGTGAGATCTGATAGATATAATATTTTTGGTATAAAGATGCAAAGTAAAAAGTAAAGGCAAAGTAAGAAGCAAAACAAGATTAAAGAGATGGAGATTGATATGATGAGAATAGACCCGGGGGCCATAGGTTTCACTAGTGGCTTCTCTCAAGAGCATAAGTATTCTACGGTGGGTGAACAAATTACTGTTGAGCAATTGACAGAATTGAGCGTAGTTATGAGAATATCTAGGCATGATCATGTATATAGGCATCACGTCCGTGACAAGTAGACCAAAACGATTCTGCATCTACTACTATTACTCCACTCATCGACCGCTATCCAGCATGCATCTAGAGTATTAAGTTAAAAACAGAGTAACGCCTTAAGCAAGATGACATGATGTAGAGAGATAAATTCATGCAATATGAAATAAACCCCATCTTGTTATCCTCGATGGCAACGATGCAATACGTGCCTTGCTGCCCCTTCTGTCACTGGGAAAGGACACCGCAAGATCGAACCCAAAGCTAAGCACTTCTCCCATGGCAAGAACTACCAATCTAGTTGGCCAAACCAAACGGATAATTTGAAAAGACTTGCAAAGATAACCAATCATACATAAAAGAATTCAGAGAAGATTCAAATTTTATTCATAGATAGACTTGATCATAAACCCACAATTGATCGTTCAGAACAAACTCACTGCAAAAAGAAGATTACATCGAATAGATCTCCACAAGAGAGGGGGAGAACTTTGTATTGAGATCCAAAAAGAGAGAAGAAGACATCTAGATAATAACTATGGACCCGAAGGTCTGAGGTAAACTACTCACACTTCCTCGGAGAGGCTATGATGATGTAGAAGCCCTCCGTGATGACGGCCCTCTCCGGCGGAGCTCCGGAATAGGCCCCAAGATGGGATCTCGTGGATACAGAAAGTTGCGGCAGTGGAATTAGGTTTTTGGCTTCGTATTTGTTCGTTTAGGGGTACGTAGGTATATATAGTAGGAAGGAGTATGTCGGTGGAGCATCGAGGGGCCCACGGGGCAGGGGGCGAGCCCTAGGGCTGGGCGCCCCCCGCCCTCGTGACCGCCTCTTTGACTCCTTGGAGTAGGGTACAAGTCCTCTGGATCACGTTCCGTGAGAAAATAACGCTCCCATAGGTTTTATTCCGTTTGGACTCCGTTTGATATTCCGTTTCTTCGAAACACTGAAATAGGCAAAAACAGCAGTTCTGGGATGGGCCTCCGGTTAATACGTTAGTCCCAAAAATAATATGAAAGTGGAAAATAAAGCCCAATATAGTCCAAAACAGTAGATAATATAGCATGGAGCAATCAAAAATTATAGACACGTTGGAGACGTATCAGCGACCTCTGTCCATCCAGAAGTGTTGGATGCTTTGTTGGTGGCGTTGCAAGATGCCTCCATCATTGATGAACACCTCGCCCTTATGGGTGCGGTGATTGAGAAGATTCAGTCAACTGAGAGTGGACTGAACGAAGCCTGTATCAGCCTTATAAGAGGCTTTGAGGTATGTTTTATGAGTTGTCGAAGAGTGTCATAGTATAGATAGTAGCCCCTGATACACTGTTCGGTGAAAGAAAGAACCGGACAGGGGATCGAATTGATGATTGTAGGAAGACTCATTGAATGCCATTGATTTCTCTTCTGTGTCAAGAAGGTACCTGTAGCGGCTGCTGCCTCTCATACTGCGGAGATCTTCGGACTGAATCAAAGTCTCGAGCGGGCCATAGAAGAACTTGGCCAATTGAAAATGCAGTTGAGGGATAAACAAGGTATGCACAAGTGTTACACACATTTATTGTGAAATAAATGTTTCAGTATGAAATAAACCGAATAATTTGTGCTAGGGGTTATAACCGAAGTCGAGGCCCTCAAAAGGGCCATTGCCAAGGCCGAGGAAAAGGCGGCCATAGAGCGGACTCTTCGTGAGAAACACGAGGCCAGAGTTATTAATGCTGAGTAGGAGCTGCAAGAGGCCATAGGTAAATGCAAGACCTTGGAGCAGAGTTTAACGGAGAAAGAGTCCGAACTCACCAAGGCGCGTCAATCCACGAGCGATGCCCAGGGGGAAACCCAAAGCACCCTGTAGGGGATCCAAGAGGCGAGAAGGATCACGGCGGGTAAGGTTTCCCATGTAAAGCAAGTATTTGAAGGGAAAACTATGTTTCTGATTTTGAATCCGGATTTCTCAGGTGTATTTACCGAGCTACCTTCCAGCATATTAGATGCCGCCCAATTCTACCGAGCCGAAGAAAGGAAAACCGCAGATAAGCTCTTCTGGTCGCAGTATTTGGCACCGAATTATCCGGTGCCTTTTGCCGATCAACTGAAACAGCTAATCGAACTATATAAGGCGGCAGAACTAGCCATGAAATATATGGTTATCCGGCTATGGCTTGCCAAGCTGATTCCAAGCAGCCACTTCGGGCTCATGAGGCAGCTTGTAAGCGCTTGCCCTCGACTTGACATCAGCAAGCGGTCGGTCTGTATAGAAGGAGCGCAAATGGCCTTCGCCCGTGCAAAGGTGCATTGGGGGAAGATGGATGCCGAAAAGTTGATGACCGGAGGACCCCCAGAGGGGAAGGAGCACCGTAAGACCGAATAATATTATGAGAGTGTCCTGAAATGATCCTACCTTGCAGCGGAGCTATGTACCAAGGACATTATATTTCCATGAATGCCAATCATGTTGTCCTTTGTAATGTTTGAACAAGGTCGTGTATTTGTCGTCTGTTACATAAAAGTCTGACCTCCTATGCAGCCGTTTTTATATTAAACCTGAGAGTTGGCCAGTCGTTGGCTTCTGCCCCCACATAAGAAGTACGGCCGTGTTCGAGATAAAGCTGAGCACTCTTTATCCCAGTTTTGGGTCCTTCGAAGGAGGTGCTCAGCACAACGAACCAGGCAATCGGACTATAGGGCTTTATCACTCTCACTTAGCCATAGGAGCTTTAGTATGGTCGGCGCAACCCCTTGTGTTTGGAAGACCGTACTAGGGGCTCTATAAGCGCCTGATCGGAGAAAAAAACCGATCCTTCGCATGCTGCATTGGTTATGGCATTATGCAGGAGAAATCCATAAAGATTTTGTAACCGCTCGAACAGCTGACCAACTCTTGCCGTATGATGATAGTCAATTTTCGGCTTTCTCTACTGAGGTGCTAATCCGGAAGAACCGGGACACAATCGCAGTATTTCTCCTAGTGCTACCTTAGCTGATATAGCGGAACGTAAGGTACCAAAACATGGGAGCCGTGCAAACCCAACTATTGGCCCAAGACATGATTCGGAGCTGATGCATATAATGCTATAGGTTCGTGGTGCCGAACTTCCATGAAGGTGTTCGGACTTTTATTGCCGTGTTACAGGAAAAATGAAGCCCCTGGCATATTTAAGGCATATCGCTATGTACGGATGCCACTTGACAAAATGATTTCGATAAGAAATAATCAGCAGGTAAACGTCATATAAATCCACATGTTGTATTTGAATAATACGTCTATGCGTATGGGTACAAGTAATGTGATTAAAAGGGGTTGTGATAGCCGAACCTGCTGTGACCAGGGGGAAGAGGTTGAGTGCGGATCCGTAATATAGCTGGACGTTCACTGCAGGGAATGTCTAAGGATTCCCTAACGTGTTCAAGCTGCCTCCGTGTAGTCCGTCCTGGTTGGTGCAAAGGTGAACCTGCGAAGGAAATATAAGATATGTTTACGTGCCGAAGGGTGGTTGTACCGCTGAGTTTGGCCTGTCATGGCCTTTGCCAGAGTGTTTAGTTGAGCTCTGGACGAGCCGGGGTATCCTTCCGCGAAGTAGTTCGGAGCCCCTTGAGGGTGTCCGGGAGCCTGGAGGTCGACTCAAGGTTCAGCTGCAACGTGCTGCTCGTTGTTTCTGCTACTAAGGCAGTGGTGTATTTGTTGGTGCCAAAGGAAAGTTCGGCCTTGCCATGAACCATGATCACGCCGCGTTGACCGGGCATCTTGAGCTTGAAGTAGGCATAATGTGGCACCGCATTGAATCGAGCGAACGCGGTTCGTCCAAGCAGTGCTTGATAATCACCACGAAAAGGGGCGATTTTGAAGATTAACTCTTCGATACGGTAGTTTTCTGGTGATCCAAAGATTTCCTCAAAGGCAATGGAGCCTGTACAGCTAACCTCCATACCTGGTATGATGCCTCTAAAAGTGGCTTTAGTGGGTTTGGTCGCTGAATGATCGATGCCCATCTTGCGCACTGTGTCCTGGTAAAGAAGGTTTAGACTGCTACCTGCGTCCATAAGGACTCGAGTGAGGTGGAACCCGTCTACTATTGGGTCGAGGATTAGTGCGGCTGGATTGCCCTGATTGGCGTTAACCGGATGATCCGTGCAGTTGAAGGTGACCGGCCCTAGTTTATATTGTGGGACGGCTAGTTCCGTTGAATTGCCATCCCTAAGGGTGCATATCTGGTCCAAGTTGGCAATTTGGGTGGTATTTACCACATTCACCGATTGAATATGGGGGGGGGGATTTCTTTTGCCCTCCTATGTTCGGTGATCTGGGCTCTTCGTCGCTATCGTCGCTTTGAGACCCTTCTTCGTCTCTGGCGGCTGCCTTGCCGGCTTGTTTGAAGACCAAACATTCTCTGTTGGTATGGGTGGCTGGCATTTCTGGGGTGCCATGAATTTGGCATTGGCGTTCGAGTATGCGGTCCAGACTGGATGGACCGGATTTTTATTTTTAGGTTGTTGTCGGAGTCAAAACACTAGTAGAAAACAGGGCTATGGTCCAGGCCGGCTCAGCCCATTAGTCCCGGTTTAGTGTAGAACCGGGACTAATGTGGGCATTGGTCCCGGTTCGTGAGCCCAGGGGGCCGGCCGTACCACGTGGGCCATTGGTCCCGGTTCGTCTGGACCTTTTGGTCCCAGTTGGTGGGACGAACCGGGACCAATGGGCCTCGCTCCTGGCCCACCACCATTGGTCCCGGTTGGTGGCCTGAACCGGGACCAAAGGCTCCCCTTTACTCCCGGTTCTTGCCACAAACCGGGACCAATGAGGTGCCTATATATACCCTCACCCGCGAGTAGAGCACTCCAGTGCTCTGTTTTTCTCTGGCCGGCGAGGGGAGGGGTTTGTGGTGCTCTAGCTCACCTCCTATGCACATGAGGTGTTCGATGGAATGCCCGAGCCACACTACTTAAACTTTCTCCTCTCGAAGCTCGACCTCCAAGCTCCATTTTCCTCGAGATTTGTCTAGATTTAGCGGTCCGTCACGCCCCGTCCCCATCTTCACCGCCGTCGATCACCCGCGCTGATCTCATCACCGACACCACCATGGTGAGCCTCTTGTTCTTATCTTCTTTCTGAAAGGAAAAATATTCTTACTTGTCTTTTTAGATAGATACTTGTATCATTTTCTTACATTTATTATTGCATCTTGTATAGTGCGACGGTTTTGGTATCCGCCCCCGTCGGCCCTCGTCCTGTCTATGATTCGGATTTGGTATGTATATTATCTTCATAACTATTGGTTCATTTATTGTTTATGAAAATTATGCCGACCAACGTGACATAGATTTTATTTATCTAGGATGTATGTGAATCGGAAATGCCAACCGACCCTATTGTTGAGAGGTTAAAATTAGTTGAAGAAGAAAACAATTTGTTGAAGGAAAAAATAAAAAAAATTGAGGAGGAGAAGATGATATTGGAGTTGCATGTTGCGGATGTCGTCGATGATCACAAGATCAAGATGGATGCAATGCGCTTGAAGATTAGAAAGATTAGAAAATATGCCATTCATACCGAGGCTTGGTATCATTATGCCGTTGGATCAATTGTTACCTTTGTTGCGATTATAAATCACATTTGTTTTCGCATTGAAATGTTTTACATAGTTTCAATGTATGGTATTAATTAGATGCTCTGGAGAGCTATATGTTGTTAGATGAGAACTATGTATGCACTTTGGTTTTAATGTGATGATGAACTTCTATTAATTTGGACACTTAATTATATATAATGCACGCAGATGAACCGGCAATGGATGTACGGTGACAGACACACCCACGAGTACATTAAGGGCGTGCATGAGTTTCTCGATGCGGCTGAGGCAAACAAGCAGAATGGTTTTATGTGTTGTCCATGCACTGAATGTGGGAATACGAGGTCTTACTCTAACCGGAAAATCCTTCACTCCCACCTGCTTTACAAGGGTTTCATGCCACACTATAATGTTTGGACGAGGCACGGAGAAATAGGGGTTATGATGGAAGACGGCGAAGAAGAAGAGTACGATGACAACTATGTGCCCCCTGAATACGGTGATGCTGCAACGGGGGGAGCTGGTGAAGATCAAGAGGAACCAGACGATGTGCCCAATGATGCTGCCACGGGTGAACCTGCTGAAGATAAAGAGGAACCAGACGATGTGCCCGATGATGATGATCTCCGCCGGGTCATTGTCGATGCAAGGACGCAATGCATTAGTCAAAAGGAGAAGATGAAGTTCGATCGCATGTTAGAGGATCACAAAAAAGGGTTATACCCCAATTGCGAAGATGGCAACACAAAGCTCGGTACCGTACTGGAATTGCTGCAGTGGAAGGCAGAGAATGTTGTGGCTGACAAAGGATTTGAGAAGCTACTGAAAATATTGAAGAAGAAGCTTCCAAACGATAACGAATTGCCCGATAGTACATACGCAGCAAAGAAGGTCATATGCCCTCTAGGATTGGAGGTGGAGAAGATACATGCATGCCCTAATGACTGCATCCTCTACCGCGGTGCCTACAAGGATCTGAACGAATGCCCGGTATGCGGTGCGTTGCGGTATAAGATCAGACGAGATGACCCTGGTGATGTTGACGGCGAGCCCCTCAGGAAGAGGGTTCCTGCGAAGGTGATGTGGTATGCTCCTATAATACCACGGTTGAAACGTCTGTTCAAAAACGAAGAGCATGCCAAGTTGATGCGATGGCACAGTGAGAACCGAAAGAAAGATGGGAAGTTGAGAGCACCCGCTGACGGGTCGCAGTGGAGAAAAATCGAGAGAAAGTACTGGGATGAGTTTGCAAAGGACCCAAGGAATGTATGGTTTGCTTTAAGTGCGGATGGCATTAATCCTTTCGGGGAGCAGAGCAGCAATCACAGCACCTGGCCCGTGACTCTATGTATGTATAACCTTCCTCCTTGGATGTGCATGAAGCGGAAGTTCATTATGATGCCAGTTCTCATCCAAGGCGCCACATAGTTCTTTCAGGAAAAAGGGACATCCTGGGAGTGGACGGCAAGACAGACATGTCTGAAGATTATGAAAAGTTTCATGAAATTCCTCCCTTCAATGTCAAGGCTGACCCAAGCATGCTGATAAACAATGAAGATTATCCATGGTTATGGCGCAATAAGCAAATGACACAAGCAAAGAAAAAGTGAAGACTTTCTCCCGCAATAAGCAAATGCTATGTGGGTGAAATTATGATACCATCCCAACTTTCAACTTTTTCAGAGTTCATTTGAAATGCTTTCATGTCTTATGGTTCGAAACTTTGATACTTTCAAAGTGATTGTCCATTTTGTACACGAAGTGCATCAAGTTTTTGTCGTAACCCTCTCTACTTTTTGGAACATGCTATGTGGGTGAAATGATGATACCATGCCAACTTTCAACCTTTTCAGAGTTCATTTTGAAATGCTTTCCAATTTCAGAGTCATTTAGCTCAAAGAATGAATTAATAGCAAACAGAATGAACTACAAAACTTTTATGAAAATAAAAACAATCAATTAAAATATTATGTTATGATCAACTAAAATAAAACTATAATATTCTTCAATAGCAAAAAGAATATAATTTGTGTGACCTAAAATCAATAGTAAAGTTATTCTAATTTTAAATAGAAATAAACTAGTGATTCACAAACTAGTGATTCATAAAAATAAATAGCAAAGAAGAAAAAAATTCTAATTTTATAGTAAAGTTATTCATAAACTAGTGATTCACACAAATTTTTAAAAATTCAAATTTAAACTATTTGAAATTTAAAACTAATGGCACTAACAGAAAGTTTATAATTTTTGTGACCTAAAAGCAAAAAGAAATCACTAAAAAACTGTAAGTATTTAGTTTTAAGTAGAAATAAAAAATAAATAGAAAAAAATTCTAATTTTATAGTAAAGTTATTCATAAACTAGTGATTCACACAAATTTTTAAAAATTCAAATTTAAACTATTTAAAATTTAAAACTAATGGCACTAACAGAAAATTTATAATTTTTGTGAACTAAAAGCAAAAAGAAAACACTAAAAAACTGTAAGTATTTAGTTTTAAGTAGAAATAAAAAAAATAAAAAACCAAAAAAATATAGAAATAAAAAAGAAAAAACCAAAAAAAATGCCACCTACTGGGCCTCCACGGCCTGAATACAACTAGAAACCCTACATGGGCCAGAATTCAGGCCCGCAGAAGGCCCAATAGGCCCACAGGCAAAGCAGTGTCAAATTAGGCCCATAGGCCTGCTATTCAGAGGAGTTCAGGAGGGAGGAGGCAGCAGACCTTATAAACCAGTGCCGGCCGCTCTCAACTAGCGATGTGGGACTAAACTTATGGGCGCGGGCAGCACAAGGGCATTGGTCCCGGTTGGTGGCTCCAACCGGGACTAAAGGGGGCATTGGTCCCGGTTCGTGGCACCAACTGGGACCAATGCCACCCTTTAGTCCCGGTTGGTGCCACCAACCGGGACCAAAGGCCGCCGCTTCCCGCCCTTTGGGCTGCCGAAAATTGGCCTTTGGTCCCGGTTGGTGGCACCAACCGGGACTAAAGGGTGGCATTGGTCCCGGTTGGTGCCACGAACCGGGACCAATGCCCTTGCTATATAACCAGGACTTCTGACAATTTCACATCTCCCTCGCCTCCCGTCGCCAGTTGCCCCCGCCGCCAGGCTGCCCAAATCGCTCGCGCGCTCCTCGTCGCCATCGCCGCCGCCGGCCGCCATCCCCGTCTCCCCGTCCCCCTGCCCCGCGCCCGAGCCCACGCCGGCCGCCGCCCCGTGCCCCTGCCCCGTCCCCGAGCACGCACGGCCGCGCCCCTGCGCCCTGGCCCGCCCCCACCATTGTCGTCGTCGCCGGCGCCCGCCCCCACTGCCGCCCCTGCATCGACGCCGCCCCTCCTCCCCGTTCGGTCCGGCTCCGGCGACCCCCTTTCCTCCCTGTCCCCTCGATCCTTTTCATATATTTTTTTTTCATATGAATATGTTGATTATATGGATGGATGGATGATGTATATGTTCATTATATGGATGGATGGATGATGTATGCTTTTTTTCATATAATTTTTTTAGGCAGATTTTTAGATTTTTTAGGCAGATTTTTAGAATTTTTTGTGTATGTATGTTATGTTTATATGTATGTATGTATGTTCATATGTATGTATGTTTATGTTCAGATTTTTAGAAAATGTATGTATGTATGTTTATATGTATGTATGTTCAGATTTTTAGAAAATGTATGTATGTATGTTCATATGAAAGAAAAATGTATGTATGTATGTTCATATGCATATCCAAAGAAAATGTATGTTAATATATATGATGATATGTTCAAATGTTTGTATATTCATATGAACAATGAATTAGGCAAAACCTTTACTTTTTTCTAAAATTTATATTTGATCATTATTTTAAAAAAACAAGCAATACTACTTCATGTATTTTTAAGAAAGGAAGAAAAAGAAAAAGAATGAGAGGAAAAAGGAAATAAGAAGAGGAAGAAAGGAGAAGAAGAGGGGAGAGGAAGACGAGGAGAAATAAATAAGAAGAAGAAAAAAGAAGAAAAAGAAGAGGAGAGGAAGAAAGGAATAGAGGAGAAGAACGTCGAGAACGTGGGGGGGGGGGGGGGTCGAGAACGTCGGACATTCATGAGAGAGGCGAGGAAGAAGGGGAAGAAGAGGGAGAAGAAGAGGAGAGGAAGAAGAGGAAGTCTTCTCCTCTATTCTTTCTTCTCTTCTTTTTTCTTCTTCTTCTTCCTCTTTATTTTATCGGGAACAAGGGTCGTCGAGAGGTCGAGGAGCGGTAGAGGAGAAACCCTAAATAGAAAGTATCGTCGGTGTGAGATACATGTACCGTCGGTGTCGGACACTACACCCACATCCCACAAGTGGCGCGGGCTTCGACGCCCACGTCACTTGTGGGACGTGGATGTAGTGTCCGACACCGAAGGCCACATGTATCTAACACCCACGAAACTTGCTAGCTATTTAGGGTTTCCTCTACCGAAAAGAAGAGGAGAAATAAATAAGAAGAAGAAAAAAGAAGAAAAAGAAGAGGAGAAGAAGAAAGGAATAGTGGAGAAGAAGAGAAAATAGAATATATTCTATTTTCTCTTTTCTCCACTATTCCTTTCTTCTTCTCCTCTTTTTTTTTCTTCTTTTCTTCTTCTTCTTCTTCTTCTTCTTATTAGCCGGAAGTAGAGAGAGGTTTCCTAGTGTCAAAGTATTGAAGAAATCCATGCCTTCATCATTAGCCGGAAGTAACCAGGGCATGTTGGTACGAAGTTCTGCAAAGTTATTCTGGAATGGAGTCCCGGATAGAATAATCCGCTTTTTGGTACGAATTCAGCAAAGGCCTTCCAAATAGCGATATTCGGAAGGCTCTTGCTGAACTTTGTACCAAAAAGCGAATTATCCTATCTGGGACTCCGTTCCAGAACAACTTTGAAGAGCTTCGTACCATCATGCACATGTTACTTTCGCCTAATGATGAAGACATGGTTTTGTTGAATGCTTTGACACTAGGCAACCTCCCGACCCCTCGGCGATCCTCTCGAACATGAGAGGAAGAAGAGGGTCGTCTAGGGGTCGAGGGTTCCAGGGTCGTCGAGGGTTCGAGGGGTCGAGGATCGCCGAGGGGTCGAGAGAGGTTTCCTAGTGTCAAAGTATTGAAGAAATCCATGCCTTCATCATTAGCCGGAAGTAACCAGGGCATGTTGGTACGAAGTTCTGCAAAGTTGTTTTGGAATGGAGTCCCGGATAGAATAATCCGCCTTTTGGTACCAATTCAGCAAAGGCCTTCCAAATAGCGATATTCGGAAGGCTCTTGCTGAACTTTGTATCGAAAGGCGGATTATCCTATCTGGGAGTCCGTTCCAGAACAACTTTGAAGAGCTTCGTACCATCATGCACATGTTACTTTCGCCTAATGATGAAGACATGGTTTTGTTGAATCCTGAGACACTACGCAACCTCCCGACCCCTCGGCGATCCTATCGAACATGAGAGGAAGAAGAGGATAAAAAAAGAAGAGGAAGAAGAAAAAAAGAGGAGAAGAAAGAATAGAGGAGATCTTCTCCTCTATTCTTTCTTCTCCTATCTTCTGCTCTATTCTTTCTTCTCCTCTTATTTTTCTTCTTCTTCCTCTTTTTTTTATCGGGAACGAGGGTCGTCGAGGGACATAGATGTAGTGCCGTCGTTGGCGATATATACCCCCTCCCGATAGCTTACTATGATTAGGTAGCTAGTTCTACGTTTGGCACTAATATATCCATCTATCATGTTTGAATAATAATTGCCATGTTGTAAATATTTGTAGAAACTATGGACACCGCCCTAGACGAAGCAACAAAAGAAGCGTTGTTGAGGGACATAATCGCAGAAGGAAGTGATGCCATCTCGTTGTTTCTCAACGAAACCGATGGTCTGGAAGGACAGGGTGAACAAGCTGGCTACGGTGACCTAATGCCGGTGCAAGAAGAAGAACATGAGGACGGCTCCGGTGACCCAATGCCGATGCAAGAAGGAGACCGTGATGACGGCTCCGGTGACCGAACCGAGTCCGGCCTGGTATATATATTAGTTAAGCCTATGCTGACTAGCTGATTGATGCATTCATTGTTTTGGTATGTACACATATTAATTAAGTCTTTGTTGTTTTTTCTAGCCCTCCGAATCGAGCACAACTTCGGTAAAGACACGAGGCCCGAAGAAAAAGTTGAGCTCGGATGAAAAGTTTGAGATCATAGCAATCGCGCCCGACGGCCAACCTATTAAACCCCTCCGGACAAAGAGCGCATTTGTTGCTCAGTGCGGGGTTCTGGTTAGGGACAAGATCCCGATAAGCATCCAGCAATGGTTTAAGCCAGCTACAGAAGACCCTGAGGTGTCTTATGTCAATGATATGTAGAAAAATGATCTTTGGACTGAGCTGAAGTCAAATTTCACCCTACCGCCTGAGGATAATCCAGAGAACCCAGTTAAAGAGAAATTAATCAAGTCTTTTGCTCTGAAGAGGATGGCAGAACTATTCAGGAGGTGGAAGAAAGAGCTGAATAAGTTTGTCGAAAAAAATGAGACACCAGAATTCAAGGGCAGATATGAGAAGATCAGAGATCACTGGCCCGCATTTGTGGCCCACAAGACATCAGAAAAGAGTAAGAAGATGTCGGCGACAAACAAGCAAAATGCTGCGAAGAAGAAGCTTCACCATCGCACGGGGTCAGGTGGCTACCTCGTAGCCCGGCCTAAGTGGTCCAAGAGTGAGAATGATCTGGTTCATAAAGGGATCGAACCAGAGACAAATAACTGGCCAGACCATTGCCGGACTTGGTTCTTCGGGGCTGGCGGAACCCTGGACCCTGAAACAGGGAAGTGCATTTGGACGAACGATCAAATGGACATACCAGTCAGTAAGCTTAAGCAGTATATCGAAGCAGCGCAGGAAGGGACGTTCTTTCCAGACAGAGAGAACGACGAGCTCACAATGGCGCTCGGGAATCCTGAGCACCCTGGACGGACACGAGGCACGCCAGGCTCCGTTCCGTGGAAGGTTGGGTTTCCAGACGCAGGCGGTTACAAATCCCATGAGAGGAGGAAAAAAGTGCAGCAGACCCAAATGCAGGCGCTGCAAGCAAGGGTGGACGCGATAGAGGAACGAGAAGCAAATCGCAGCAAACGTACTGCCGAAGCCTCCCCCAAAGCTACCCCGCCATCTCAGCGCAGAAGCAACGTGGCTTCCACCGAGCTGCTTCGGCTAGAGCATGCCTTGACGGCTCCTGCCAGCTATCCCGTGGATGCTATCACGGAGTCTCAAAATTGCCACCTTATGACGCAATGGATGAATTTGAAGGTCAAGGCGGCTGTTGGCTCTGTTTATCCTACTGAACCCGGCGCAACTTTTCACTGCCGGCCGATTCCAGAAGGATATGCTAGGGTGATGGTGGATGAGATAACGGAGGGATTTGAGGACCTCCAGCTTGACCACCCTACCGGTGAAGGGGAGACTCGGCTGGGGTCTACTCTGAAGACTCCATGCCTATGGCGGAAGGACCTCATCAACCTTCCGAACTGGACGCCACCGCCTCCTCCTCCTCCTACGGCGAGTCAGGGCACTCCGCCTCCACCGCCTCCTCCTCCTCCGGCGAGTGACGATCAGGGCCCTCGGCCGGCTCCTTCTCCGGCGCGCGGCGGCACTCCGCCTCCTTCTCCGCCTGCGCCGACGCGCCCGAGCAGCCCGCCTCCTCCTTCTCCGCCTCGTCAGCAAGTGCGGAAGAGACCTGCCGCCGCTCCAGCTGCTCCGGCGCGTCGTAGTCCTTCTCCTCCGCCGCTTAAGCAAGTAAAGAAGACAACCGCTACGTCTGCTCGGTCGGCGTCTAGTAGTACAACCAGAGGCGGGAGGACATACAGATTCGGTCCTTCTCTGAAGACTCCAGAGAAGTTACCATACGAGAGGACCCAGGAGGAGAACGCCGAGATCGCGCGAGAAGAAGTGAAGAAATTCTTTGAAGGGGTGAAAGCAAAGAAACATCCACCTCCGGAGGAGAAGGTAGATCGGGTGAAAGTGAAGCGCACTCTAGCTGCCCTGACAAAACCACCGAAGTCTGATTCGCCGAAAGGAAACTATGACCGCATTATTGGAAAGGAATTTGCCGAAGCGGAGCGGTCGGGAAGTACTGTCAGTGATCAAAGGCTGAAACAACGACGAGCTGGGAAACAAATTGCCCAGCTCGGCGAACAAGCGAAGCAATCGTGCCCCCGCTCAAGGTGCCTAGCCACAACGTCGATAATGATCCGAGGATGGTGCCCGGTTATAGCAATCCTGCAGATTACCTGCCCGACGAAGTACATTATGACCCCATGGACGTGCAAATACAAAGATACGAGTACGGGAAGCCTCTCGTCAAAGATGAAAGATCTCTATCAACGATGATGCGAAGATTGCATGATTGGTACTTGAAAATCTGCAGAGACTCTGGGGGGAGGAGTACTTTGTATGCGAGAGTTAAACCAGAGGATGACCTCGTTGGAATTGATCTGTTGCCTGTTCCATTTGAGGAGTTC
Source organism: Triticum urartu (assembly GCF_056163025.1). Classification (NCBI taxonomy): domain Eukaryota; kingdom Viridiplantae; phylum Streptophyta; class Magnoliopsida; order Poales; family Poaceae; genus Triticum; species Triticum urartu. The sequence goes on from NC_141877.1 coordinate 485,506,207, forward strand.
TATCAGTTCTTCAATCAATTGGCCCTCGATAAAGCAACTGTCACCTGCTACTGTCTGTAAGTGGTACTACTTCTGTCATTAAGTTTCTCTATATAGCTTAGCTCTTTCATTGCATGTATTTATAATCATCCTCACTATATTATGCAGATTGAAGATCATCGAATTGAAGAAAAGACAAGTCGGTGATATTGGGTTCATTAACACAAATCTCATAGATGCAACTCAGGTTAAATTTCATGCCGCAGAAACCGAGGCCAGCATGCTAGAATCGTTGATAATAAATCAAAACAAAGATATAATACTCTTTCCTTACAACTTCAAGTGAGTGTTACTATCTTGTGCGTATTTGGTTTCCCTTATATATTAGTCAAGGTTATAGTAATGTAATTGATGAGTTATGCATGCGTGTGCAGTTTCCACTATATTCTCCTACATATTAAGCTTGAGCAAGGACTAGTAACCGTCTTAGACTCAAGACGAAAACATCCCAAGGACTATGCAGACATGACTCAAATACTCGAGAAGTAAGTTAAATCGATCATTATCCACCATATCAGCAACTTTGTTCATTTCCTGATATATCAAGTAATTGTTTTCTTTGTCCGGCTGGGTTTGGAGGAAATTCACCAGAAAAGCTCCGGGACTGCCGAAGGAGCTGCAATTTAGACACCCAAAAGTAAGTACTAGATCTAGTAGCATTTTAAGCGCATCTACTAGTCATTCAAGCGCTAGTTTCATCAATACCATTTGGCATTCTTGCTTATCAGTTTGATTAACCTCTATTTCTTGTAAAGTGGTTGTGGCAGCAACAAGGGAATGATTTCTGTGGTTACTATGTTTGCGAGTCCATCCGCCACACGACCTATGAGCGGGGCTACACTGACGAACAATATGAAGTACGTAAATAACAACATTCACAATTTTATTTATTACCATCATTTGTGTTGAGTTTCATTCATTCATATATATATGTATTGACCCCCTTCTTTAAATTAGATGTTTCGGAAGCGGGATGAACTCCTAGCACCAGCTCGCATGCGAGGAATTCAAGAGGAATTGGCGGCATTCTTTCTTGACCACGTGATCCCTCAAGACGGAGAATTCTATGTTAACCCTGAGTCCGTATGATTATATTTGTAAGAGATAATTACTGTATATATGTAGCCGGTAGTGTCAGATAGATATACGAGAACTTGTTGTTCGACCAATCTCTCGGAGAAGGAGAGGTGGTCGATATCACTTCTCTCTGTATATATGCATATATGTTCATGACGATCTTCTGTTTCCTTCGTTTGCTTACTAGCTAGCTAGCGTGTCTAGTCCTCTCTATATACGTATGTATAGTACGTAGCGTCGACCAAGCACAGACATAACAGAGGACACTTCTCTCTATTAATTATAACTAGCTAACACAATATATGGAACACCTAAATTAACCCCCTAAAGCCCCCACCCCCCCCCCTTCAAAAAAAAACAAAAACCCCAGCCACAGAAGTGCTGACGCATGGATGCCTATTGGTCCCGGTTGGTGCCACCAACCGGGACCAAAGGGTCTCCACGTGGGCAGTGCGCAGAGCCCAGTCAGGAGACCCTTTGGTCCCGGTTGGTGGCACCAACCGGGACCAAAGGGTCTCCTGACTGGGCTCTGCGCACTGCCCACGTGGAGGGCCTTTAGTCCCGGTTCTGGATTGAACCGGGACTAAAGGGTGGAGGTATTAGTACCGACACTTTAGTCCCGGTTCCTGAACTGGGACTAAAGGCCCTTACGAACCGGGACTATAGGCCCTTTTTCTACCAGTGAAATCGGCGGATCTCGGGTAGGGGGTCCCGTACTGTGCGTCTAGGCCGGATGGTAACAGGAGGCAGTGCACACGATGTTTTACCCAGGTTCAGGCCCTCTTGATGGAGGTAAAACCCTACGTCCTTCTTGATTAATATTGATGATATGAGTGTTACAAGAGTAGATCTACCACGAGATCAGAGAGGCTAAACCCTAGAAGCTAGCCTATGGTATGATTGTAGGTTGTGATTATTGTCCTATGGACTAAAACCCTTCGGTTTATATAGACACCGGAGAGGGTTAGGGTTACACAAGGTCGGTTACAAAGGAGGACATATCCATATCCGTATTGCCTAGTTTGCCTTCCACGCCAAGTAGAGTCCCATCCGGACACGAGACAAAGTCTTCAATCTTGTATCTTCATAGTCTAACAGTCCGGCCAATGGAAATAGTCTGGCTGTCCGGAGACCCCCTAATCCAGGACTCCCTCAGTAGCCCCTGAACCAGGCTTCAATGACAATGAGTCTGGCGCGCAGTATTGTCTTCGGCATTGCAAGGCGGGTTCCTTCTCCGAATACATCACAGAAGAATTTGAATACGAGGATAGTGTCCGACCCTGCAAAATAAGTTCCACATTCCACCATAGAGAGAATAATATTTTCGCAGATCTAATTTGCTGGCTCGTTTTGGCAGCATGATGTTATTTCATGGCCCGGTGATTACTCGAACTGTTTCTTTTAACCAGCCCTGCACATAACGCGAGGCAGTTTTTCGACACGTCTTGTCAAAGCAGAGATCGTGTCCCCTTATTACAGGATTCTCATCAATACGGGCGTGGTAACCCAACCGCGCCATCAATTGCGGCGCTTGGGGGATAAGCGAGTTTTACTGGGCAAGTGGGGACGCTTAATTTTGTCCGCTCATATAAAGGGATAAGGATTCACCTTTCTATCCACGCCTTCTTCCTCCTTTGCTCATCCGTTTCCATACACTCAAGCACTAGCGCCCAAGTCCTCACTTCCACCTCAAGCTTCTCCAACCATGTCCGGAGCGGGAGGCAAGTGGATGGTCTCCTCCGTCACAGAGGGAGACATCAAGAAACTGAGGAGAGCCGGATACCTGCCCGACGACATCGCGCACCGGCTCCCAGATGAGGGGCAGCTCATCCCCACCCCCAGGCCCCTTGAGAGGGTAGTATTCCTCACCCATTTCCTCCGTGGACTGGGTTTCCCCCTCCATCCATTCGTCCGGGGGCTCATGTTATATTATGGCCTGGATTTCCACGATCTGGCCCCGAACTTCGTCCTCAACATCTCGGCGTTCATCGTCGTGTGCGAGGCCTTCCTCCGCATCAAGCCCCACTTTGGCTTATGGCTGAAGACCTTCAATGTCAAGCCGAAGGTGGTGGGAGGCCGCCAGGCGGAGCGTGGAGGCGCCATGGTGGGCAAGACACTACTAGGAAAAGGGCCACTAATGGCACACCAGTTTTGCCTACTAATGGCGCATCACTGGTGCGCCATTACTAGCATGCCATTAGTAATTTTTACTAATGGCGCACCACTGGTGCGCCATTAGTATAGGCCACGGTGCGCCATTAGTACAGGCCACTGGTGCGCCATTAGTATAGACCATGGTGCGCCATTAGTATTTTTGAATTTTGAAGGCGGGAAAATAGTAGTGGCGCACCGTCTAATCCCCACCATGCGCCATTGCTATTTTTGAATTTTGAATTTGGATCTGGATCGCGATTTTTTGCCCATTTTTTGCTCGTTTTTTGCTCATTTTTTTGCACGATATTATTTCAAATTTTGTTCCCGTTTTTGGATCTTGTACGTTCTTTTGCCGTGTTCTTTTGCCGGAGAGGAGGAGGAGGAGGTGACCGGAGAGGCGCTCGCCTACATCGCCGGAGAGGAGGAGGAGGTCGCCGGAGAGGAGTTCACCGGAGCATCGGAGAGGAGGAAGGAGAAACCATGAGGAGATGGGAGGAGAGGAGGGAGGAGGAGCTCACCGGAGAGGAGGGAGGAGGAGCTCACCGGAGATGAGGGAGGAGGAGCTCACCGGAGAGGAGGGAGGAGGAGCTCACCGGAGAGGAGGGAGGAGGAGCTCACCGGAGAGGAGTGAGGAGGAGCTCACCGGAGAGGAGGGAGGAGGAGCTCACCGGACAGGAGGGAGGAGCTCACCGGAGATGAGGGAGGAGGAGCTCACCGGAGAGGAGGGAGGAGGAGCTCACCGGAGAGGAGGGAGGAGAAATCGTGAGGGGAGGAGAGGAGGGAGGAGGAGGTCGCCGGAGAGGAGGAGGAGGAGGTCGCCGGAGAGGAGGAGGGTAGTATGGTGGAAGAGAGAAGGGAAGATGGAGTGGAGGAGAGGAGGACATGGAGTGGAGGAGAGGAGAGGAGGGGATGGAGTGGAGGAGAGGAGAGGAGGCGGGAAGATACTAATGGCGCACCATGGGCAGGTGCGCCATTAGTATCTTTTTTTTTTATTTTTTTGACTTATTTTGAATTTTGAAGGCGGGAAGATACTAATGGCGCACCATGGGCAGGTGCGCCATTAGTAACTTTTTTTTTATTTTGTTGACCTATTTTGAATTTTGAAGGCGGGAAGATACTAATGGCGCACCATGGGCAGGTGTGCCATTAGTAAGTTTGAATTTTTTTGCCTCTCGAGATCTTAAAAGCCCCGTATCTTTTTTCTGTTAGGTTTTTGAGGATTTTGAAAATGTTTAACGGGGTTCCCCCGGTTAAATTCGGATGTAATTTTTCGAGTAGATGATTTTTCATATAAAAAACTTTTTCATCCGAGTTAGTATGCAAAAGTTATGCCCATTTTTACAAATTCTCGAGAGATTTTGCAAATGAAGTCGAAATTCATATTTGCAAATTTTCCCAACAACTAGACAACATATCACATGGGAAACTTATTTTCTTTTATTTTTTTGACATTTTCATCATTTTCTTTTATTTTTTTTAAAACTGAAAAGGCGATCCACAGGGGGGGGGGTGCATTCAGTGGAAGTGGTGGCCAAGTTACTAATGGCGCACCGTGGCATGGTGCGCCATTAATAGTTCAACTAGTAATGGGGCACCACTCCCACGGTGCGCCATTAGTAGTTTTGACAAAAATTTTAAAAAAAAAATAAAATTTTTTTTACTAATGGTGCACCGTGGATGTGGTGCGCCATTACTAGTTCAACTAGTAATGGCGCACCACTCCCACGGTGCGCCATTAGTAGTTTTGAAAAAATTAAAAAAAAATTTACTAATGGCGCACCGTGGACGTGGTGCGCCATTAGTGTCTACCACACTAATGGCGTACCAACACATGGTGCGCCATTAGTATATAGTAATGGCGCACCACATGTCTGGTGCGCCATTAGTGTCAACTCCATCTATAGCCCTTTTCCTAGTAGTGAGATGCCCAACATAACATGGCTCGAGGGCTCCTTTCTTGAAATCATCAAGGGGTGGCAATCGGGGTGGTTCTATATCACCGAGCCGCGCGATCCCGCATGGTTAGTGACCCCCGAGTTCCGATCTGGCTTCCCCATGCGGCTCACCTCCTATAAAGAGAAGGGCATGTCCTGGGGTAATTCGAAAGAGCTGACCAGACTCCAAACATGTATTCAAAACATGGTGCACAAGAAGCTCAAGCTTGTCAACATAGTCCAGGTTATGCTCATCCGCCGGATACTCCCGTGCCAACAACGGGAGTTCACCTTGTGGGAGTTCAATCCGGCGCAGCACCGAACTCTGAACATGCTCTTCGACACGACTCATAAAGACACCTGGAGGGTGCTGTTCAAAAGTGTCGAGGACCCTCCCCCTATTACTGAGGATCGCAGATTCAGCGCGAAGCGCCAAGCCAGTGCGGTAAGCTGCTTTGCCTTTCACAGGATATTCATTTTTATATAGATTGACTCTATGCGGGATCTAAACTCCCGTACCTTTGACAGGACTGGCAGAAGATGGCCGGACAGATCGAATGTCCGGCTCCTTTGCCCGAAGGCCCCACAGACGCTCTTCTGGCGAAGATGTTAACTCCGGCCCCTTATAAGGTGCCGGAGAAGACCAAGAGCTCGAAAGAGTTCCCGACGCCAGGCGTCGTCGGACTCACCGTCCGATGACTCTGCGGCACACTCTTCCCCCGAGGACGAGGAAGAAGAAGAAGAAGATGCTCCCCCACCCACCGACTGGGGGAGACAGAAAAAGGAAGGCCGCCCCAACTGGGGGGGGGGCGAAGGGTCCAAGAAGGGAAGAACTCTCCTTCCGGACAGCTCCACCGCCGCCGACGAAGGCGAGGACGAGTGGTTGCCCAGGGCCAAGCCCCCGGGGAGATCGTAAGTATTCGGATACCAAAGTAACCCATAGGATTCCTTTGTCGCACTGCTTTCCCTAATCGCCGAACATAATTACGCAGGCCGCCATGAGCCAATATCGAGGTGTCATCGGACGGCTCCCTGGGCTAGTCGGACATGGATAGCGATCCAGTCCCGACCGCCACCGCCCCTCATCCTGCCGACGACGCCGAGGTGTTGTCTCAAGAGGCACCGGATCGAGGGGGGACAGTCCCGGAGGTGCCTCAAGGCGACCTTCCGGACTCCGGGAGCCGAGGGGACGGGGTCCCTGAGAGCTCCGAGTTCGGCCCTCAGCTGAACACCACGCTGGACCCTCCAGCGGTTCATGCCTCGGGTAGGCGGTCCCCTTCTAAGAGGGGCAAAACGCCTGTGCCGGTGACCTCTGCCCATCCGGAGGCGCGGACAACCTGCTGGAAGCGCTTCGCAGCGCTTCCATCGACGAGGAGCACCGCACCATCATGAGTGCGGTGATCCAGAAGGTTCAGTCCGCCAAGAGCGGATTGACTGAAGCCTATGCCAACCTTCTAACAGGCTTCGAGGTAAGTGTTTTAAAATGTGGTAGAAATATTACCGCATAGACAGTAGCCCCTAATGCTTTGTTCGGTGTTCACAGAGAAAAGCCGAACAGAGGATCAAATAATATCGCAGGAGTCTAATATAAGTATGTCAATATGCATATGCAGGCTTCTCTACTGGCGTACGCTGCACTAACTACGGAGGTCGCGGTACTGAAGCAGGACCTCGACGGGTCCAAGAAAGAGCTCGGCCTTGCCAAGAGGCAGCTCGAGGAGAACGAGGGTAAGTAATACCTCGTCTATAGATATGTATATATAAAAAAGGACGCAATTGCAAAATGACAGGATCATTGTATGTTTGCCAAGGGCCACGACCGAGGTGGCGACGCTGAAGCAAGCGCTGAACAAGGCCGAAGATACAGCGGCCAAGGAGCGCACCGAGCGATAGAAGCACGAGGCTCGGGTGGGCGAGGTGCAGCAAGAGCTCCAGGCTCTCGTGACGAAGCACAAGGCGTTGGAGCTTGACCTGAAGACGCGAGAGTCTGAGCTTGCCACGGCCCGTGAGAGCGCAAATAGTGCCAAGGCCGAGGCCCAGAAGGCCCTCCAAGAGATCGACGCGATGAAGAAGATAGCGGCGAGTAAGGCTTTCTATATGCAAAGCAAGCATGTAAAAGTACATTACCGATTACTTACCCAGATATGGAGCTCTTTAGGAGCATTCGCAGATATGCCCCGCAGTGTGTCCGATGCCGCACAATTTTACCAGGCCGAGGATGGAAGCTCGACGGAGAAGCTCTTCTGGTATCAGTATGCTGAGGCCGAACATCCGGTGCCGATGAGCGACCAGCTGAAGCAGATGGTCGAGCTACATAAGGCGGCCGATCAGGCCATGAAGGGATTTATAGTCCGGCTGTGGCCTGGCGACGCCCTTCCGAACAGCTTCTTCGGCCTGGTGACGCGGCTTGTGGATGCCTGCCCACGGCTAGAGGTCGTCAAACGATCCGTCTGTATTGAAGGTGCACGCCGGGCTTTCGCCCATGTGAAAATGCAGTGGGTCAAGCTAGATGCCGTGAAGCTGATCAAGGAGGGGCCACCGGAGGGCAAGGAGCACCGCCACCCCGAGATGTACTATGAGGGTGTTCTGCCGGGTGCCCGTCTTATCGCGGATGAGTGCTCAAAAGATTTAATATTTGAATGAGACTTGCTCGTTTGATCCTGTATGTATGAAAACTTGTTTCATAGGCGCTATGCAACGCTTGTTTGAATTTAAAATATTACCTTCTGTTTGGCTGTTTATCCAATCTGAGAGATGGCTAGTCCTCGGCTTCTGCCCCCATGCCACGAGTGCTGGGGTGTTCGGGATAAACCTGAGCACTCTTGTTCCCATGTTTGGGTCCTTCAAGGGAGGTGCTCAGCACAACAAACAAGGCAACCAGACTAATAATGCTTTATCACTCTCACTTAGCCATAGAATTCTATAATTTTAAATTTAGGCGAAGCCCCTAGTATTTGGAAGGCCGAATTCGGGGCGCGATACACGCCTGTAAGCCAGACAGAGCCGGCCCCTCGCCCTAAGCGGCATAAGTCTTTAGGGACTCGAAAAACCTCGCCTTATCATAACAGTTAGTTTTAGCTTTCTCTACTGAGGTGCTCAGTAGGGCAGAACCGGGGCACAATCGCAGTAGTTCTCCTAGAGCTACCTTAGCCGATAGATCGGAACGTAAGGTACCAAAACATAGGAGCCAGGCAAACCCAACATTTGACCAAAGACATGATTCGGAGCTGATGCATATAATGCTATAAGTTCGGGGTGCCGCACTTGTGAAAGTGTTCGGACTTTTCACAACGCATTGTGGGGTACGTAAGCCCCTGGTGTATTGGCCGTACCAGAGTGTACGGTTGCAAGGCGTCATTAATGAACACATAGATATATATAACAAGAATGCAAAAAATAGTCGTAATGTCATGCATTGTTTATTGAAAAATTGCGTTAAAGCGGAGTGATACAAATAGTGCGATAAGCAAAGAGTAGGACTATGTCCCTTCCAAGGGCGAGCTGAGGAATAATTTGAAATCTGTAATCAACCTGGGAATTCTGTTGTATAATGTAGCTGTCTGCCTCCTTGCTTGCTGCATCATGTTTTCGGCAATAGTGCTGCCGACAGTGTTTCTAGAGATTACGGTCCTGAAAAAAGAAAAATAACCAAACTGGAAGCCCCTAGTGCGGTTTAGGCTGCGTTTTGGGGCGTGCCATAGTTGTGCCCCCCTCCTCACCTGTGCCCATGGTGTTTTTATTGTGTAATTATGTACGCGCGTCACGAATATCGCCGTTGGACTAGGATTGGGGTGGCCGCCGTATTGCTACGCGAGCTCAGACCGCGCCAGGCGGTCTATTTGCCGATTGCCCCGAGCGCGCATGAAGGTGTCCGAGCTTTGAAATGCCGAACTAGTTGATTGCCTTGAGAGGTTGCTTTGCGCTTCTGCTGCGAGGGCCGCGGTGTGCTCCTCTGTTCAGATAGAGCTCTCTGTGTTTCCATTGACTGTAATAACTGCGCGAGGTCCTGGCATCTTGAGCTTGAGGTATGCATAATGCGGTACCGCATGGAATCTAGCAAATGCGATTCGCCCGAGCAGCGCGTGATAACCACTACGGAACGGGACTATATCGAAGATTAACTCTTCGCTTCAGAAGTTATCCAGGGATCCGAAGAACACTTCCAGTGTAATTGAGCCTGTGCAATGGGCCTCTACGCCTGGAATGACGCCCTTAAAGGTCGTTTTTGTGGGTTTGATCCTTGAGGGGTCTATACCCATTTTGCGCACTATGTCCTGCTAAAGCAGGTTCAGGCTGCTACCCCTGTCCATAAGGACTCAAGTGAGGTGAAATCCGTCGATGATTGGGTCTACGACCAGTGCGGCGAATCCGCCATGACGGATACTAGTGGGGTGGTCCCTACGATCGAAGGTGATCGGACAGGAGGACCAAGGGTTGAACTTTAGGGCGACTGGCTCCAACGCATATACGTCCCTGAGCGCACGCTTCCGCTCCCTCTTGGGGATGTGGGTTGAGTATATCACGTTCACCGTCCGCACTTGCGGGGGAAACCTCTTCTGTCCTCCAGTGTGCGGCTGCCGGGGTTCCTCCTCGTCATCGCTATGCGGCCCCTTGTCCTTGTTTTCGGCAATTAACTTGCCGGCCTGCTTGAACACCCAACAATCCCTGTTGGTGTGTGTTGGTGTGATCAAGTATACGGTCCAAGCTGGACGGACCCGACGTACTTTGTTTGAATGGCTTTTTCCACTGACCGGGTTTAGAGCCTTTGAATCCGGCATTAACTGCCGTATCCTCAGTATTTTCGCTGTTAGTGCGGCGCTTATGCTTGTTGCGACGTGACCTGCTATTGCCGTCCTTGGTATCTGAGGTACCATGGTTCTTTGATATGTTATTACTGTGGGCCAGCCAGTTGTCTTCTCCCGCACAAAAGCGAGTCATGAGCATCGTCAGGGCTGCCATAGATTTCGGCTTTTCCTGACCAAGGTGCCTGGCTAGCCACTCGTCTCGGATGTTGTGCTTGAAAGTTGCTAAGGCCTCCGCATCCATACATTCGACGATTTGATTTTTCTTTGTAAGGAATCAAGTCCAGAATTGCCTAGCCGATTCTTCTGGCTGCTAAATTATGTGGCTCAAGTCATCGGCGTCGGGTGGTCGCACATAAGTGCCCTGAAAGTTGTCGACGAATGCGGCTTCCAGATCTTCCCAACAGCTAATGGAGTCCGCTGGCAAGCTGTTAAGCCAATGCCGCGCTGGTCCTTTGAGCTTTAGTGGGAGGTATTCAATGGCGTGTAAGTCATCGCCGCGGGCCATGTGGATGTGGAGGAGGAAGTCCTCAATCCATATCGCGGGATCTGTTTTGCCGTCGTATGATTCAATATTTACATGTTTGAAACCTTCTGGGAATTAATGTTCCATTACTTCATCTATTAAGCATAAGGGGTGTGCGGCGCCTCTGTATTGGGATATATCACGACGCAGCTCAAATGGGTCTTGCCCGCTGTGTTCGGCCCGGCCAGATTTGCTTTTACTGTATCCGGCGTGACGTTTATCGTCTCGCAGAGTGGTGCGCCCTCGTGATCGGTAGATCGATCTTGAATGCTTTTCCTTGTCCTCCAATATGTCTCGCAGGTCTGGCGTATCTCCCCATGCCTTTTTATTTGAATGGCGTTGGGGTGGAGGCTGAGCTTTTGGCTGGAATGCCTCTCTATCGCGGCCACGAGGTGGCCGATCAGCCGTATCATACGCTTCTTCCTCCAGTCGGGGTAGTAACCTGTGCCTTGGGTAACTCTTGGAGGGGCGCTCGAGTTTATATTCCTCGGCCGCGAGGACTTCAGTCCATTTGTCAGCTAGCAGATCTTGATCAGCTTGAAGCTGCTGCTGCTTTTTCTCCAGGCTATTTGTTGTGGCCATAAGCCGGCGCTTGAAGTGCTCTTGTTCGACGGGATCCTCTGGGACGGCGAACTCATCGTCGCCGGGACTTGCCTCGTCTTCGGAGGGGGGGATGTAATTGTCATCCTCCTCCTCTCCATCCGCCGCTCTCTCAGCAGAGCTGGCTCCTTCCTCCTCCTGCTCTAAATCTTGCTGGAGTGGATTATTGTTGTCCTCGGCACTGTCTGGAGTATTATTATCTCCTGTGCCGGTATCACCACTTTTGCTTTGGCGGGACTTAGAGCGGCGCCGCTGACGTCGGCTCTTGCGTTGCTTCTTGGAGGGGTCATCCTCCGCTATCTTGTCGCTATTGCCTTCATTGGGTGTATCCACCATGTATATGTCATATGACGAGGTGGCTTTCCAGTGCCCTATAGGTGCTGGTTCGTGTTCGTCTCCTACATCCTCGTCCATACTGTTAATGTCTTCGGAGTCGAAGTCGAGCAAGTCGGCTAAATCATCAACAGTGGCTACGAAGTAGGTGGTGGGTGGGCGTCGAATTTCTTTGTCTTCCGCATCCCAATCCTGTTGGCCATAATCTGGCCAGGGCTCTCCTGACAAAGAGAGAGTCCTTAGTGAATTCAGAATGTCGCCGAAGGGCGAGTGCTGAAAGATACCCGTGGCGGTGAATTCCATGATCGGCGCCCAATCGGATTCGATTGGCAGGGGCGCGGATGGTTCGGAGTCCGGGAAAGAGTCTGGCACCTTGGAGTCACGGGCTGCGCAGAGGATTATTCTGGTGTTTGGCTAGATCGCCGTCGAGACTGCAGCCCCTGAGGCGGTGTCTAGCCACCCGTCCTCGATTGGCGCAGTTTGTTCCAAGCTAAGGGTTAGATTTGATGCGGGCGTGGCCTCTGGGGTACTGTTCGGTAGCAGATCTAGGTCATACCCATCGCGATAGTGCGGCGTGCCCGGCTGTGGCTTGAATCCGTCGAAGATCAAGTGTCCGCGGATGTCGGCCGTGTAGTTCAAACTTCCAAATCTGACCTGATGGCCAGGGGCGTAGCTTTCAGCCTGCAGTGCAAAGCCGCCGAATACGAAGTTCTGTCCGGGGAGAAAAGTCTCACCCTAGACCGCATCACTATTGATGATAATAGGAGCCATCAAGCCTAACGGCGACGACACAGAGGAACTCTCAATGAAAGCACCAATGTCGGTGTCAAAACCGGAGGATCTCGAGTAGGGGGTCCCGAACTGTGCGTCTAGGACGGATGGTAACAAGAGGCAGGGGACACGATGTTTTACCCAGGTTCGGGCCCTCTTGATGGAGGTAAAACCCTACGTCCTGCTTGATTAATATTGATGATATGGGTGTTACAAGAGTAGATCTACCAAGAGATCAGAGAGGCTAAACCCTAGAAGCTAGCCTATGGTATGATTGTATGTTGTGATTGTGGTCCTACGGACTAAAACCCTTCGGTTTATATAGACACCAGAGAGGGTTAGGGTTACACAAGGTCGGTTACAAAGGAGGAGATATCCATATCCGTATTGCCTAGGTTGCCTTCCACGCCAAGTAGAGTCCCATCCGGACACGAGATGAAGTCTTTAATCTTGTATCTTCATAGTCTAACAGTCCGGCCAATGGAAATAGTCCGGCTGTCCGGAGACCCCCTCATCCAGGACTCCCTCAGTGGCCCTTTCCGCTGACCGGACTTTGAGCCCCTAAACCCGGCATTAACTGCCGTATTTTCGATGTTTTCACCATATTTGCGGCACTTGTGTTTGTTGCGTCGTGGTTTGCCGTTGCTATCCCTAGCTTCGGATATGCCAGGTTTGCTTGTTGTATTGGTACTATGAGCCAACCAGCCATCTTCGCCTGCACAAAAGCGGGTCATAAGTGTCGTGAGGGCTGCCATGGATTTTGGCTTCTCTTGGCCGAGGTGCCTTGTGAGCCATTCGTCACGGATATTATGCTTAAATGCCGCTAAGGCCTCTGCATCCGGAGAGTTGACGATTTGGTTCTTCTTGGTTAGGAACCGGGTCCAGAATTTCCTGGCTGATTCCCCTGGCTGCTGAGTTATATGACTTAAATCGTCAGCATCCGGCGGTGCCACATAAGTGCCCTGGAAATTATCCAGGAATGCCTCTGCCAGGTTCTCCCAACTTCCGATGGAGTTTGCTGGCAGGCTATTTAGCCAATGCTGAGCCGGCCCTTTGAGTTTTAATGGGAGATACTTGATGGCATGTAGGTCGTCCCCGCGGGCCATGTGAATGTGGAGGAAGAAGTCTTCTATCATACCATGGGGTCTGTAGTACCATCGTATGATTCAATGTTTACAGGTTTAAACCCTTCTGGGAATTCGTGATCCATTACTTCATCAGTGAAGCATAAGGGGTGTGCGGCGCCTCTGTGCCGGGCTATATCACGACGCGGTTCATATGAGTCTTGTCTGCCGTGTTCAGCTCGACCGGATTTGCTTTTAGTGTATCCGGCATGACGATCATCGTCGCATGTTGGTGCGCGCCCCCGTGATCCGTAGATCGATCTTGCATGTTTTGCCTTGTTTTCCAATACGTCTCGTAGGTCCCGCGTGTTGCCCCGGGCCTTGGCATTGTTGTTTGATTGGCGGCAGGGTGTAGGCTGGACTTCGAGCTAAAATGCCTCTCTGTCTCGGCCACAAGGTGGCCCGTCAGCCGCATCATACGCTAGTGATGTAGGTTTCAATGCTTCCTCCTCGAGGTGAGGTAGCAACCTGCGCTTTGGCTAACTCTTGGAGGGGCACTCGAGTTCGTATTCCTCGGCCGCAAGGAATTTGGTCCATTTGTCTGCTAGCAAATCTTGATCAGCTTGAAGCTGTTGTTGCTTTTTCTTCAAGCTATTTGCTGTGGCCATAACCCGGCGATTGAAGCGCTCCTGCTCGATGGGATCCTCAGGCACGATAAATTCCTCGTCGACGAGGCTCACTCGTCTTCGGAGAGAGGCATTTAATTGTCCTCCTCCGATTCTCCATATGCTGCCCGCTCTGGAGGGCTAGCTTGTTCACCCTCTCGCTCTGAATCGTGCTGGAGGGGGTTGTTGTCGTCTTCGGCACTCTCCAGAGTGTTATTATCTCTTGTGCTGGTATCACTACTTTTGCTATGGCGGGACTTAGAGCGGCGCCACTGACGTCGGTGCTTGGGTTGCTTCTTGGAGGGGTCATCCTCCACTGTCTCATCGCCATTGCCTTCTTTGGGGGTGTCCACCATGTATATATCATATGATGAGGTGGCGGTCCAGCGCCCTGTGGGTGGTGGATCCTGTTCGTCTCTTGTATCGTCGTCCATACCATCGATGTCTTCGGAGTCGAAGTCGAGCATGTCGGTTAAATTGTCGATAGTGGCTACTAAGTGGGAGGTGAGTGGGGAGCGAATTTCTTCATCGTCCGCATCCCATTCTAGCCGGACATAGTTCGGCCAAGGTTCTCCTGACAAGGAGAGAGACCTTAATTAATTTAGCACGTCACCAAAAGTTGAGTGCTGAAAGATATCCGCAAAGGTGAACTCCATGATCGGCGCCCAATCGGATTCGATAGGCATGGACGTCGGCGGCTCGGAGTCCGTGTCCGGAGACGAATCTAGTGGTTCGACAACACGGCTCTCGTAAGGGGTGAAGTCAATATCCGGCTCTATCGCCACTCAGAGTGCAGCCTCCATGGAGGGGTCTATCCACCCGTCCTCGGATGGCGCAATTTGCTCCAGATTGAAGGCCGGATTAGTTGCAGGTGTGATTTCCCAAACACTGTCCAACGATAGAGCTAAATCATGCTTGTCGTGATCGTGCGGTGCACCTGACATGGGCTCGAATCCGTCGAAGATCAAGTCTCCGCGGATGTCAACAGTGTAGTTTAAGTTTCCGAACCTGACCTCATGGCCAGGGGTGTGGCTCTCGATCTGCTCCAGATGGCCAAGCGAGTTGGCCCGCAGTGTGAAGCCGCCATATACGAAGATCTGTCTGGGGAGGAAAACCTCACCCTGGACCGCATCGTTACCGATGATCAAAGGAGCCATCAAGACTTATGGTGACAACAAAGTGGAACTCTCAATGAAAGCACCAATGTCAGTGTCAAAACCAGCGGATCTTGGGTAGGGGGTCCCGAACTGTGCGTCTAAGGCGGATGGTAACAGGAGGCGGGGCACACGATCTTTACCCAGGTTTGGGCCCTCTTGATGGAGGTAATACCCTACGTCCTGCTTGATTGATCTTCTTGATATGAGTATTACAAGAGTTGATCTACCATGAGATCGTAGAGGCTAAACCCTAGAAGCTAGCCTATGGAATGATTGTATGTTATCCTATGGACTAAACCCCTCTGGTTTATATAGACACCGGAGGGTGCTAGGGTTACACAGAGTCGGTTACAAGGAAGGAGATCTACATATCCGTATTGCCAAGCTTGCCTTCCACACCAAGGAGAGTCCCATCCGGACACGGGACGAAGTCTTCAATCTTGTATCTTCATAGTCCAACAGTCCGGCCAAAGGATATAGTCCGGCTGTCCGGAGACCCCCTAATGCAGGACTCCCTCAGCAAGCATGTTTTACAAAGTTCAGTCGGACCATCACACAGAGGCAGAATCGACTTGGGAACGAGATGAATTTCTAAAGACACATTATCTAGAATGGTTTTCCCAAGCAATCGAATCTCGAGGACGAGATTCATCCTAAGTGGGGGAGGTTTGTGACAGCCTGGTTTTTGCCCTCTTCTCTTTGCCTGATTTTCAGTTGGTTTGGATTTGAATTTGAAATTTTTGAATCACTTCAGATGGACTTAAACACTTGGGTACCCCCTTGACTTTCACCCAAGTGACTTATTTCTCTCCCTAAGCCATCATTTATTCTCTGATCCATTTCAAAATAATATTATGAATATTTTTCTAATGAAAAATATTCATTTTCTCTCTAAAACCCTAACTAGCACCTTATGTTCCAAAGCAACCCCAATTTTTCTTGCCCACAAAAATCTGAGAAAATTCCCAAATATTCTTTGAACCCTAGGGCACCTTCCTGAGCAAAAATATTTCCTCACTTTTTGGAATATTTTTGCTAAAGAAAATATTTTCTGTTCTGGATAGAAATGGTAGTTTCTACAGCAACTACAATTTTACTTGCTCATTTGTGGCTGAATTTTCTTGTGCATCATCACCTTAGTAGATGATTGCTAACCTCCAAAGCCCAGCTCCCAACTCTCAATATTTTGACCACGGTAAGCTCTCAAAGTTACTGTCCAGAAACTTACCAGGAAGTTGAAATCCATGTTACTGCGCCTGAGCTCAAATCAAAGTGTGATAACCTCTCAATCTACCACGGACTACATGCCAGACATGTAGTTTAGGCTTAGCTCGGCCTGAGGTCAGAGTTCACGCGGTGACCGCGTTTGTCCAGGCGTGTTGTCATACGGCCGACGCGCTCTTCGTCGCACTCGCACCTCTATTGCTTGCGTGATCGCTTCCCCGCCTGCCAAACCTCGCCAAACTTTGCCCCGATCATCGTCCCGACCCTCATAACTCTCTCCTGGCGCTCGCCGACGCGGGAGCTCGCTACAGCGAGCACGGGCGCGGTCCAGCCAACCCAACAGTGCGCTGCGCACTATGTTCGTCGCCACCCCCTCGCTCATGTGCTCGTCTCCGCTCGCCCATAGTGCCCGCGTGAGCTGTGTCGCCTTCCCCCTCGCTCACTGATGCCGTTCGTCGCTGGGCGCCGTGTCCAGGTGTCCTCCGGCGGAGCCCGAGCCCCTCTCATCGCTCGGCTATAAATAGAGCTCTCCCTAGCCTCCTCGAAAATCATCCACTCCTCACACACACTCCACCAACTCGTACAAAGCCGTAGCCCGGCCGGGCAGGACGCGGGCTGCCGTCCCCGAGCTCGAGCTCGCCGGCGATCCCCTTGGGTCGTCTCCGCAGCTTCAGCCCCTCCCAAGCTCGGGCCACCCTTCCAGGGCCTCTGCCGTGCCTCGGTGGTACCGTTCCACTCGGTTGGAGCCCATGGTGCTGCCTCTTGTCGCCGTCGTCTCCAACTCCGGTGACTTCTGCTTTCTATTGCGGCTGGAGAGGCCGTTTCCAACGCTGTCCGACCACCCCTAGCTAACCTACGGGTACGAGCAGGTGCGCTTCCGTCTCCTCTTTCGATCCCTCCCTCTAGTTCTGGCCAAGGAGCCCTCCTCACCGGTGTTTGCTCCGGCGGAGCCTCGTCGCCCTCTATTTCCCTCTCCCGCTCCCTCTCACCTGACTAGCGGGGCCCGCTAGTCAGCCACTCTATACGCGCCCAAAGGGGTACGAGTGGTGGCACCTGCGAGGTTTATGCCTTCGACATCACACCCCTAGTTCTGTTTATTTGAATTCAAAATTCAATATTATCTAGAGAGCTTCAAACAGCCAAAACTTTTTAACCATAAGTCCAAATGAATTGATTCTTTTTGGATTGTGTTCTTTATGAAGAAATGTAGCAGCTCACCAAAAATGAGTTTTTTCTCTATTGTCTAGATTTTCTAGTGAATTTCAAAAGGGTTCTTGATGTTTTCTTTTTGTGTTTATAATTGTTTTCAGAAAGTGAAGCTTGTCTCGAGGATCACCAGGAGGATTGTAAACCTCATTTGCACTAAGGCAAGCCACATCAACATTTTCATGGTGCCATTACAATATTTGTGATTTTTCAACTTGAATTAATGGTTTAATCCATGCATTTAAATCACTAGAATAATATTTATATTCTGTTGTTGCTTGTTTGAGTTGATATGCTTAGTTTACAGAAGTTTGAAGCTAATTTGGTCGGTTAAGTAACTAGAAGTAATATTTGTTAGGAAGAAGTAATATGGTTATGGATAATTAATTATTTTGGGTTATTTTATTAAATGGGATAAATGATAAATTTGCTAAGTAATGATTCTATCTAAAGTGATGATAAATCATAACCAGAGGGGTGTTATGAGCTGTTGATTTCTATGCTTAGTGTGGATATGGTTGACCCAGTTATTTCCGTTGATATATGATGCATATGTTTGTGATGCGTTTTCATGGCATATCATGACACCGGTTATTTTCACCTTAAGTTGACCTTATAATAACTCATCTTGAACATATCGTTCATCAGGTCATGGTGCCACTGAATCGAGTTTTCCTAGTGCAACCACATTTTCCTTTATGGGAAGGCCTTTATTCGGTCCGTTGTCATGCCTCTGGTCGGTGCCTCCAAGAATGAAGGTTATGGGCGTGCCATACCCTGGCCTGGTAAGCAGACATAACCTTGTGTGCCCGTTGTTGTTGTTATGGTACCTTGTCCCCGTTTGGGACTGTTTATGTTTTGCCACGATGGTGGCCGTTGGTGTCTTTAGTAGACACGGGGCCACCCAGGACTAGCCCAATGGTGAGTGAGTCGGAGTGGCCAGGAGAGTGTCATGGCAATGGAGGGGTTTCGTCGGAACACCATTGCTCCACCTGAAATGGGAGTGTGAGGCAATGGGTTCCGTGGTGTGGGTACAATGCGCTACCTCTCCAGAGTGTATTAAATCTATCGATAGCAGAGTCCATGGTTACGGACACGCTCAAAAGTAGGTCACACCATGGGTCAATGTTTAAATTATTTTTCACACTAAGATATGAATTTTGCACCGTTGAGAAGCTGATGTTTGGGAAAACATTGTGTTGACGGAGACCAAGATGATGGTCTGTTTGTGATCTCGGTAAGATCACCGTTTGGTTACGAGGTAACCCGATCAAAGACCAAGAGGTTGGTCCGTTTGTGATCCGAGAGCGATCACCGTTTGGTAAGCAAATCCGAGGGACTTTTATCACAAGATCATGATCACTGCATGTATGATATGATGTTGCATTAGTAAAGAAATTGGTTTAATATCATGATATTTCTTGTCATTATGTTTATGTTTGTTGTGAGCTTGCAAGTACATTCAATGTACTGACCTGGCGTGTCATGCCAGCTTTTAGGAAAGTCTCATTGGAAAGGAGTGCTGTCCGAGTCAAGATCGTGTCCACATCGGTGTCCCTGTGCTATGGAGTTTCGCTACGACATTGTTCCGCTGCCGCGTAGTTGTTATGATCGAGGCCCCATTTATGTTCACTAAATAATGTACATGTTCTTCAGCCGCACCGTATGTGCCGCTTGGCCTCGCCACCTATTGTAATATGAACTAAGACCCACTAGCATCAATAAAGCGGTTCTTTTTTGTACCAAGATGTTGTGTGTTTGCAGAAGACATGGTCTTTGGGCTGGCAATGCATGGTAAACATATTGGTTCCTACATATTCTATGAAGATCTTTATCGGTCAAATCGCATAACAACATACGCTGTTCCCATTGTCATCGGTATGTTACTTGCCCGAGATTCGATCGTTGGTATCTCAATACCTAGTTCAATCTCGTTACCAGCAAGTCTCTTTACTCGTTCCGTAATGCATCATCCCGCAACTAACTCATTAGTCACATTGCTTGCAAGGCTTATAGTGATGTGCATTACCGAGAGGGCCCAGAGATACCTCTCTGATACTCAGAGTGACAAATCCTAATCTCGATCTATGCCAACCCAACAAACCCCATTGAGGACACCTGTAGAGCACCTTTATAATCACCCAGTTACGTTGTGACGTTTGGTAGCACACAAAGTGTTCCTTCGGTATTCGGGAGTTGCATAATCTCATAGTCATAGGAACATGTATAAGTCATGAAGATAGCAATAGCAATATACTAAACGATCAACTGCTAAGCTAACGAATGGGTCAACTTAATCATATCATGCTCTAATGACGTGATCCCATTAATCAAATGACAACTCATGTCTATGGCTAGGAAACTTAACCATCATTGATTCAACCAGCTAGTCAAATAGAGGCATACTACTGACACTATATTTGTCTATGTATTCACACATGTACTAAGTTTCCAGTTAATACAATTCTAGCATGAATAATAAACATTTATCATGATATAAGGAAATATAAATAACAATTTTATTATTGCCTCTAGGGCATATTTCCTTCAGTCTCCCACTTGCACTAGAGTCAATAATCTAGTTCACATCATCATGTGACTTTAACACCAATAGTCCACATCTTTATGTGATTAGTTCACATCTCCATGTGACTAACACCCAAAGGGTTTACTAGAGTCAATAATCTAGTTCACATCGCTATGTGATTAACACCCAAAGAGTGATCATGTTTTTCTTGTGAGAGAAATTTAGTCAACGGGACTGCCACATTCAGAGCCATATGTATTTTGCAAATTTTCTATGTCTACAATGCTTTGCATGGAGCTACTCTAGATAATTGCTCCCACTTTCAATATGTATCTAGATCGAGACTTAGAGTCATCCAGATCGGTGTCAAAGCTTGCATCAACATAACTCTTTACGACGAACTATTTGTCACCTCCATAACCGAGAAACATTTCCTTATTCCACCAAGGATATTTTTGACCGATGTCCAGTGATCCACTCTTGGATCACTATTGTACCCTCTTGCCAAACTTATGGTGAGGTACACAATAGGTCTGGTACACAACATAGCATACTTTAAAGAACCAATGACTGAGGCATAGGGAATGACTTTTCATTCTCTTTCTATTTTATGCCGTGGTCGGGTTTTGAGTCTTTACTCAACTGCACACCTTGCAACACAGGCAAGAGCTCCTTCTTTGACTGTTCCATTTTGAACTACTTCAAAATCTAGTCAAAGTATGTACTCATTGAAAATATATCAAGCATCTTGATCTATCTCTATAGATCTTGATGCTCAATATGTATGTAGCTTCACCGAGGTCTTCCTTTGAAAAACTCCTTTCAAGCACTTCTTTATGCTTTACAGAAAATTCTACATTATTTCTGATCAACAATATTTCATTCACATATACTTATCAGAAATGTTGTAGTGCACCCACTCACTTTCTTGTAAATACAGGCTTCACCGCAAGTCTGTATAAAACCATATGCTTTGATCACTTGATCAAAGCATATATTGCAACTCCGAGATGCTTGCACCAGTCCATAGATGGATCGCTGGAGCTTGCTCACTTTTGTAGCACCTTTAGGATCGACAAAACCTTCTAGTGGCATCATATACAACTCTTCTTTAAGAATTCCATTAAGGAATGCAGTTTTGACATCCATTTGCCAGATTTCATAAAATGCGGCAACTGCTAACATGATTCAGACAGACTTTTAAGCATTGATATGAGTGAGAAAATCTCATCGTAGTCAACACCTTGAACTTGTCGAAAACATTTTGCGGCAATTCGAGCTTTGTAGATACTAACACTACTATCAGCGTTCGTCTTCTTCTTGAAGATCCATTTATTCTCAATGGCTCACCGATCATCGGGCAAGTCAATCAAAGTCCATCCTTTGTTCTCATACATGGATCCCATCTCAGATTTCATGGACTCAAGCAATTTTGTGGAATCTAGGCTCATCACCGCTTCCTCATAGTTTGTAGGTTCGTCATGGTCTGGTAACATGACTTCCAGAACAGGATTACCGTACCAATCTGGTGCGGACTGTACTCTGGTTGACCTACGATGTTTGGTAGTAACTTGATCTGAAGTTTCAAGATCATCATCATTAGCTTCCTCACTAATTGGTGTAGGAATCACTGGAACTGATTTCTGTGATGAACTACTTTCCAATTTGGGAGAAGGTACAATTACCTTATAAAGTTCTACTTTCCTCCCACTCACTTCTTTCGAGAGAAACTGCTTCTCTAGAAAGGGTCCATTCTTAGAAACAAAATATCTTGCCTTCGGATCTGTGATAGAAGGTGTACCCAACAGTTTCTTTTTGGTATCCTATGAAGACGCAGTTCTCCGTTTTGGGTTCGAGCTTATTAGGTTGAAACTTTCTCACATAAGCATTGCAACCCCAAACTTTAAGAAACGAGAACTTGGGTTTCTTGCCAAACCACAGTTCATAAGGTCTCATCTTAACAGCTTTAGATGGTGCCCTATTCAACGTGAATGCAGCTGTCTCTAATGCATAACCCCAAAACAATAGTGGTAAATCGGTAAGAGACATCATATATTGGACTATATCCAATAAAGTACGGTTATGATGTTCGAACACATCATTATGCTGTGATGTTCCAGGTGGGATGAGTTTGTGAAACTATTCCACATTGTTTTAATTGAAGGCCAAACTCGTAACTCAAATATTCGTCTCCGCGATCAGATCGTAGAAACTTTATTTTCTTGTTACAATGATTTTCCACTTCACTCTGAAATTCTTTGAACTTTTTAAATGTTTCAGACTTATGTTTCATCAAGTAGATATACCCATATATGCTCAAATCATCTGTGAAGGTCAGATAATAACGATACCAGCCGCAAGCCTCAACACTCATTGGACCGCATACATCAATATGTATTATTTCCAACAAGTTTGTTGCTCTCGCTCCATTGTTCCGGAGAATGGAGTCTTAGTCATCTTGCCCACGAGGCATGGTTCGCAAGGATCAAGTGATTCATAATCAAGTGATTCCAAAAGCCCATCAACATGGAGTTTCTTCATGCGCTTTTACACCAATATGACATAAACGGCAGTGCCACAAATATATTGCACTATCAGTATCAACTTTGCATCTTTTGGATTCAATATTATGAATATGTGTATCACTATGATCGATATTCAATAAACCATTTATATTGAGTGTATGACCATAGAAGGTTTTATTCATCTAAATAGAACAACAATTATTATTTGACTTAAATGAATAACCATATTGCAATAAACATGATCCAATCATATTTATGCTCAACGCAAACACCAAATAACATTTATTTTAGGTTCAACACTAATCCCGAAGGTAAAGGGAGTGTGCGATGGTGATCTTATCAACGTTGGAATCACCCAACTCACATCATCACCTCGCCCTGAACTAGTCTCTATTTATTTTGCAACTCCCGTTTCGAGTAACTACTCTTAGCAACTGAACCAGTACTAAATACTGAGGGGTTGCTATAAACACTAGTAAAGTACACATCATAACATGTACATCAAATATACCTTTGTTCACTTTGCCATCCTTCTTATCCGCCAAGTATCTAGGGAAGTTCCACTTCCGGTGACCATTTTCTTTGGAGCAGAAGCACTCAGTTTCAGGCTTGGGTATATCTTTGGGCTTCTTCATGGGAGTGGCAACTTGCTTGCCATTCTTCTCGAAGTTCCCTTTCTTTCCCTTGCCCTTTTACTTGAAACTAGTGGTTTTATCAACCATCAACATTTGAGGCTTTTCTTGATTTCTACCTTCGTCAATTTCAGCATCACAAACAGCTCGGGAATCGTTTTCGTCATCCCTTGCATATTATATATAGTTCATCATGAAGTTCTAGTAACTTGGTGATAGTGACTAGAGAACTCTGTCAATCACTATCTTATCTGGAAGATTAACTCCCACTTGATTCAAGCGATTTTAGTACTCAGACAACCTGAGCACATACTCACTGGTTGAGTTATTCTCCTCGATCTTGTAGGCAAAGTACTTGTCAGAGGTCTCATGCCTCTCGGCACGGGCATGCGTATGAAATACCAATTTCAAATCTTGGAACATCTTATATGATCCATGGCGTTCAAAACATTTTTGAATTCCCGGTTCTAAGCCATAAATCATGGTGCACTAAACTATCAAGTAGTCATCATATTGAGCTTTGCCAAACGTTCATAACATCTGCATCTGCTCCTGCAATAGGTCCGTCACCTAGCGGTGCATCAAGGACATAATTCTTCTGTGCAGTAATGAGGATAATCCTCAGATCACGGAGCTAGTCCGCATCATTGCTACTAACATCTTTCAACATAGTTTTCTCTAGGAACATATCATAAATAAAATGGGGAAGCTATACGCGAGCAATTGATCTACAACATAGATATGCAAATACTATCAGGACTAAGTTCATGATAATTTAAAGTTCAATTAATCATATTACTTAAGAAATCCCGCTTAGATAGACATCACTCTAGTCATCTAAATGATCACGTGATCCAAATCAACTAAACCATGTCCGATCATCACGTGAGATGGAGTAGTGTTTAATGGTGAACATCACTATGTTGATCATATCTACTATATGATTCACGCTCGACCTTTTAGTCTCCAGTGTTCCGAGGCCATATCTGCATATGCTAGGCTTGTCAAGTTTAACCCGAGTATTCTGCATGTGCAAAACTGGCTTGCACCCGTCGTATGTGAATGTAGAGCTTATCACACCTGATCATCACGTGGTGTCTCAGCACGAAGAACTGTCGCAACGGTGCATACTCAGGGAGAACACTAATACCTTGAAATTTTAGTAAGGGATCATCTCATAATGCTACTATGGTACTAAGCAAAATAAGATGCATAAAATATAAACATCACATGAAATCAAAATATGTGACATGACATGGCCATCATCATCTTGTGCATTTGATCTCCATCTCCAAAGTACCGTCATGATCTCTATCGTCACCAGCATGACACCATGATCTCCATCATCTTCATCTTTATCAACGTGTCTTCACATGGTCGTCTCGCCAACTATTGCTTTTGCAACTATTGCTATCGCATAGCGATGAAGTAAAACAATTATACGACGCTTGCATCTAATGCAATAAAGAGACAAACATAAGGCTCATACCAGTTGCCGATAACTATGTTACAAAACATGACCATCTCATACAATAAAATTTAGCATCGTATCTTGACCATATCACATAACAACATGCCCTACAAAAACAAGTTAGACATTCTCTACTTTGTTGTTGCAAGTTTTACGTGGCTGCTACGGGCTGAGCAAGAACCGTTCTTACCTACGTATCAAAAACCGCAACGCGGTATAGTGATTGCTTTTTGATATTCAGAAAGAACCCTGTTCATTGAATCCGATTCAACTAAAGCTGGAGAAACAGACACCCACTAGTCACCTGTGTGCGAAGCACGTCGGTAGAACCAGTCTTGGGTAAGCGTACGTGTAATGTCGGTCTGGGCTGCTTCATCCAACAATGACACTGAATCAAGAATCAACTAGTGACGGCACGCAATATGTGTATACCCACGCCCACAACTCCTTTGTGTTCTACTCATGCATATGACATCTACACATAAACCAGGCTCTGATGCCACTGTTGGGGAACACAGTAATTTCAAAAATTTCCTACGCACACACAAGATCATGGTGATGGATAGCAATGAGAGGGTAGAGTGTTGTCCATGTCCCCTTGTAGACCGTAAGTGGAAGCGTTATGACAACGCGGTTCATGTAGTCGTACGTCTTCACGTCGACCAATCCTAGCACCGAAAGTACGGCACCTCCGCGATCTACACACGTTCGGCTCGGTGATGTCCCACGAACTCACGATCCGGCAGAGTGTTGAGGGAGAGCTTCGTCAGCACGACGGTGTCACGACGGTGATGATGAAGCTACCGGCGCAGCTTCACCTAAGCACTACGACGATATGACCAAGGTGGATTATGGTGGAGGTGGGCACCGCACATGGCTAAGGGATCAATGATCAACTTGTGTGTCTATGGGGTGCCCCTGGCCACGTATATAAAGGATGGAGAGAAGAGGAGGCCGGCCCTCATAGGGCGTGCCCAAAGTGTGGAGTCCTACTTGGACTCCCTAGTCCTAGTAGGATTCCACATCCCACATGGAATAGGAAAAAGGGAAGGGAGAAGGAGAAGGAAGGAAGGGGGCGCCCCTTTCACTAGTCCAATTCGGACTAGTCCATGGGGAAGGGGCGCAGCCACCTTGAGGCCTTTCTCTCCTTTCTCGTATGGCCCATTAAGGCCCAATACGAATTCCCGTAACCCTCCGGTACTCCGAAAAATACCCGAATCACTTGGAACCTTTCCGATGTCTGAATATAGCCTTCCAATATATTGATCTTTACGTCTCGACCATTTCGAGACACCTCGTCATGGCCCCGATCTCATCCGGGACTCCGAACAAACTTCGGTCATCAAATCACATAACTCATAATACAAATCGTCACAGAACGTTAAGCGTGCGGACCCGACGGGTACGAGAACTATGTAGACATGAGTGTGGCGCAATTTCGGTCAATAACCAATAGCGGAACCTGGATGCTCATAATTGGTTCCTACATATCCTACGAAGATCTTTATCGGTGAAACCGCATAACAACATAAGTTCTTCCCTGTCACAGCCCTAGAATTGTTTGCAGATAGTTGCATCAGTGAGCATCATGCACCTGTTATTTTCAAGAAACTTGAAATGAGGAAATTGAAAGCCTCAGAAATCATTTTAAAAGAAGGGCAAGAACCCTTTAAATTGCATTCATTGTTTCCAAAATGACTTCATAAATGTTTGATAATTTTGGCAAGGCTTTGAGACCAAACCAAAAATAGTGAACATTTTTGAAGGAATTAATTTGGGACTTTGAAATTAAATCAATAAGTATTTGAGTTTAATTCAAAAGGCCCTGGAATTATTTATGTGCCTCTGGAAAATTCCATAATGGCAACATAAAAATATTCAGAAGGTTTTTCCCTGTTTGAATTTATTTCGAATTCTGAATCAGTGGCAAAATGAATAAATAAAAACAAAACAAAACAGAAATAAAATAGAACATAACGTACCTGGCCTTACCAGTAGCCCAACTAGGCAAAGCTGGCCCAGCCCACTAGCCGTCCCAGTCACCACCAACCTCTCGCAAGAAGGACGAGAGGTGCGTGGCTGCCACGCACCGGCACGCGCCCGAGCCACCTCCTGTTTTCGCCGACGTTGGGGGGCTGTCTGGAGACGCCATGCAACCCCCCGACCCCACTGGCCTGTCCACTCCTCCTATCCCCTCCTCTGTCTCTCTCGCACGCAACCACCGAATGCCATCGCCGTCGCGCTCACTGCCACTGCGGCCACAACCATCCCCGAACCTCTTCGACACAACCCCGAGGTCCGAAACGACGTCTTCGTCCCCCCCGTCGAGCCACATGACGCCGGACGCCCTGGAGCCCCTCTCATCGACGCCATGTTCGTCCTCTGCACCGACGGCCCCCGTCGACCGATTCGTTGTCACCAAGCCATCCCCGAGCACGCTGGGATCACCGACGACCTTGCTGTGAGCTCCACTCCGTTTCCCCTCCTTCGTTTTTCTTGCTCCCGTGCCGTAGCACCATCGCCCACGTGCCCGAGCACTGCCGTGCGCCATGGCTGCCTAGCTTCCTTGACCCAAGGCCCTCTGCTCGAACCCGTGGCACCAGCGTGCTTCTGGTGGCCTGCGGATGCCACCTAGCCCATCAGCTCCTCCCCTAGCGCATCACAGCCCCGAACCCATCTGCTCCCGAACTCCGGCCACCGCCTCGCTCGCCACCGCTGACGCCACAACTCACCCTGGCTCCTCTTGCTTGCTCCTTTGGATGTGCGTGAAGCCGAGGAACCCGTATGAGCTAACGGCGAGGCAAATGGTTGCCCGTAGCTCGATCCCGATGAGCATCTGTCGTCGGATGTGTTCGCCGGCGTTCAACTCCGGTGAGATGACATGGCGTCATTAGCTTGAGCTAATTACTGCGTTAATCTCGCCCTGTGCCACTAACAGACGGCCCCACACCCTAATTAACCACGGGGTAAACCCCTATTTAGATTTAACCTAACCACAGTGGCCCACACGTTTGCTTTGACCATGCTGACGTGGCCATTGACTGGGCCCACAAGTCAGCGACCCTAGCCAGTACCGTGACACTGACATGTGGGACCCACAGGTCAGGTTTGAGCCGGACCAGCCCCGTTGACTTTCTGACATCACCCTAACATTAGGCTGACGCAGTAATTCCTTTCTGGAATTTTGAAATAAATCAGAAATGATTTATTATTTTCAGAAAATACCCAAAACTTCTAAAAATCATATAAAATCAACCGTAGCTCAGAACGAAATAAATTATATATGAAAAATGATCAGAAAAATCCAAAGAATATGTTTATGGCATTTGCATGCATGTTAGAGAAACTTATATCCTCTGTTTAGGACAATTCAATTAAATGGCATTTAAGAAAGCACATATGGGGTTTGCATTAGTTCAATCAACAGCATGTTGCCATGTCATGAGCATGCATCATATTGTTGCATTGCATTGATTGTGTTTCCTTCTTTATTGTCGGAAGTTGTCCCCTCTCGATAGACGAGGTTTCGATGATGAGTTCGATGGCACCGATGAAGAGCTATACTATCTTTAGAAGTGCCAGGCAAGCAAAAACCCCTTGGTTCATTCTGATACAATCCCACTCTCTCGCTCCTGCTCTCTTTTATTGCATTAGAACAACAACGATTCAACTGTTACATGTTGTGGTAGTTGAACTCCTTTCCTCTACATGACTTGTCATTGCCACAGTAAATAGATGAAACCCACTAGCATGAGTAGGAGTTGTTTGAGCCCTGATGTGCCTACTCATTCATGCTTGTTTTTCATGCCTGCTACTGCTTAGAGTTGAGTCAGGTCTGATTCATCATGGATGAATTGGAATGGCGATGAACATGTCCTACTGTGTGTGAGCTAAGTGTGTGAACACGATTTGGTAAAGGTAGCGGTGAGAGGCCATGTAGGAGTACATGGTGGGTTGTCTCATTGAAACCGTCCTCAGGAACTGAGTTTTGTGTTTGTGATCCATGAACAGCTACTACCACTCATTGGGATCCTTAATTGACCCTCTCGACTTATTAACTGCCCTAGTCCTCTATCCAGGAGTTGCAACTAGTTTCTAGTGTTTATAGGATATGTGTTGGCGGTCGTGCGTAGCGCTGTGTCGGTGTTCTGTGAACGGGGGTCCCCAGACTTGCCTGCCTGCGGCCTGCAGCGTGGCTCAAAGGAGGCCCAGCACGGCCCATCTTCATCAACACAAGACTCAAGACCCTCGCGAGGGGCCAAGCCTCGCGAGGCGGACGACACGGAGCTTCCTCAAGCACGGCCTCGTCAGGCTGGCTCACGAGGAGGCGGAGAAATCAAGGCGGGGTACCTCGCGAGGTGCCCGTGATGCAAGCCATGACGACTCAGGGCGCCAGGCGGGTGCCAGCGCGCGCAGCGTCCTTCTTTCCTCTTTGGTGCAAAGGGGGCAAGCGCAGCCGCGGAGTACTGAGGCGTCAGGCAAAGGTTGCCATTTCGGTGCAATGAGACCAAGACCAGGAGGACTACGAGACGGAGGTCACCGTGGAGCCCAAGACGGCGTCATCACCAGAGCTTTGCGCAGGCGAAGACTGCTTTTGTCAGGATAGTTGATACTTGCTGCCCCCCTTCAAATTAGCCCGCCATTGTTGGCTCCTTTCCCACTCGATATTTTTGAAGAGGACCAGGGCCTCTATAAATAGGACCAGCCACCCACTCAGCAGGGGGGGGGGGTCGACGAGTGAGAGTAAGGGGAAGAAAGACGGTCGACAAGTGAGAGCAAGGCAGTGAGTGAGTTAGAGAGAGAGAGAAGGGTGACTGAACTCCTCCTAGCAGTTCATCGCCCCAGCCAAGAACAGACCCTCGCGAGGCTGTTCTTCCTTGTATTGTTCATCATCATCAGCCCCAAGAGGCAATCCACCCACCACACACTGGAGTAGGGTATTACACCACAACGGTGGCCCGAACCAGTATAAACCTTGTGTCTCTTGTGCAGTTCTTTCAGTACTCTAGATCTTTGCGAGACGGGGAGGTAGAAGGCGTAATCTCCGCGCGCACCCCAGTGTTCGAACCTTAAGGGTCAGCCGGAACCCGAAATCCGACATTTGGCGCGCCAGGTAGGGGTGCGCCGGAATTCGTCTTCCACCGCTCCGTGCCCCGTCGCGTCGTCATCACCGTGCCCGGTGACCAGGAGGGCAACCCCGACCCATGGGCTGCGTGGCCCGCCCGCGCGGAACCGCCTGCCTCGGGCGACCCCGTGCCCCAGGCAGCTCGCGGTCCGCAGGGCACTGCGGGCCGTGGGCGACGCGGACAGACTTCGGCAACTCTTACGCCGCGGCAGGCATGGTCGGCAGCAAGGGCCTCCAATCACGCCGCGACCACGACACCCTACACCCGCCGGGAGCAGGCGAACTCGAGGGCCATGCTCACGGTGGCCCGAGAGCTGCTGCGGTGCAGATTGCTGGAGGGCGGCCACGACGTGCTACTAGAGCGAGTGGCAAAGCTCCTAGGCTTCGCTGCCTCGGGGGCTCACCCCTTCTCCACCCAGCTCCCATCTCAAGCCCAGGGCGACCCGCGCGGGGGCTCCGCGCGCGCCCGCGGGCTCCAAGGCTACTCCGACGCCAGCGAAGCTGTCAGCACCGGGCCGGCGGCAGCGCTGCCCCCGCCCCCGGCCCGTGAAGAAGGACTCAACGCGACCCGCGGCCCCGGTGGGCGGCCGCGTTGCCACCCCGCAGTGGGCATGACAGGTGGGACCGCGTGGCATGCGGGGTATCACGGCGTGGCACTCGGGATGACGGCGACGGAGGAATACGTGCCCCTCATGATGGACCAAGGACACCCTCACGAGAACGAACAAGGCTCGCTCCTCGGCCCAAGCTGGGGGGACGAGGCAATGGAAGCTGAGCCTTTCCAGGAGCCCCGGGACGGACCCGCTGGCCACGCTGGAGGCAACGATTATCGGGCACCACTAATTCTTCAGGAGCTGGTATACGCTAACCATGGATCGCAGGAGGTGCAGGTCGCCGCGGCAAGCAGCTGCCCCGCTCCCACAGTCTCCTACCCCTCGGGAGGAGGGCGCAGGGGGCTACGGGAGAGGGGCCGAGATCCGACATCACCACCGCGTCGTTCGGAGCAAGCCGTTCTCAGGAGGTAGGCCCTCTGCTAGGGAGGTGCCTCAGGGCCTGCCCCTAGCGGAGGACCCATGGTCGTCGGGGGAACCGCTGGCGACCGCTCTACCCCATCGGGCGGCGTCCTGGGTTCCGGTCATTGCTGATGGCACTAGAGTGTGGCGCAAGGCGGGGCCTCGTCTGGCGATATGAAGCAAGGCCAGTACCTGTGAAGAAGGCCCGGTGCCTGTGAAGCTCGCCGCCCCGTGACACTCTCACGTAATAATGAGTGGGGCTGTACACGCCCCGAAGTCTCAGGGGTGCCAGCCTCAGGCCCTGGGGCTCCCTCCCACGCCCAGTGGATAGCACTTAGCTCCGCGCTGGTGAGAAGACGTCCAAGACTAGACTAGGTGCCGGATGCGGCCTTTTGTCTGCTTTCATTGCCTTTCTCTTTGGCTGTAGCTTTCCCCTCGCTGGATTTAAGTTGGATTTGAATTTGAGATTTGCGTGTGTTCGGGGAAGGGGTGCTTATTCTCGCTCGAGCATTTTCTCGCGTTCTGGTTACCGCTTTGCCACAGCTGCCTCCCCTCGAGAGCCCCTCGCGAGTCGGGTCAGGCCTGGCTCGTGCGCAACCCAAACTGCCGCTGTTGCTCCCTCTCGGGAGGATTTTCGGGTGCCTGCGGAGGTTGTCCTGTTTGGAAAAGGCCCAGAGCCTGTGAAGCAAGGCGAGTGCCTGTGAAGCTATCGCGCTCAAGGAAAGGCCCAGAGCCTGTGAAGCAAGGCAAGTGCGTGTGAAGCTATCGCGCTCAAGGAAAGGCCCGGAGCCTGTGAAGCAAGGCGAGTGCCTGTGAAGCCCTCGCGTTCAGGAAAAGGCCTAGAGCCTGTGAAGCAAGGCAAGTGCCTGTGAAGCTCTCGCGCTCAAGGAAAGGCCCAGAGCCTGTGAAGCAAGGCGAGTGCCTGTGAAGCTCTCGCATTCAGGAAAAGGCCCAGAGCCTGTGAAGCAAGGCGAGTGCCTGTGAAGCTCTCGCGCTCAAGGAAAGGCCCAGAGCCTGTGAAGCAAGGCGAGTGTCTGTGAAGCGATCGCGCTCAAGGAAAGGCCCAGAGCCTGTGAAGCAAGGCGAGTGCCTATGAAGCCCTCGCGTTTAGGAAAAGGCCCAGAGCCTGTGAAGCAAGGCGAGTGCCTGTGAAGCTCTCGCGCTCAAGGAAAGGCCCAGAGCCTGTGAAGCAAGGCGAGTGCCTGTGAAGCTCTCGCGTTCAGGAAAAGGCCCAGAGCCTGTGAAGCAAGGCGAGTGCCTGTAAAGCTCTCGCGCTCACGGAAAGGCCCAGAGCCTGTGAAGCAAGGCGAGTGCCTGTGAAGCTCTCGCGTTCAGGAAAAGGCCCAGAGCCTGTGAAGCAAGGCGAGTGCCTGTGAAGCTCTCGTGCTCAAGGAAAGGCCCAGAGCCTTTGAAGCAAGGCGAGTGCGTGTGAAGCTCTCTCGTTCAGGAAAAGGCCCAGAGCCTGTGAAGCAAGGCGAGTGCCTGTGAAGCTCTCACGCTCAGGAAAAGGCCCAGAGCCTGTGAAGCAAGGCAAGTGCCTGTGAAGCTATCGCGCTCAAGGAAAGGCCCAGAGCCTGTCTAGCAAGGCGAGTGCCTGTGAAGCCCTCGTGTTCAGGAAAAGGCCCAGACCCTGTGAAGCAAGGCGAGTGCCTGTGAAGCTCTCGCGCTCAAGGAAAGGCCCAGAGCCTGTGAAGCAAGGCGAGTGCCTGTGAAGCTCTCGCGTTCAGGAAAAGCCCAGAGCCTGTGAAGCAAGGCGAGTGCCTGTGAAGCTCTCGCGCTCAGGAAAAGGCCCAGAGCCTGTGAAGCAAGGCGAGTGCCTGTGAAGCTCTCGCGTTCAGGAAAAGGCCCAGAGCCTGTGAAGAAGGCCAATGCTTGTGAAGCTCCCCGTCAGCGACACTCTCATATCCAACGGATTCAACTAAAGAACACCAAGGGCGTCACGCCCTCCCACAGGCTGCTTCGGGGCTTGCGCGAAACAAAGGTTAACCAGCCAACCGCCCGGCACGGGCGCTCGTGCAATATGACAACTACTGATACGATGAACACAGGTTCTACATGAGGGGCTTCCCCTCCCAAAATGCTCTCACAGCCATCAGGTCAAAAACCTGAGTTCTATTCATGCAGGGTAAAAACGACAGGAGCGATACACACTCAATCGGACCAATCCCCAATGCGTCCCCGGAAGCACCTCCCGAGCCTTCGCTCGCCGCGCCGCCCTCGTCAGCACCCACGATCACGTCGTGATCGTCCGAAGCGAAGGCCCTGACAAGGGCGTCCACGTTGTCTTCCACCCAGTGTGCCAGGTCGCCTCGGACGGCCAGGGGAACTAGGGCGATGACAGCGTCAAAATCGAAGCGGGAATCCATGTTCAGGAGATGGCTGAAGACACGAGAGAAGGCGCGCCCGAGCAGCGCGCGGCTCCTCTCTTCCACCAACCTATCGGCCCCTGCCGACCGCGCCTCCAGCTGCGTCACCATGGCAGTGAAGAACTGAAGGTTGCCAACATAGTTGGCTGTGTGCGGCTCGCCAACAGCCGCCTCACAGATGTTGCCCAAGGCCGTGCTAGCTCTCTCCCGGAGCGTGGCGAGCATGGGACCCTGCACGTGCTCCAGGACCTGCCGCTGACATATCTCGTCCGCGTTCTGGCGCGCGACGCCCTCAGCCTCCTCCACCCACTGACGAAGACGGAGCATCTCGGCCTGGGAGGCGGCTAACTCCCCTTGCGCTACCTCAAGGGCGGCCCAGGAGGCGTCGGCCAGCCGCGTCGCCTCCTCCCGCTTGACCCTCAAGGCTGCGGTCCTCCCTTCAGCTTCGACCCGGATCAACTCCAGCCTCCTCTCGAACTCGCGCTCGAGGTCTTCGCGCGCCATCGCCACCCGACGACCGACCTCCTCCAGGACACAAGCCTCCAGTGCGGTGACTTCGTCCTCCGCCTGCGTCACCAAGCGCTCCCTCGTCTCCAGCCGCTCGTACTCGCGAGTGCGTTCGGCGGCTTCCAGCGTCAACGCTTCTTCGCGCTTTTGGAGCTCGGCCGGGTCGCCAGAGGCCACCCGCATCGACGCAAGGGCCAGCTCGCGCAGCTCCACTTGCTCCTCCAGCGAGTGGCACCGGGCCAGGAGCTCATGAGCCCGCTCCTCCGCCGCCTCTCGCCGTCCGTCAGCTCTCCGGGCCTCCTCGGCGGCCTGGGATCGGGCCACCCGAGAGGCCTCCAGCGACGCCTTCGCCTCTTCATCGTCAAGATCACGCTGACGGCGCGCGAGGGCGATGGCGTCCTCCAGCTCGCGCCTCCCTGCAGCCAGGTGCAGGCCCTCGGCCTCCAGGCGCGCGTCTTCGTCAGCAAGCTCCTCCCCAAGCAAGTTCACCGCGTCGGTCGCCCTTCGAATGAACCCTTGGCGGCGAGCGCGGCGCTCCCGGGCGCGCTCAAGCACGTCTTCCACACCATCATCCGCCCCAAGCAAGCGCCGGGGGCTGTGAATCATCGTTCCTCCGGGCAGGGGGCTGGGGGCTAGCGCCCTCGCGACGGCCGGGCGCGCCGCACCAGAAGCCCAGCCTGGAGCCAGCCCGTCTCCAGATGAAGGGCGCAGGGGGCGCCTCAACCCGTCGCAGTCCACGACCAGACGAGAAGCCCACGGCAGACTAGCTATTCCCCGAGAGGGCCCGCGAAGGAAAATCGGGGGGAATGAAGGGCCACGGTGCACCTCGGGATGCTCCACCCCTTCAGTCACCCTGACCACAAGGGCAGAGCTGCTCGGAGCATTTGAGGACGGTAGAGGGGGCGAAGCCAAAGGAGGAGGCACCTCTGCTACTTCCGCGAGCTCGGCCAGAAGGGGCCTGTGGAGCAAGGATTAGTGAAAGCAATGAGAGGATCAGGAGTCGGAAAGGGAGAAGACTTACTCCTCAGTGGCGAAGTACTTCCTGCGCTTCAGCACGTGACAAGGGAAGTCATCGCCCAGGGCCTCCCTTTTCCTCCAGAGGGCCTCAAAGTCCATGTGGAAGCGGCCCAAGAGAAGAGCACAAGGATCAACCTGCGACGAAGACGGAGCATCAGAGCGATCCGCGTCAGGGGAGCCTTCCTGGCTCGTGCCGTCCATCACCTTGCCAGAAGACATGGCTGGGGCCTCCGAGGCCTCAGCCCCAGGCGCTGGGGGCGACTGCTTGCCACCTTCAGCCACAACAGCATGGGTCCCAGGAGTTGTCCCCTCGCGAGCATCACCCAGCACTGCCACCTCATCAGGAGCCCCCTCGGCCTCCGGCGCCTCCTGCCTCCCTGCTCCGCCACTTGAGGAGGAGTCGCCTTGGCCGATTGGAAGGGCAGTCACCACCATTGGATTCTCGCGAGGTCCCTGGAGGCCGGCAGGGCGCAGCCCCCACTCGTCAAAGACGGGCATCTGCTTCACAAAGTCGGCCCTGCTCTGGCAGAGATACAGCAAGGCCCCTCCCTGCCGGACGTTGCCGGGGTTAGGGTCCCCGGCCAAGGTCAAGAGTGTCAACTTCAGCACCGTGGGAGCCAGGTCCTCTTCCTGGAGCCTCATGCTATCCTCGCGCCCATGGAAGGCCCACATCCGGCGAGAGTGGCGTTGAAGGGGAGCAACACGGCATAACAGAAACTCCTTCACCACCTTGGGCGCTGTCACGCCGAGCTTCCTCAGGAGCGTGAAGCGGCTCCAGACGAAGACGAGCCGGGGGCTCTTGAGCGTCTCCTGGCCCCAACCCGAATTGGGGGTAGCAGGCGAGGTCAGCTCCGATAGCAGGGGGCTGGGCACCCCTGCGTCCACATATAACCACCGCTCGCGGAACCCAACCGCGGGCAGGGGGAGTTTGAAGTCAATCCCAGAGGCCTCGGCCTCAGGCTCGGCAGCGAAGCTCACGCTTGCCCAGCATTGGGAATGGTCGACAAGGTGCAGTGAGAAGAAGTGGCGCAGCAAGGCAACCGAAGGAGGGATGCCCACCATGGCTTCGCAAACGAAGGCGAAGACCGAAAGAAGGGTGATGGACTCAGGACTTAGATGCATCATGTGGATCTGATAATGGGAGAGCACGGCGTTGAAGAAATCAGAAAAGGGGGGAACCAGACCCGCCCACAGGGCGTCGGTAAAACATGGGACCTCGCCTGCTGTCCTGTCGATGGAGAAGTGGGACGTGGGTCAGGCCGTCGTCCTCCCGCACTCATTGAAGACGGTGGCCAGAGCCAAGCTGTCCCTGCCCAGGCACTCTTGATTGAGTACGGTCGACTGGCCGACGGCAGGGGCGACCGATGGCGGCACACAAGACGGAGGCATGGGTTTCTCCCCTCTCTCCTTCCTCGTCGGAGTCATGGCGATGGTAAGGAGGGGGAAGATTCGAGATTGGATTGGAGGCGGGAGCATGCGTTCGAAGGAAGGAAGAACAGGGGATGCTCGAGCAACAGGAAGGGGAGCGGCTGTGTGCAACTACAAGTCTGCCTAGCAAGGCGCGGGATAAGGGGGGCGTGAGGGAACAGTGCCGCCCACGTCCCATCAACCGCCATGCGGCGCCCAAGGCCGCAAGCTGTTAGGGCCCGTGGCGCTTCGCCCTTGCCCTTTCGACTCTCGGCACGGCCGAGTCCGGGCGCGCCTTGGGCCCGGGGCTACTGTCGGCGTTCTGGGAACGGGGGTCCCCAGACTTGCCTGCCTGCGGCCTGCAGCGTGGCTCAAAGGAGGCCCAGCACGGCCCATCTTCATCAACACAAGACTCAAGACCCTCGCGAGGGGCCAAGCCTCACGAGGCGGACGACACGGAGCTTCCACAGGCACTGCCTCGTCAGGCTGGCTCGTGAGGAGGCGGAGAAATCAAGGCGGGGTACCTCACGAGGTGCCCGTGACGCAAGCCATGACGACTCAGGGCGCCAGGCGGGTGCCAGCGCGCGCAGCGTCCTTCTTTCCTCTTTGGTGCAAAGGGGGCAAGCGCAGCCGCGGAGTATCGAGGCGTCAGGAAAAGGTTGCCATTTCGGTGCAACGAGACCAAGACAAGGAGGACTACGAGACGGAGGTCACTGTGGAGCCCAAGACGGTGTCATCACCAGAGCTTTGCGCAGGCGAAGACTGCTTTTGTCAGGATAGTTGATACTTGCTCTCCCCCTTCAAATTAGCCCACCATTGTTGGCTCCCTTCCCGCTCGATATTTGGGAAGAGGACCAGGGCCTCTATAAGTAGGACAAGCCACCCACTCAGCAGGGGGGGGTCAATGAGTGAGAGTAAGGGGAAGAAAGACGGTCGACAAGTGAGAGAGAGAAGGGTGACTGAACTCCTCCTAGTAGTTCATCGCCGCAGCCAAGAACAGACCCTCGCGAGGCTGTTCTTCCTTGTATTGCTCATCATCATCAGCCCCAAGAGGCATCCACCCACCACACACTGGAGTAGGGTATTACACCACAACGGTGGCCCAAACCAGTATAAACCTTGTGTCTCTTGTGCAGTTCTTTCAGTAGTTTAGATCTTTGCGAAACGGGGAGGTAGAAGGCGTAATCTCCGCGCGCACCCCAGTGTTCGAACCTTAAGGGTCAGCCGGAACCCGAAATCCGACACGCTGACCCTAGGGGTGGGCTATGATGCGGTAGATACACCGTGGCACGGTGTACCGGGCGCCCATTTGGTGTCTCGAGAACCCTGCACACATCGTTTGGAGCTGTGAGCGAAACTCCGGCCGGATCTCCTCGCGGATGGAACCCGAATAGGCGATAAACCTGGACTAGAGACTTGTGTGGTTAGACAGGTCGTGTCCGACACCCTCGCCAGGCTTCCGCTTGAAGGTTGCCGAGATACATGACGTGTATATGGTGATAAGTGGTGGGAGTGTGTGTGAAGAAGTACACCCCTGCAGGGTTATCATTATCTATTCGAATAGCCAGATTCCTCGGATATGGAAACTTGGACCCCTTGCACAGTTCATGGAAAAGTGAAAATGGATACTCTAAAATGCGCAAGATAAGCGTGAGTGCTACGGATGGCGTTCTCGTAGGGAGACGGGAGCGGATCCATAGTGGTGTATTGATATGGTGAATATGTGGACTCGTGTGCGCCACCTCAAAAGAGTTGCTTGCAGTCGTAGTTCAGGTTAGCCACTGAGTCAAAGCTGGCTTGCTGCAGTTAAACTCCACCACCCCCTTTATTGATACCAATGCATATGTAGATAGTTCTGATGTAAGTCTTGCTGGGTACATTTGTACTCACGTTTGCCTATTTATGTTTTGCAGAGAGACGTCAGTCTCGCTAGTACTTCCGTGTGGACTTTGACGTTTATCTTGTTACCTCAGCTACGATCTTGTGCCCTTGGCAGGATCTGGTAGATAGTCAGGTTTCTCTGCCTTTTTCATTTGTAGATGTCTGTACTCAGACATGTTAAGCTTCCGCATGTGCTTTGATTTTTATGCTATGATTTTTGGGTCATGAGACCCATGTTTGTAATATCTCGCTCCTCGGAGCCTAATGAATAAATACTTTGAGTCGTAGAGTCTTGTTGTGATGCCATTTTGTATTTGCACATATCGAGCAAATTGTGTGTATGTTATTGAAATGCTTGGTATCTGTGGGATCCGACAATTTAGTTGTTTATCCTTGGTAGCCTCTCTTATGGGGAAATGCTCGATGTTGATTCATGTATGCCTGTCCCCGTAAGTTAGTGCCACTTTGGGTTCACGACTAGTCATGTCGGCCCGGGTTCTCTGTCATATGGATGTTAGCGACACTATCATATACGTGAGCCAAAAGGCGCAAACGGTCCCGGGCCAGGTAAGGTGGCACCCATGGGAATACCATGCATGAGGCCGCAAAGTGATATGATGTGTTACATGCTAGATCAGTGTGACTTAGGATCGGGGTCCTGACAGCTTTGGTATCAGAGCCTGACTGCCTTTAGGATTACCAAGCCAAACTGGTCGAAGTCGAGTCTAGAAATGCTTTAGTTATGTAAGGGAATTGATTGTGGAATGAAACGTAAGGTTCTTTTTACTCCTTTACCTTATGCCCTTCTGATCTGGGTCACCCTCTTCCTTTCTACGGGGATTAAGAACTAGGCCTTCCCATCTATTTATTAGGATGACGAGTTACTGTGATAGAGACTTTTAGGATTGTTGGTTCCAGGCCTCAATTCAGTTTCTACTACTTTTAGTATGTTGTCAGTTGAATCAGTACCTTGATATGATGTTGCTAAGTGACTATGCAAATCCTTGTGAATGTCTCAAATCTTTTTCTGAGCATTTACAGCCGTTATGCTGTCCGAGTCATCCCAGGTCTCTAAATAGTCTGATGCATTTGCAAATCCTTTCTTTCTGTTCACGATGTCCTTTTTGGTCAGAATAAGCACACTAATTGGTGAGTTGAGGTACTTTGTTGCCTCGACATATATGTTGGAGCTATTATTATGACCCTAGGTGTTTTAGGGAGTCACCTAATAATCTAGCCATGTTTTGTGTTTCTGGTGTGATGATTCTGGCCACCATTCTCGAAAGCATTCCGTGATGCCATTTAGTAGTAGGTATTCTATCCCTGTGTTCTTGAACCCGAGATTCACCCTACTTACCTTCTGTTGATAGTGTTTGCTCGTTCCTTTAGGATATTAGTAACCTTGCGATAGTCCTCGAGGTCCGTGGTATTTCCTTCTTCCAAATACCATGAACCATTAAGGCAGAAGTTCTTTGAACCAAAATATCACAATCAGAGTACTCTTGAGGAGTTCTCCATTCATAATTGTGGTTCTGCCAGTTCTACCTTCTGCACGGGTTATCTGGAAGAAACCTGTTGAACTTGGTTCGACATATTAATGTATGCATCCACAACTCAGAAAGATATATGTCCTCTTGAGTTGTCCCTCTTCATTTGTATTCCGACCATCATCTATCAATTGATAGTCAGGAGTAATTGTGCATCCGTGTTTATCAGTGCTTATTATTCTTGTGGTCCATCAAGCCATTCTATTCTAGAATGACTAGGAGAAACAAGCTCCAGTATCTCATCCATTTCTAGGATTGGGTCAAAGCAGTTGTATTCCGCAGATCAAATGCAATCAAGCTTTTGATTCTGTTCTACCCTGAAGTATTACCCACTTTATGTCAAGAATATCATGGGAATTGCACCATCTCTTATGAATTCTTGTTGCAGTGATACTTCGCACCATCATCATTCATTTCTCGGTCCTCGTGTTGTTGTAACCAGAATGCCGACAAGTGATTGTCATGTGTGAAATAATACTCCTAGCAACTAGTTGCTTGGTAGTAAATGGACAATATTCTCATTCTTAGCGTGTTGGTTATTGAATCATCATCTCTAAGATAGATTGTGCTACCTAGTCCTTATTTATGGAGCACTCTTCGATCAAGGAGTCAGGATTGTGCCAATCATTGCTTATTTGATCATATCATCTTGCCTGAGAAGCAAGATTGTTCTCGAGCTTCGTAACATATCGGTGGTTCGTGATTTTCTGATTATCTTCTCAGAAGTATCACCAGGTGGTCCCCTGACTGTTATGTTGAGCTCGTGATCAACTTGGTTTCTTGTAAATCACCCCTTCTCCAAGAATCTGTGTTGGATACCCGAACTGGTTGGTTAAGCTAAACAACGACTTGGAGAGTTGGAAGATGAAAGCTTGTCTGACTTAGTTCATCTCTAAGGGACATCCTTTGTGTGTGTGTGTGTGTTGAAGAAAGATGATATCTTCATTGATTGATCCTCATGATCAGTTGTCGGTGCTATTGTCTTATCCAATCCTTGATTTGAGTATGGGCTATCATCAAATCAAGCCAGAACCAATGATGTTCGTAATGTTGTCTTACTCGTGGTTGATCCCTTGAGCATACACCATTACATCTTTTGGTCTGACCAATGCTATCGTCGTGTTCACATGATGGTGGAAGTCCAGTGATATGGAAATTCCGATGAGTTGCTATTGAGTCCATCAGCAGCATCTTGTCTCCTCCTTGAATCATGTTGAACATCAAGTTAGTGTTGGAAACTTTTGTAAGCATTATCTTCATGTCCCGTTTATGAAATATACGTTTGGATGAAAGAAGTGACTTCCTCTAATTCATGTGCATTCGATGTAAGTTGCCGCCGTGGATTCGAGAAAGCTTGTTTTGCGTCCTCTGGAGTCATCCCATGTCAGTCATGCACGTGCGAAGTATACTATGGCTTGAGAGATTAGCTACCTCCATCCCATCGGTATTCCCTAGCACACCAAGCCACTGATTCATTTGTCAAAGGAAAATAAGTTCTTAAGTGCTAATCCTTAAGGACCCAAAGGTACATGCGCAGAACTTCACTCTCCGCAATGCTGCTTCCCAATCGGAACTCGGTAGTGTTTTATCGTAAGACTTCTACGTGGTCATGCTTGTCTTGGACAGCGTGTTCACGTGTGTGTAGAAGAACCAGCTCATATTTTAAAGCTTACTACCATAGTTCATTTCCTGAGAATCTCGCAATGTCATCTCATTGGTTTGTGTTGCAAAACTTTCTTTTCCAGGCATGCTGTCTGAAATATTCCGTTATCAACCAGATCTGAGTCTCAGGCAGATATGATGGTTGGAACATTCCCAGCATTTGCATTCTGTTCCCAGCTTGCACCCACCTTTATGCCATTCTACTATGGTCTGCTTTCTTAGTAATTGGTATTCAAGGTCATCCTGAAAAGTGGGCTTACCCTGGGTCCCATCCATTTCTGATGATAAGCAAAAATCATCCATTGCGTTGTCTTCAACAAGGTAGTCCACATCATCCATTCTAGTTACGGTATGTCATTCTTTCGAACTCCTTCAAACGATTGCTAGAGATTTTCCCTAGGCTGGTATAGAGAATTTTATTGATCTCTGGATCAAAAGTAATTCTTTTTTCCACTTAAGGGATAATTCTAAGAGTCATCCTTCTCTAGGGAGTCTCGTTATGGTATCATGGCAACTCAAATCCTTGCTACGTTGACAACCGTTCACCACCCTCTTAGGTGTGGAATTGTTGTCTACCTGGTAAACCCTCGTCATATGTTCCACTCCACCCCTCTAGATGTGTACTCCGTGTCTCAGCTCGAGAAATGTTTCAACGTCTCACTCCATGAGTTGATCTTGAGTTGTTCGATCTTCGATATGATCGATCCTTCTAGAGTTTTCTCTTTCCTCTCGTTCTCATGTTTGTTGGAGTTCTCGGGGCAAGACATTGAGACAATGATGGTGATCGAATCAACGTTCTTATGAAATGCCACCTGGATCATGAAGATCGTGTTAGTTTGCGTTCCCCTTCTTTTTTCCCTATGCTTGAATCTCGGGACGAGATTCTTGTTTAGTGGGGGTCAGTTGTCACAACCCTAGAATTGTTTGCAGATAGTTGCATCAGTGAGCATCATGCATCCTGTTATTTTCAAGAAACTTGAAATGAGGAAATTGAAAGCCTCAGAAATCATTTTAAAAGAAGGGCAAGAACCCTTTAAATTACATTCATTATTTCCAAAATGACTTCCTAAATGTTTGATAATTTTGGCAAGGCTTTGAGACCAAACCAAAAATAGTGAACATTTTTTAAGGAATTAATTTGGGACTTTGAAATTAAATCAATAAGTATTTGAGTTTTGGATTATATTCATTTTTTATAGAATATAATTCAAAAGGCCCTGGAATTATTTATGTGCCTCTAGAAAAGTCCATAATGGCAACATAAAAATATTCAGAAGGTTTTGCCCTGTTTTGAATTTATTTCGAATTCTGAATTAGTGGCAAAATGAATAAATAAAAAAAAACAAAACAGAAATAAAACAGAACAGAACATACCTGGCCTTACCTGCAGCCCAACTAGGCAAAGCTGGCTCGGCCCACTGGCCGTCCCAGTCACCACCAACCTCTTGCCAGAAGGACGAGAGGTCCGTGGCCACCGCGTGCCGGCACGCGCCCGAGCCACCTCCTATTTTCGCCGATGCTGGGGGCTGTCTGGAGCCGCCACGCAACCCCTCTGGCCTGTCCACTCCTCCTCTCCTCTCCAACGTCTCTCTCGCACGCAACAACCGAACACCATCGCCGCCGCGCTCACTAACACCGCGGCCACAGCCATCCCCGAACCTCTCCGACACAACCCCGAGCTCCGAAACGACGTCTCCGTCCTCCCCGCCGAGCCACACGATGTCGGACGCCCTGGATCCCCTCTCATCGACGCCATCTTCGTCCTCTGCACCGACGGCCCCCGTCGACTGATTCGTCGTCACCAAGCCGTCTCCGAGCACGCTGGGATCACCGACGACCTTGCTGTGAGCTCCACTCTGTTTCCCCTCCTTCGTTTTTCTTGCTAACATATCATAGCACCATCGCCCATGTGCCCGAGCACCGCCGTGCACCATGGCCACCTAGCTTCCTTGACCCAAGCCCCTCTGCTCGAACCCGTGGCACTAGCATGCTTCTGGTGGCCTGCGGATGCCACCTAGCCCATCAGCTCCTCCCCTAGCGCATCACAGCCCGAACCCATCTGCTCCCGAACTCCGGCCGCCGCCTCGCTCGCCACCGCCGACGCCACAGCTCACCCCGGCTACTCTTGCTTGCTCCTTTGGATGCGCGCGAACCCGAAGAACCCGTAGGAGC
Organism: Triticum urartu; assembly: GCF_056163025.1. NCBI lineage: Eukaryota > Viridiplantae > Streptophyta > Magnoliopsida > Poales > Poaceae > Triticum > Triticum urartu. The sequence continues at coordinate 485,549,611 of NC_141877.1, forward strand.
TAACGGCGAGGCAAATGGTTGCCCGTAGCTCGATCCCGATAAGCATCCATCGTCGGATGTGCTCGCCGGCGTTCAACTCCTGTGAGATGACATGGCGTCATTAGCTTGAGCTAATTACTTCGTTAATCTCACCCTGAGCCACTAACAGACGGGCCCCACACCATAATTAACAACGAGGTAAACCCCTGTTTAGATTTAACCTAACCACAGTGGCCCACGCATGAGCTTTGACCATGCTGACGTGGCCGTTGACTGGGCCCACAAGGCAGCAACCCTAGCGAGTACCGTGACACTGACCTGTGGGACCCACAGGTTAGGTTTGACCCGGACCAGCACCGTTGACTTGCTGACATCACCCTGACGTCAGGCTGACGCAGTAATTACTTTCTGGAATTTTGAAATAAATCAGAAATGATTTATTATTTTTAGAAAATACCCAAAACTTCTAAAAATCATATAAAATCAACCGTAGCTCAGAATGAAATAAATTATATATGAAAAATGATCAGAAAAATCCAAAGAATATGTTTATGGCATTTGCATGCATGTTAGAGCAACTTATATCCTCTATTTAGGACAATTCAATTAAATGGCATTTAAGAAAGCACATATGGGGTTTGAATTTGAACCTAGGGTGCAAACCAACTTCATTTAATATGGTTGCTAGTTGCATTAGTTCAATCAACATCATATTGCCATGTCATGAGCATGCATCATATTGTTGCATTGCATTGATTGTGTTTCCTTCTTTATTGCCGGAAGTTGTCCCCTCTTGATAGACGAGGTTTCGACGATGAGTTCGATGACACCGATGAAGAGCTATACTATCTTCAGAAGTGCCAGGCAAGCAAAACCCCCTTTGTTCATTCCGATACAATCCCACTCTCTCGCTCCTGCTCTCTTTTACTGCATTAGGACAACAACGATTCAACTGTTACATGCTGTGGTAGTTGAACCCCTTTCCTCTGCATGACCTGTCATTGCCACAGTAAATAGATGAAACCCACTAGCATGAGTAGGAGTTGTTTGATCCCTGATGTGCCTTCTCATTCATGCTTGTTTGTCATTCCTGCTACTGCTTAGAGTTGAGTCAGGTCTGATTCATCGGGGATGAATTGGAATGCGATGAACATGTCCTACTGTGTGTGAGCTGAGTGTGTGAACACGATTTGGTAAAGGTAGCGGTGAGAGGCCATGTAGGAGTACATGGTGGGTTGTCTCATTGAAACCGTCCTCAGGAACTAGGTTCTGTGTTTATCCTTGGTAGCCTCTCTTATGGGGAAATGTAGTCTGGTGTTTCCATTGAGCCTTGGTAGTCTGCTACAGCCCGGTTTACTGGAGTCCTCCTAGCCCAGTACTACTGCTCCGGAACACTTAGACTGGCTGGCATGTGATTCACTTTGTTCCTGTGTCTGTCCCTTCGGGGAAATGTCACGCGGTGACATCCGGAGTCCTGCCTAGCCTGCTACAGCCCTGTTCACCGGAGTCCTATTAGCCTAGTGCTACAGCCCGGATTCGCACACTTCTGACCGACATGCTCGATGTTGATTCATGTATGCCTGTCCCCGTAAGTTAGTGCCACTTTGGGTTCACGACTAGTCATGTCGGCCCGGGTTCTTTGTCATATGGATGCTAGCGACACTATCATATACGTGAGACAAAAGGCGCAAACGGTCCTGGGCCAGGTAAGGTGGCACCCATGGGAATACCGTGCGTGAGGCCGCAAAGTGATATGATGTGTTACATGCTAGATCAGTGTGACTTATGATTGGGGTCCTAACATTCCCTTTGTCATCGGTATGTTACTTGCCCGAGATTTGATCATCGGTATCTCAATACCTAGTTCAATCTTGTTACCGGCAAGTCTCTTTACTCGTTCTGTAATGCATCATCCCACAACTAACTCATTAGTCACATCGCTTGCAAGGCTTATAGTGATGTGCATTACCGAGAGGGCCCAAAGATACCTCTCCGATACTCGAAGTGAGAAATCCTAATCTCGATCTATGCCAACCCAACAAACAACATCGGATACACCTGTAGTGCACCTTTATAATCACCCAATTATGTTGTGACGTTTGGTAGCACACAAAGTGTTCCTACGGTATTTGGGGTTGCATAATCTCATAGTCAGAGGAACATGTATAAGTCATGAAGAAAGCAATAGCAATATACTAAACGATCAAGTGCTAAGCTAACAGAATGATTCAAGTCAATCACATCATTCTCTAATGATGTGATCCCGTTAATCAAATGACAACTCATGTCTATTGCTAGGAAACTTAACCATCTTTGATTCAACGAGCTAGTCAAATAAAGGCATATTAGTGACACTCTGTTTGTCTACGTATTCACACATGTACTAAGTTTCCGGTTAATACAATTCTAGCATGAATAATAAACACTTATCATGATATTAGAAAATATAAATAACAATTTTATTATTGCCTCTATGGCATATTTCCTTCAGCATCTTGTGTGGAACTTTCACTTGGTTCAACATAAGACCGACGAACAGAACTGTCACTAGAAGATGCTCCCGAGGATCGTCTCCTCGAAGAACTCCTTCCAAATAGGTTCATCATGTCCGCATACAATTTTATGAAAATAAAATTTTGGATGTGACAAAAATTTGTCAATTTGTTTTTATGAAATTGATAGCAACTACTCATAGGGATACATAGAGGCCATAGCAAGTATTCAAACTACTTAGGACACTAAGAATTCAACATGCAAGCACATATACAGCTACACCAATAGTAGCTAATTATTCAAAGTATAAGCCTCTAAAACAAAAGCTAATTGGACAAATGGTGGAGTCACATACCAAGCAACAATCCCCCGAAACAGTTTTGGAAATGGAGCTTCGAGCAAAGAGATCGAAATCCGTGGGTTTGAGCTCGAGAACACGGGAGAGAGAGCAATGGGCATTTTTTCCTAGAGGTAAGTGATGATGTGGGATAAAGAGATACGTGAGGGGGCCCATGTGGGGACCACAACCCACCAGGGTGCGCCTGGGGGTGCTGGCACGCCCAGGTGGGTTGTGCCCACCTGGTGCACCTCCCTCTGGTATTTATTGCGCCAAAAATTCTCAAATATTCAGAAAAATCGTGTAAAATTTTTAGGGCATTCTGAGAACTTTTATTTTTGGGTCATTTTTTATTGCTCGGGAAATTCAGAAAACAGAACAAACATGGAATTTTATTTTATTTAACTTATAAAAACAAAGAATAAAAATTAGGGACAGAAAGTAGTGCTTACTAAATTCATCAAGTTCATACCGCTAAAAATGATCCATTAATAAGGTTGATGAAGTCTTATTAATAACCACTTTCGATTAGCATGAAACCGAAGAACTTCCATAAATCACTAAGTTACCTCAATGTGGATTTGAATGTCCCCAACAATAATCATTTCATATTTCTTTTTGGCAGTAGGTATAGGTATTGAAAAACTTCCAATAGTGATTGTCGGAGATTTTTCAATAACATTAATACCATTCACTTGAAATTGTTTCTTCGGAAAATGCACTGTATGCTCATTACCATTAATATGAAAAGTGACCTTCCTTTATTGCAATCAATAACAGCCCCTGAAGTATTCAAAAAGGGTTTACCAAGGATAATCGACATGTTGTCATCCTCGGGCATCTCAAGTATAACAAAATCAGTCAAAATAGTAACATTAGCAACAACAACGGGCACATCCTCACAGATACCGATAGGTATGGAAGTTGATTTGTCAGCCATTTGCAAAGATATTTTAGTAGGACTGAGTTTATTCAAGTCAAGTCTTTTATATAAAGAGAAAGGCATAACACTAACATTACCATAGTTGGTATTCCCGGATCTCCAAGTTTTTTAGGCACTCCATCTTTAAAAGTATAATTAGCAAGCATAGTGGAGATTTCAACTTCCAATATTTTTCTCTTATTTGTGATGATGTCTTTCATATACTTTGCATAAGGAGGCATTTTCAGGATATCAGTCAAGCGAGTACGCAAAAAGACTGGCCTCAGCATTTCAGCAAAGCATTCAAATTCTTCACCATCATTCTTTTTAGTTGACTTGGGTGGAAAAGGCATAGGTTTTTGAACCCACGGTTCTCTTTCTTTACCGTGTTTTCTAGCAATGAAGTCTCTTTTATCATATCTTTTATTCCTAGGTTGTGGGTTATCAAGATCAATAGGTGGTTCTATTTCAACATCATTATCTTGTTCTTTATCATTTGGTTGAGTGTCTTCATGAACATGAACATTATATTTTTCATTATCACTACGTGAATGTTCATTACCAGATTGAGTTTTAGCATCAGAGATAGAAGTTTCATTTGCATTATCTGGAGGTTTCTCTATTTCAGGTTCACTAGAAGTGTGCAAAGTCCTATCATTTTTCTTTTTATTTTTCCTTTTAGAAGGACTAGGTGCACTAGTGTTATTTCTTTTTGAATCTTGTTCAATTCTTTTTGGGTTTCCCTTAGGTAAAGTGGTTCCTGAGTCAATTTACCTCCTCTAGTTGCAACTCTAACAGGAAAGCCATGCATATTATGATTCATTTCATCAAGAAATTTCTTTTTGATTTAGCAACTTGTTCTAATTTAGTTTGAACCATAGAAGCATGTTTTCCAACACCTCTAGTATCATTTCAGATTCTAAATAACAAGTCACTCAAGCGAGCAATCATATCAGAATTATATTTCAATTGTTTCATAACATTTGCACTTAAGTGATCTTGTTTTCTAATGTAGTTTCCAAACTCATAAAGGCATTGGCTAGGATGCATATTATGAGGATTATCATTTTCATTGAACTTCATAAGAGAATTTACCTCTACCACCTTAGGCATTGGTGGTGTATTAAGCCCATGTATTTCTTCAATAGGAGGTAAAATTTTAACATCCTCAGCTTTAATCCTTCATAGATTTCTTTGCCTCTTGCATATCTTCAGGGCTGATATATAATATACCCTTTTTCTTCGGAGTGGGTTTAGGCGGTGGTTCAGGAATAGTCCAATCATCATAATTTTTTAGTATGTTATTCAATAATTCTTCAGCTTGAGCAATAGTTTGTTCCCTGAAAACACAACCAGCACAACTATCTAGGAGGTCCCTAGAAGCATCGGTTAGTCCATTATAGAAGATATCAAGTATTTCATTTTTCTTAAGAGGATGATTACGCAACTCATTAAGTAACTGCCAAAGTCTCCCCCAAGCTTGTGCGAGACTCTCTTCTTTAGTTTGCACAAATTTAAATATTTCCTGTAAGGCAGCTTGTTTCATATGAGCAGGAAAATATTTTTCATAGAAGTAATAAATCATATCCTCGGGACTACGCACACAATCAGGAGCAAGAGTATTGTACCAAGCTTTAGCACACCCTTTAATGAGAAAGGAAATAATTTGAGAATAAAGTAATACCGAGTCTTCTCATCATGAGTAAAAAGGGTGCCTATATCATTCAACTTATTAAGATGTGCCACAACAGTTTCAGTTTCATAACCATGGAAAGGATAAGATTCAGCCAAAGTAATTAACTCTGGGTCGATAGAGAATTCATAATCCTTATCATCAATAAAGATAGGTGAAGTAGCAAACTTAGGATCACGTTTCATTCTAGCATTCAGAGATTTTTCTTTATACTTGCATAGTAATTTCTCGAGATCATCTCCGTCCTTACGATCAAGAATATATCTAGTAGTCTCTTCACTCATAACATAACCTTCCAGTACCTTATGCAATTCATATCTTGGAAGGCTAGTTCTAGTAGGTGTTTCAGGAGTTTCGTTTTCAATCTCATCATCAGATGCAACAACATCATGTTGTATTACTCTAGCAATTTGTTTATCAAGAAATTCACCAATTGGCACATCATCATTAGCAAGCAAGTTACTAGCATCATCATAAGCATCATTCATAGTAGAAGTAGCATCACCAATAACTTGAGACATATTAGAATTGATAGCATGTGGTGGTGTTGCAAGTTTACTCATAATAGCAGGTGAATCTAAAGCAGAAATGGATGGCAGTTCCTTACCTCCCCTCATCTTTGAGGGAAATATCTTAGTCTTTGGATCCTTCAGATTCTTCATAGTGGTAATATGATAAAATCCCAAGTGACTCAACAAATATAGCTATGTTCCCCGGCAATGGCGCTGAAAAAGGTCTTGATAACCCACAAGTATAGGGGATCGCAACAGTTTTCGAGGGTAGAGTATTCAACCCAAATTTATAGATTCGACACAAGGGGAGCCAAATAATACTTGAAGGTATTAGCAGCTGAGTTGTCAATTCAACCACACCTGGAGATTAATTATCTCCAGCAACTAATCAGTAGCACAATAATATGATAGTTTTGATAGTAGTGACAGCAGCAATGGTAATAGTAACAGTGATAGTAGTAATTTTGTAGCATGTGTAACAGTGATGATAACAATAGTAACTTAGCAGAAACGATATAAGGTAAATTCGTAGGCATTGTATCCGTGACTTGTTGCATGATATTCATCATGTGACAGTTATAACCTAGGGCGATACGGAACTAGCTCCAGTTCATTGATATAATGTAGGCATTTATTCCATAAATAGTCATACGTGCTTTTTTTAAAAGAACTTGCATGACATCTTTTGTCCTACCCTCCCGTGTCAGCGGGGTCCATATTGGAAACTAAGGGATATTAAGGCCTCCTTGTAAAAGAGAACTAGAACAAAGCATTAACACATAGTGAATACATGAACTCAAACTACGGTCATCACTAAGAGTGGGCCCAGTTGTTGTCACTCCAGGGTTGTCGGATCATAACCGTAGTTGGTGACTATAACTTGCAAGATCGGATCTAGAACATGAATATAATGATGATAACATAAATGGTTCAGATCCGAAATCATGGCACCCGGGCCGAAAGTGACAAGCATTAAGCATAGCAAAGTCATAACAGCATCAGTCTAAGAACATAGTGGATACTAGGGATCATGCCCTAACAAAACTAACTCAATTACATGATGAATCTCATCCAACTCCTCACCGACCATTGAGCCTACAAAGGAATTACTCATTCCCGGTGGGGAGCATCATGGAATTGGTGATGGAGAAGGGTTGGTGATGACGAAGAATGAAGACCCCCCTCTTCGGAGCCCCAAAGGGACTCTAGATCTGCCCTCCCGAGGAAGAATAGGGCTTGGCGGCGGCTCCGTCTCGTGGATCGTGATAATTCTTTCTCCCTGATTTTTTTTCTGGAAATATGTGATTTTATAGTATTAGGGGGTCGCCAGCGGAGCCACCAGGTGGGTACAACCCACCTGGGCGCGCCAGGAGAGGGGGCGCACCCTGGTGGGTTCTGCCCAACCAGGGCCCACTCTCCGGTGGGTCTTGGCTCCAGAAATTCTTATTATTAATATAAAAAATCCTCACAAAGTTTCATTCCATTCCGAGAACTTTTATTTCTGCACAAAAGCAACACCATGGTAGTTCTGCTGAAAACATCGTCAGTCCGGGGTTAGTTTCATTCAAATCATGCAAATTAGAGTCCAAAACAAGAGAAAAAGCGTGAGAAAAAGTAGATACGTTGGAGACGTATCAACTCCCCCAAGCTTAAACATTTGCTTGTCCTCAAGCAATTCAGTTGATAAACTGAAAGTGAGAAAGAAAAACTTTTATGAACTCTTTTGCTCTTGTTTGCATAAATAAGCTTAAACAACACCCAGGTATTCAGCCATCATTATAACTAACCATGTTGACAATAACTCTTAAAGATTATAGTGACTCATATCAATGCCATAATCAGCTAGCGAGCAATAATAAGATATCTCAAACAGCAACACGTTGTCAAAACAACCATGATAATATGACAATAGTGGTATCTCGCTAGCCCTTTCTAAGACCGCAAAACATAAATGCAGAGCACCTCCAAAGTTCAAGCAGCGGCTGAACATTGTATTTCATGGTAGAAAAGATCTAGTCATGATGCACCCAACATTGGCTACACACAATGCATAAATCATGACAACTGTGCTCTACTCAGTTTTTGGCGCTTGTTTTTAGAAGGTGGTGACACAACATAAAAGGAAATAGAAAGTCCCTTCACAGAGGGAAGCAGAGATTTGCAGAGGTGCCAGAGCTCAATTTTAAAAACAGAGATAAATGATTATTTTGAGACATGCACCCTTCTTATTCACTTCATGACCATCAGTTATCAACATCTTCCATGCTAAGCACGCTAGTGGCGGTTCCCAAGCGATAAAAGTAAAGGTTTTGACTCCATTGGGAGAATTTGTTTGATTATTCGAGCGACTAACACTTTTTGTATTTTGCTATTTGGGACTGGGAATCCCTATTACCGCCCATTTTCTCGTGCGACGGCGAGTGAATAAACATTCAACCTGAGAATAACATGCTTAGCACAGAAGATATCGACCACCTCCTGTCATTCCATGAACGATCCAGGCACACAAAAGGACAATTTTTAGAATTTTTTAGAGGTGGCACATGCAAATTTACTTAGGACGACAGAGTAATACCGTATGTAGGTAGGTATGGTGGATTCATCTGGAATAACTTTGGGTTCAAGGTTTTTGATGTACAAGCAGATTCCCACTTGGCACAGGCAAAGGCTAGAAATTAAAATTGAGAAGTGGCCAGCTAGAGAGCAACAACAATCATAACCATGCATTATGCATAAGTAACATTGGACACTAGCATGAGTAGGACATGAACACCATGAACATAAATATTATAGAGGCTATGTTGGTTTTGATTCAACTACATGGATGAACATGTACGATGTCAAGCCACTCGAACATTCAGAGGAGGATACCATATCATCATACTACATCACAATCATTTTAACGCTATGTTGATATCCAAGATAAATCATTATCCACTCCCAGCTACTTATGCATGGCATGAGAAACTATAATCTCTAATTGTCATTGCAAACATGTTTAATCATAATGGGCTGAATCATGGGCACTAGGTTAAACATATTTACACAAACAGAACAAGTCGAGTTCATACCAGTTTCTCTCTGCCACGGCCAGTTGATCGAATATCATCATTATGGCCTTTCACTTGCACGACCGAATGATATGAAAATAATAATAGTGCAAGAGTGCCGTGGACTAAGCTGGAATCTGCAAAACATTTCATTCAACAAGAGAAGACAAGGTAAAAAGGGCTCTTTATTAGTTCAATACACTACTAGGGAAAACCCTAGCAGTAGCATGGGTTTTAGGTATAGCAGTAGCACGGGGTACGGCGCTACTGATACGGCGCTACAGCTAACCTGTAGCAGCAGCGCGTGTGCACCCGCGCTACTGCTATACAAGCGTAGCAGCAGCAGGTAGCAAGCAAGCGCGCTACTGCTAATAGCTCTAACGCACTTTATTAGGCCACGCTACTGCTAGTGGCACACTGCTGCTAACTTTTCTCCACTCGCTACTGCTAATTTTATTAGTTTTTGTTTTTTTCTGCATATTTTTTTTGTATTCTGAACAGGATTTATACAAGAATCTTGAACACATGCACATGTCATCATCATACACATACAAATGGTTGCGTGAATACAAATGTAATCATAGCATATACATACAAATAGTCTCATCATAATCATCTCGAAAATAGCGATACATGCAAGTCTCGAATGTTTACAACTACAATGTCATCCATCTAAACAATGGTATTCATGAGAAGAGCTATCACTATGAGTGAGAGCGAAACTATGCAGTACATGAGGCGGCGATTACGAGTCCTGTCTCGCACTAGCGTCAACCTCAAGTAACTAGCTTCGACTTGTCTGGTTTTGAAGCCTTTATGGCTGGCGCCCGAGACCCCATTGTGACAGCCTGGTTTTTGCCCTCTCTTATTTGTTTGAGTTTTCATTTGACATTTTTTGAAACTTGGAGTTCTTGAGTCTTTTCATTTGGACTTAAACACTTGGGCATCCTTGGCTTTCACCCAAGTGCTTCATTTCTCTCCCAAACCATCATATCACTTTTGATCCACCTCAAAACAATCTTTGGAATAATTTTCTTAAATGAAAAATATTCATTTTCTCTCAAAAACCCTAAGCCAAATCTATTTGCTCCAAAGCAACCCTAATTTCTATGGCTCGGAAAATTCTGAGATAATTCACAAATATTCTAGAGACCCTAGGGCACCGCCCTGAGCAAAAATATTTCATCACTTTCTGGAATATTTTTGCTACAAAAAATATTTTCTGTTCTGGACAGAAATGGTGGTTTCCACAGCAACTACCATTTTACTTACTCCTTTTGACCTGAACTTTCTTGTTCTTATTTACCTTAGTAACTCTAAGCTAGCCTCCAAAGCACAACTCCAAACACCCGGCCATTTGACCACAGTAACATCACAAAGTTACTGACCAGAAACTTACCTGGTTTGTAAAATCTTCTCTACTACACCTGGATCCAGACCAAACCATGGTAAACTTCAAAACCACCACGAACAACATGCCAGCCAAGATTTTTGGACGAAGGCTGGCCTGAGGAAAGAGTTCGCGCGTTGACCACGCGTGTCCACAATGCCAGGCATGCGTGTCGACGCGCTTTGGGTGCCGCCGAACGCTCTGTTCGCGCGTGCTCGCTTCCCGCGCCTGCCTAACCTTGCCAAACTTCGCCCCCATCCTCGTCTCGACGCCCTTAACTCCTTCCTGGCACTCGCCGACGCCGGAGCTCGCCGCAACGAGCACAGGCAAGGTCCGGCCAGCCCAACAGTGCGGAGCGCACTGTGCTCGTCGTCACCCCCTTGATCCTGTGCTCGTCTCCGCTCGCCCGCAGTGGTCGCGTGACCTCCATCGCCTTCTCCCCCTCTCACTGACGCCACTCGTCGCCAGGCGTCGTGGACAGGTGTCCACCGGCGGAGCCCGAAGCACCCTCGCTGCTCACCTATATATAGAGCCCCTCCCCAACCTCCTCGAGCATCCTCCAGCACTCACACACACTCCACGGTCGAGTAGGAAGCCGTAGCCCGGCCGGGCAGGCCTCGGGCCGCCGTCCCCAAGCTCGAGCTCGCCGCAGATCTCCTCTGGTCGCCGTGGCAGCACCAGCCCCTCCCAGGCCTGGGTGACCCTCCAGGGCCTCCACCTCTCTCCGGTGAGGCCGTCTCGCCCGCTTGGAGCCTCTAGAGTGGCCCCTGCTCGCCGTTTTCTTCAACTCCGGCGACCCCCTAGTTCTGTCGCCGCTCGTGAGCTAGATTTCGACGTCGTCCGACCACCCCTAGCCACGCTACAGGTACGGGCAGGTGCGCCTCGACCTCCTCTTGCCATCCCTCCCTCTCGTTTTGGTCAAAGAGCCCTCGTCACTGGCAAGAGCTCCGGCGAAGCCGCAGCCATCTCTGTTTTTCTCCCCCTCTTCCCCCACCTGACTATCGGGGCCCGCTAGTCAGCCACTCAGTACGCGCGCGAAGCGGTACGAGTGGTGGCGCCCCTCGGCTTTACGCCTTCGACGTCACCCCCCAGTCTTTTTTCTTTTAGTCAACTTCATTTGAATTTACAGAACACTTCAAACAGCTATAACTTTTTAACCATAAGTCCAAATGAATTGATTCTTTTTGCATTATGTTCTTTGAAAGAAAATCTAACAGCTCACCAAAGATGAGATTTTTCTGAGCTGTTTAGAATTTCTGGAGAATTTCAGAAGTGTTCTCGATATTTTCTTTTTGTGTTTGAAATTATTTTCAGAAGGTGAGGCTTGTCTTGAGGATCACCAGGAGGCTTGTGAACCTCATCTGCACTAACGCAAGCCACAACAACATTTTTAGGATGCCATTTCAATATTTGTGATTTTCTCACTTGAATGAAATGGTTAATCCTTGCATTTAAATAATTATGGAGTTATTTGCATTCTGTTAAATGTTGGATAGTTATGTTTGATTTACAAAATAGTTGAAACTAGTTTAGTGGAGAAAGCAAGTTAAGATTTATTTGATATGTTGTTAGAAATAATTTTGTTATGCATGTTAGTAGTTATTTAGCCTCCCTAAAATTGATAAAAAATTGTTAGAAAATATTTTGTTAAATGCTTGTTAAATCATATTACTTGTTTTACAGAATGTTTGAACCTAATTTAGTGATAAAGAAACTAAGGGTTGTTGATAGTGAAATCTTTTTTTATGCATATGGAGAAGTTATCGGAGTTACTTTCTTGCATAAGAAATTAATGAAACCTGTTGCTGAATATTTTGGTTAAGTTGTGTCTCATTTTGATCTAGTAGAGTAATTTGAGTTGTTGACGGTTAAGCTTGGTGTGTATATGGAATACATGGGTCATTTTATCAATATATGATGCATGTGTTGTTTTGCATTTCATGGCATGCTATGACACCGGTCATTTTTATTTGAATTTGAATATAACTCAACTTGAATATACCGTTGACTGGGTCATGGTGCCGCTAAATCGAGTTCTTTCTAGTGCAACCACATTTGCCTTTATGGGAAGGCCTTGATTCGGTCCATTGACACGGCCTCTGGTCGGTGCCTCCATCTAGGGAAGGTTATGTCGTGCTTGCCCTAGCCCGGTAAGCAGACATAATCTTGTGTGCTCATTGATGAGATTAAGGTACCGAGTCCCCGAGTGGGAGTGTCCCCGAGTGGGAGTGTCCCCTAGTGGGAGTTTGACCACGACGGTGGTCGGGGTGTCTTTGGTAGACACGGGGCCACACAGGACCAGCCCGTTGGGGATTTTGGGTCAGTGTGGCCGAGAGAGTGATGTGGCAATGGAGGGGTTTTGTCAGAATGCCGTTGGTCCACTCAAATGGGAGTGCGAGGCCATGGGTTCCGTGTTGTGGGTACAGTGTGCTACCTCAGCAGAGTGTATAATCTATCGATAGCCGCATCCACGGTCACGGACACCTCGTAGTAGGTCCCACCATGAGTCAACGATTAATAAAAATTGCACGCTAAGCTATAAACTATGCATTGTTGACGATGGCAGAAGGCCATCGAGGAGATTGGGATCAGATAATGATTTTGGTGGTGATCGTCGTAAGGATCACGAGTCATTTTGTTAAAGACCATGTTGGTGGTGTGTTTTACCATGTTGGTGGTGGTTGTGATCTGAGGATGATCACGGTTGGTAAGTTGTCCTGAGGGACGTTCGAGCATGATCACAGCATGTTGACATATAGTGTGCTTCATTAATAATTGGTTAAATATCATGATATTGTTTGTCATTATGATTATGCTTGTTGTGAGCTTGCAAGTACATTCAATGTACTGACCTGGTGTGTCATGCCAGATTTCAGGAAAGTCTCATTGGAAAGGAGCGCTGTTCGAGTCTAGATCGTGTCCACATCGGTGTCCCTGTGATATGGAGCTTCCGCTACGACGTTATTCCGCTGCCACATAGTTGTTCGGATCGAGGCCCCTTTATGTTCACTAAATAATGTACATATTGTTCAGCTTCACCGAGTGTGCCGCTTGGCCTCGACCGCTGTTGTGATATGAACCCTGTTCCGCTAGCATCAATAAAGCGGTTGTTTTCTGTACCAATATGTTGTGTGTGGCCAGAAGACATGGTCTCTGGGCTGGCAATGCGAGGTAAACCAGTCGCTCTAAGCCGGGGTGCCACAATGATTGGTATCAGAGCCGCGCTGACTGTAGGCCACGCTAGACTACGACGTGTTAAATAGATGCTAGGCGCGAGTAAATTTGAGTGCCGGTAGCAGTTATAGCTGGTTGTTGCATTCTAGTCATTTGATTATTATTGTTATGCTAACCTGCTAATGGTTGTGAGTGTAGATGGCTCCGGTGCTGTATCCATGCCAGTTGCAGCTGATGTCATACACGTCACCGCACCTTCTCTGCAACGTGTGGCGTCAGCTGTACCCACAAACCAGTCTACCGTGTGTACCGGGAGCGTCTAGCAGACTCAGTGTATGAGTATCACGCAATGGTTACTCTGTGCACCAGTTCCGATTCCGGCTCTTACACTCGCACTTCTCGGAGCGGTTATGCCTCCACCGCTTCTCAGGCTGTCCAGTTTGCCACATTTGAGGTCCTTGTCGAGCTTCGTTATATCGTGGTTCAAATGCAGCACCACCCAGGTTTCTATTACTACCCATCTCTACACGACAACTGTCGTGTCCGTTTTCCTCTCGTTGACCCGGAGCTCTGATAGTGTTGCTAGCCATCTTGCTCGCTATATCACTGCTAGCTATCTAATGATCCACGAGCTGGCTCGAGAGCTGACTCGTGCCCGTACTGCTTTAGCCACTACCTTGGTCACTACTAGATCCACCACTACTCCGTCCTCACTGGGATTTACCCCTTATGTCCCAGTTAGTTCTAACTCCCCTATTTCGCCGGTTACTCCCCCGAGTAGCACAGGCATCTCGGCCGTGAACCCTCTCAGTGCTCCTGCCGAGTGGGTCTCACTTCTTGCTACCCCTGCAGCCCTGATGCGTCATCCTACCTCTGCCCCTGAGGGAGAGCCCTCGAGGCAGCGTCGTTGTGTTACCTTTAACCCGGAGGTTTCTGTTACTCACGTCAGCTCGGGGTCCGACACCGCTTCAGGGGAGGACATCGCAGCACCAGCAGAGCCGTGGTGTCTTTGAGTATTCGCAGTCGTCTAGATGGTGTACGGATGTAGTTTTACGAGTCATGATGCTTCATGTATGAGAGTAGTGGAACCAGTCATGTTGTTTAATTTTCATGTATGAGCCTATGTATAATTATGTTGGGACTTTAATCATCGTATTTTCTTCGCTCTTTTGTATTTCTCGAGATTTGTTGCTGGCTTTTCCCCAATTTTATTCTTGGATGTCTCTCATCTCGATTGCGTTGTCTTGGGAAAAATCCTCAATAGGATGACGCGGGGAGGCAGCAGTAGCAATGTTCGTGAGGGAACTCCTGTTCGTCATTCCGCACGACAGGCAGGATATTCTCCCGAGCCGTACGTTCAGCCACCACCTCCACCGCTTGATCCTCCCTCGACCGAGCAAGTTCTGCGTATGTTTGAAGAGAAAAGGAACAATGATCTGATTGAAATATTGAGAAGTGTGCAAGCTATGGTTGAACAGAATGGAAATCAGAATGGTCATCACTCAAAGTTGTTAGATTTTCAGAGGACCAATCCACCCAGTTTCAGTCAGGTTGTTGACCCATTGGATGCAGACGATTGGTTGCGCACCTTGGAGAAAAAGCTTGAGATCGCCCGTACTGAAGGAAATGATGAAGTCCCATCTGCAACCCATTACCTTCAAGGTGCAGCTACCATATGGTGGGAAAATACAAAAGCCATGTGGCCGATTGATGAGGAAGTCACCTGGGAAAAAATTAAGGATAAGTTTCGCAAGTATCACATCCCCACTGGAGTTATGAAGGCCAAGCAGCATGAATTTCTCGCGCTCGTCCAAGGAAATCAGTCTGTGGCTGAGTATCTACAAAAATTCAATCATTTGGCCCGTTAATCTCTGTATGACATGGCCACTGAAGAAAGGAAGATTGACAGATTTCTTGGAGGTTATAATCCGCAACTTCGGTGTGCTCTCGGTATGTTTGATTTCACCGATTTCCAAACTCTGGTGGACAAGGCGTTCATTCCTAAATGGGAGCACAAGCTTATATCGGATAATAGGCCAGCTAACAACGACAACAAGCGCAAGTTTGAGCCAAAGAAGGATGGACAACCTGTGCAAAAGGCTCGTACCTGGCAGCAGACTCAGGTGGAATACAGGCCAAATTGGCAGCAGAATGTTAACAGGACCACCACTCAAGTCAAGAATATTGTAACCAGTCCAACACATGAGGAGCGCCAGCGGAGTAATACTTATTTCATTTGCGGGCAGCATGGACATTATGCCAAACAGTGCCCCAAGAACGACAAGGTGAATGCCCCAAGCAGGCCACAAGTCAACATTATGGAGTCTGGGCCAACCCAGCAAAACTTCACTGGGCACGTGAATCATATCTCCGCCGATGAAGCCCAAGAGAAGCCAGAAGTCGTCACTGGTATGTTTTCTGTTAATGACATACCTGCAGTAATTCTATTTGAATCTGGGGCTTCCCATTCTTTTATTTCTCGGAGTTTTTCCGCCCAAAACAATTTTTCTTGCACCATTTTGGGCAAAAATATGCTGGTACACACCACAGGATCTATAATCAAGAGCAATCTAGTCTGTCGTGATTTGGAGATCAATATCAACGGGGTCTACTTTCCAACATCTCTGATAATCATTGAGTCTGAACAGTTGGATATTATATTTGGTATGAATTGGCTGACCAAATATCAAGTTTGTATGAACTGCGCAACCCGAGAAATAAATTTGACCAGTCTGAATGGGCACCTCACCAAATTCCATGCTCGCAAGCATGTACCCAAGCCAGGACTAGTTTGCACCGCTATGGTTGAATTGGAATTTTTTCCTGTGGTCAGTGAGTACCCCGATGTGTTTCCAGAAGAACTGCAAGGCATGCCACCAGATCGGGAACTGGAGTTTGCCATAGATGTTGTGCCAGGAACTGCACCATTATAAAAGAAGTATTACCGGATGGCCTCATCAGAATTAGTGGAGCTAAAGAAACAGCTTGACGAATTACTCTAGAAGGGTTATATTCGTCCCAGCTCTTCACAGTGGGGGTCACCTGCAATTTTCGTGGGCAAAAAGGATGGCAGTCTCCGTATGTGCATAGATTACCGCCAGCTGAATGAGGTCACCATCAAAAATAAATACCCACTGCCAAGGATTGATGATCTGTTTGATCAGCTCAGTGGGGCTAAAGTATTCTCAAAAATTGATTTACGGACCGGATATCATCAGCTCAAGATTAAAAAGGAAGATATTCCTAAGACCGCATTCACTACACGATATACGGTCTTTACGAATATACCGTGATGTCCTTTGCTCTCACCAATGCCCCTCCCTTCTTCATGCATATGATGAACAAAGTGTTCATGGACTTCCTTGACAAATTCATGGTAGTCTTCATCAACGACATCCTCATTTACTCCGAGGATGAAGAAGAGCATAAGGATCACCTCTGAGCAGTGCTACAATGACTCCGCGACCATCAGTTATACGCCAAGTTCAGTAAGTGCGAATTTTGGCTCAAGCAAGTTGGGTTTCTCGGACATGTATTATCCACTGAAGGTATAGCCGTGGACCCAAGCAAAGTAAAGGATGTGCTCAATTGGGTACCACCCACGACCGTAACACAGATTCGGAGTTTCCTCAGATTAGCCGGGTACTATCACCGTTTTATTGAAGGGTTTTCCAAAATTGCTAAACCCATGATGGAGCTGCTCAAAAAGGATACAAAGTTTAAGTGGACCGAGGACTGTGAGAAGAGTTTTAATGAGCTAAAGACACGTCTGACCACTGCACCTGTATTGACTCTTCTAGACATCTATCGCAGCTTTGATGTGTACTACGATGCCTCCAGACAAGGTATTGATTGTGTGCTAATGCAAGACGGCAAGGTAGTAGCATATGCATCACGCCAGCTATGACCACATGAGGGAAATTATCCTACTCATGACTTGGAATTGGCTGCAGTGGTTCATGCATTAAAAATTTGGAGACACTATCTCATTGGAAAAAGGTGCCAAATTTTTACCGACCACAAAAGCCTCAAGTACATCTTCACTCAGCCAGATTTAAATCTCCGTCAGCGAAGATGGTTAGAGTTGGTCAAGGATTATGACCTTGGAATAAATTACCATCCCGGCAAGGCCAACGTCGTTGTCGATGCGCTCAGTCGAAAGCCCGTCAGCTTAAATGTCATATTAACATCATTGCCCACCGAACTTCAAGAGGAGATTGGTCAGCTCAACTTGGTCATCATGGATTCTGGACTCGCTAATATTTTGGAAGTTACCCCCACACTGGATATGGAAATCCGCAAGGCCCAGCCAGGTGGCACCGAGCTGCAAAAACATGTCAAGGGCCAGATGGCAAGGCAGCCCCCAGATTTCTTCAAGGACAAATTCGGTACCCTTCGGTTCCGTGGACGAATTTGTGTACCAAATCAACCGAACTTGAAGAAGAAAATCTTGTCAGAAGCACACGAATCCTCGTATTCCATTCATCCGGGAGGTACGAAAATGTATGAAGACCTTAAACAAATATTCTAGTGGGATGGAATGAATAAAGACATTGCCTATTTTGTAGCCTGTTGCAACATATGCAACAAAGTGAAAGGAGATCATTAGAAGCCAGCCGGACTTCTCCAACCGCCGTCAGTTTCACAGTGGAAGTGGGATGATGTTTGCATGGATTTCATCACAGGATTGCCTAGGACTCAGCGAGGCAAAGATGCAATCTAGGTTATAGTAGACACTCTTACCAAGGTTGCTCATTTCATCCCAATCAGTGCCAGAAACAGAGCAGATGAACTTGCACAACTGTATGTATCCAAAATCGTTAGTCTGCATGGGGTACCCCGGACTATCACTTCTGACCGAGGTTCTCTGTTTACCTCCGCTTTCTGGTCCCATCTCCATCAAGCCTTGGGGACAGCACTGAAATATAGTACTGCTTATCACCCTCAGACAGATGGTCAGACAGAGCGAGTAAATCAAATACTCGAAGATATGTTGCGAGCCTATGTGCTAGCCAACGGAGCTAAATGGGAAGATTGCTTGCCATACGCCGAGTTCTCATATAACAACAGTTTTCAGACCAGCCTAAAGATGTCGCAATATGAAGCTCTATATGGTCGTAAGTGCCGCACTCCTCTAAATTGGTCTCAAGCTGGAGATAGCCGTATCTTCGGAACCGATCTCATGATGGAAGCTAAGAGACAAGTCAGGGAAATCCGAGACTGACTGCAATTGGCCAAATCCCATCAGAAGAGTTATTATGATGCAAAGCATCGGCAGGTGAGTTTTGAACCCGGAAAACACGTGTACCTCCGAGTCACTCCTATGAAAGGAGTTAAGGGATTTCAGACTCGTGGAAAGCTGGCACCTAGATTCATTGGTCCATTCCCGATTATGTCTCGAGTGGGTATAGTTGCATATCAACCAGAACTACCCCCGGAGTTGGCAGACATACACAACGTGTTCCATGTTTCGCAATTGAGACGATGCATATCCCCGCCTTAGAAAAGGACTGCAATGGCTGAGATAGAATTGGCAAAAGATTTAACTTATGCAGAAAGACCGTTCAAAATTTTGGATCAAGTGGAAAGGGTCACTCGCAGCAAAGTCGGAAAATTTCACAAAGTTCAGTGGGAGCATCACACAGAGTCAGAAGCAACTTGGGAATAGGAAGAATTCCTTAAGGGTCAGTATCCGGAGTGGTTTTCCCAAGCAACCGAATCTCCAGGACGAGATTCATTCTAAGTGGGGGAGGTTTGTTACAACCTGGTTTTTGCCTTCTCTTATTTGTTTGAGTTTTCATTTGAATTTTTTTGAAACTTGGAGTTCTTGAGTCTTTTCATTTGGACTTAAACACTTGGGCATCCTTGGCTTTCACCCAAGTGCTTCATTTCTCTCCCAAACCATCATATCACTTCTGATCCACCTCAAAACAATCTTTGGAATATTTTTCTTAAATGAAAAATATTCATTTTCTTTCAAAAACCCTAAGCCAAATATGTTTGCTCCAAAGCAACCCTAATTTTTATGGCTCAAAAAATTCTGAAATAATTCACAAATATTCTATAGACCCTTGGGCACCTCCCTGAGCAAAAATATTTCATCACTTTTTGGAATATTTTTGCTACAGAAAATCTTTTCTGTTCTAGACAAAAATGGTGGTTTCTACAGCAACTACCATTTTACTTACTCCTTTTGACCTGAACTTTCTTGTGCTTATTTACCTTAGTAACTCGAAGCTAGCCTCCAAAGCACAGCTCCAAACACCCAACCATTTGACCACAGTAACATCACAAAGTTACTGACCAGAAACTTACCTAGTTTGTAAAATCTTCACTACTGCACCTGGATCCAAACCAAACCATGGAAAACTTCAAAACCACCACAAACAACATGCTAGACATGCTTTTTGGACGAAGGCTAGCCTGAGGAGAGAGTTCGTGCGGTGACCACGCGTGTCCATGATGCCAGGCATGCGTGTGGACGCGCTTTGGGTGCCACCGAACGCTCTGTTCGCGCGTGCTCGCTTCCCCCACCTGCCCAACCTTGCCAAACTTCGCCCCCATCATCATCTCGACGCCCTTAACTCCTCCCTGGCACTCGGCGACGCCGGAGCTCACCGCAGCGAGCACGGGCAAGGTCTGGCCTGCCCAACATTGCGGAGCGCACTGTGCTCGTCGTCACCCCCTTGATCTTGTGCTCGTCTCTGCTCGCCCATAGTGGCCGCGTGACCTCTGTCGCCTTCTCCCCCTCTCACTGACGCCGATTGTCGCCGGGCGTCGTGCACAGGTGTCCACCGGCGGAGCCCGAAGCACCCTCGCCGCTCGCCTATATATAGAGCCCCTCCCCAACCTACTCGAGCATCCTCCAACACTCACACACACTCCACCGTCGAGTAGGACACTGTAGCCCGGCCGGGCAGGCCTCGGGCCGCCGTCCCCGAGCTCGAGCTCGCTGGCGATCCCCTCTGGTCGCTGTGGCAGCTCCAGCCCCTCCCAGGCCTGGGCGACCCCTCCAGGGCCTCCGCCTCTCTCCGGTGAGGCCGTCTCGCCCGCTTGGAGCCTCTGGAGTGGCCCCTGCTCGCCGTCTTCTTCAACTCCAGCGACCCCCTCGTTCTATCGCCGCTCACGAGCTAGATTTCGATGCTGTCCGACCACCCCTAGCCATGCTACGGGTACGGGCAGGTGCGCCTCGACCTCCTCTTTCCATCCCTCCCTCTCGTTTTGGCCAAAGAGCCCTCATCGCTGGCAAGAGCTCTGGCGAAGCCGCGACCATCTCTGTTTCTCTCCCCCTCTTCCCCCACTTGACTAGCGGGGCCCGCTAGTCAGCCACTGAGTACGCGCGCGAAGCGGTACGAGTGGTGGCGCCCCTGGGCTTTACGCCTTCGATGTCACCCCGAGTCTTTTTCTTTTAATCAAATTCATTTGAATTTACAGAACACTTCAAACAACTATAAATTTTTAACCATAAGTCCAAATGAATTGATTCTTTTTGCATTATGTTCTTTGAAAGAAAATCTAACAGCTCACCAAAGATGAGATTTTTCTAAGCTGCTTAGAATTTCTGGTGAATTTCATAAGTGTTCTTGATATTTTCTTTTTGTCTTTGAAATTATTTTTAGAAGGTGCGGCTTGTCTTGAGGATCACCAGGAGGCTTGTGAACCTCATCTGCAGTAAGGCAAGCCACAGCAACATTTTTACGATGCCATTTCAATATTTGTGATTTTCTCACTTGAATGAAATGGTTAATCCTTGCATTTAAATAATTATTGAGTTATTTGCATTCTGTTAAATGTTGGATAGTTGTTATGTTTGATTTACAGAATAGTTGATACTAGTTTAGTGGAGAAAGCAAGTTAAGATTTATTTGATTTGATGTTAGAAATAATTTTGTTATGCATGTTAGTAGTTATTTAGCTATGTTTTACCTCCCTAAACTTGATAAAAATTTGTTAGAAAATATTATGTTAAATGCTTGTTAAATCTTATTACTTGTTTTATAGAATGTTTGAACCTAATTTAGTGATAAAGAAACTAAGGGTTGTTGATAGTGAAATCTTTTGTTATGCATATGGAAAAGTTATCAGAGTTACTTTCTTGCGTAAGAAATTGATGGAACTTGTTGCTGAATATTTTGGTTAAGTTGTGAGTCATTTTGAGCTAGTAGAGTAATGTGAGTTGTTGATGGTTAACACTAGTGTGTATATGGAAGACATGGGTCATTTTATCATTATATGATGCATGTGTTGTTTTGCATTTCATGGCATGCTATGACACCGGTCATTTTTATTTGAATTTGAATATAACTCAACTGGAATATACCGTTGACTGGGTCATGGTGCCGCTGAATCGAGTTCTTTCCAGTGCAACCACATTTTCCTTATGGGAAGGCCTTGATTCGGTCCATTGACACGGCCTCTGGTCGGTGCCTCCATCTAGGGAAGGTTATGTCGTGCTTGCCCTGGCCCGGTAAGCAGACATAATCTTGTGTGTTCGTTGATGAGATTATGGTACCGATTCCCTGAGTGGTAGTTTGGCCACGACGGTGGTCGGGTGTCTTTGGTAGACACGGGGCCACCCAGGACCAGCCCGTTGGGGATTTGGGTCGGAGTGGCCGGGAGATTGCTGTGGCAATGGAGGGGTTTTGTCGGAATGCCGTTGGTCCACCCGAATGGGAGTGCGAGGCCATGGGTTCCGTGGTGTGGGTACAGTGTGCTACCTCTGCAGAGTGTATAATCTATCGATAGCCGCGTCCACGGTCAAGGACACCTCGTAGTAGGTCCCACCATGAGTCAATGATTAATAAAAATTGCACACTAAGCTGTAAACTATGCATTGTTGACGATGGCAGAAGGCCGTCGAGGAGATTGGGATCGGATAATGATCGTGGTGGTGATCGCCCTTAGGATCACGAGTCATTTTGTTAAAGACCACATTGGTGGTGTGTTTTACCACGTTGGTGGTGTTTGTGATCTGAGGATGATCACGGTTGGTAAATTGTCCTAAGGGACGTTCGAGCATGATCACAGCATGTTGACATATAGTGTGCTTCATTAATAATTGGTTAAATATCATGATATTGTTTGTCATTATGATTATGCTTGTTTTGAGCTTGCAAGTACATTCAATGTACTGACCTTGCGTGTCATGCCAGATTTCAGGAAAGTCTCGTTGGAAAGGAGCGCTGTTCGAGTCTAGTTCGTGTCCACATCGGTGTCCCTGTGATATGGAGCTTCGGCTACGACGTTATTCCGCTGCCACGTAGTTGTTCGGATCGAGGCCCCTTTATGTTCACTAAATAATGTACATATTGTTCAATTGCACCGAGTGTGCCGCTTGGCCTCGACCGCTGTTGTAATATGAACTCTGTTCCGCTAGCATCAATAAAGCGGTTGTTTTCTGTACCAAAATGTTGTGTGTTGCCAGAAGACATGGTCTCTGGCCTGGCAATGCAAGGTAAACCGGTCGCTCTGATCCGGGGTGCCACACCCATTCACTTGCGCCTGACACTCATGGCACTCGTTGTACACCCCGGAACCTTCCCTTTGTACACGACATAGCACTGCCATCTCGTCATCAAGAAACTAGGTACCTGCTAGAGATGCAACTTCATCAAGAGGATGTACAATCATATGCAACAAAATATACTAGAGGAACACGAAAAAGAAAGGGTTAGCAACTAGATGCAACATACAATATGCAAACTAATTAATAACTAGAGGTACGCTAGTCATCGTACCCAAACTAACAAAGTAGCATTACACAAGTTCGGCAGGGACCATGGACATCACAAAGTTTCATCGCAACAGAAAGTATACAAGTTCAACCGACACATATCATCATCATCGACATCGTAAATCACTAGAAGTTCCATCCTTCCATATCATCGAGGATGGACCCTAGCTTCTTGAATGATGTGTGGTCCTGACGTTGCATGCCTATGCGAGTTCGGACGTCAGCTCGCGATATAGGGCCGTGGTGGAACATCCCCTTCTCATCGACGACTTCTTTCATGATGATCATTGCAATGTACCTTTGGATGCGAAAGAAGTCATCTCTAAGTTTATAATCTGCTTCTCCATGAGATTCTACCCACTTGCGGATATGATCATCGTTTCTGATTGTCATACGTAGCTTTATGTGATCTATGTTGAACTCAATCATGAGATGGAGGATGTAGAATCCATCTTTCTTGTTTGGTTTTGGGACATGGATGCAGGAGAAGTTAGTTTTATGCACGAAACCCATCTTCTTGTTCCTTTGTTTCCTGATCTGCACATGGCCACCTCTAACGCTGAAGCCTTGGAGAGCATCATCTAGAATATTCATTATGTGGGTGTAGTCCTTCTTCTCGTAGTCTCTGGAAGTGTCGAAATACATGGCGTGGGAGACTCATAGGTAAAGAACGATAAGGACAGCGTGCCCGTTGCTGCGGGGAAAAGGCACCTCAAATTATTGTCCTTATGAGCGAGAAGGAATGATTGAAATGTACGAAAGGGTTGTCTGGAACTGACTTACTTTGGATGATAAGGCAGGAGGAAAATTTCCTGGTCCTTATTCTGTACCATGAAGTTTTGGAGGTAGTCCCTAGCAGTTTCACGCTCAAAGTCGCCGAGACTCAAGAAAGACTCGTGCATGTAGTATGGATCGGCCACACAGATATGTGAGACTTCTTGTCTCTTCATGATGGAGCTCATATGTAGCGCAAAAAGGCGGACGATTGTAAAATCGAGCCGCCTTGTCAGAAACATGTCAAAGATATGGTCAAACCGCAGGAAGAACAACTCCGCGGGCCGTGCGTCAACATAGCACTTCCCCTCAGGCACATGAGCCGCGTATGTCAGATATCCTGGATCCTTCGAGGCTAGTAGGCTTTTCATAGTCGACAACATATGGTCGTGCAGTCTCCTGAGATCCCCTGGTAGTGCCTCCACCGGTTTCGGCCATAGCATCGGATCGCCCGTGAGATGGAACATGGCCGCACCCTTCACGGGTACACGCTCTTCAGAATCCATCGTCTGGCTGCTATGTGCTCCGTCTTGTTTGGAGGCAGCTATCTTCCCCGATCTCTTCCTGTCCTTTTTCTTGGGCACACCTTCCAGATCCTTCCTTAACCCCTGCCCCAGTGTTCCCGGGATAAGCACTGTACGACCCCCGGCTAGTTGCGCATGTGTTGAGGCGGCATCTTCAGGTGTGTCCTCTGAGGATTTCATGAAGAGAGACTGTTTGCAATCCCAGCTATGACCTTCCTGCCTGGGCAGATCATCCATATCCTCATTAGCATCCTGATAGCCTGATTCGTCATATGGTTGACTCATCATATGTAAGTGACACTCATACGCGTTTGTATTGAGGAAACCCATTGGGTCGACCTCCGTCTCATCATCCATTGTCTATTCTACAGGACCGATTACATCAGCCAGTACTATTGCACCCCCTTCATCACGTCGTCCGCCGCTCTCACCCGGCAATACAGGAGCTGGTAATTGCGTAGGCGGGGTGATGGTCTCCGCACATGCTTGTTGATGTGTGGTTATTGGTGTGCTCTCGGCCGGCTCCCGACGAATAAGATTCTTCGGCCATAGCACCACCTAACCCTTGCAGCTTCCAATCCGTGGTGGGGTCTCGTTATCCTCTCCCACATGCTGTACTAGAGGAGGCAAATCCTCGTGCCCTGATTTCACACTGGATAAGTTAACCCTGAAGTGCCCAACGGGGATCGGCTGGTTGTGGAACGTGGGTTGCGAGGGGTTCATTATCATCCCCTTTCCCACGTCCACCTTCTGGCCTTTGATCAAGTAGATTATGGTGCCCGGGGTTTCTTCGGCCTGCAAACACATGTGTGTGGCGTAAAACATCCAAAAGGTAACGAAAATGGAATAGTCTATATATATATATATATATTGGTGCGACATGTAATTACCGTGAGGGCGTCGAGCTCAGCCAAAGATGAAGGCCCACCTAGCGCGCCAGAGACTGAGGACGGGCTGCTATGAGCGGGAGCGACTGTGAGAGGAGGCCCAGTTGTGTGACCAAGTGATGGTGCGGTGGTGTTGTTGCTCACGGAGTTGCTCCCGACGAAACTGGGCAACGGGAAATCATGTACCGTCTGGTCTGGATTTTCCTTCGTCCAGTTGATGATAGCTGGAACCAAGTCAGTAGCGAAATCATTTCTGCAGGCAGTTACAGCTGCATTGATTGCCTGCTGTAGCAACTCATTTTTCTCCTCGGCTGTTTTTTTCGCTTCCTCAGCTGCTTTTTTCTCGACCGCAAGCTTCACCTTCTCGTTGATGTCCGCCTGACTAAACTTCTTTTTCTGCTTCTTGGCCTCCGGGCCCTCGTTGTAAAACACCTTCCACGTGGCGCCGTCTCCAGCGCCGTGCACACGAACATATTGCGGCTGCTAGCCCAAAGGGAGTCCCTTAAGTTCGTTCAAGGCCCGGTTGAGAGGGGTGTCCCACTTGGGCCTCATCAAAGAAGTAGGGCTTTCGGCTACAAGCTGGTGTTGCTTCTCCTGCAGAAGGAGTGTGAACCGTTTAGGAATGTGTAGTCGACTAGATCTGGAGCTAAATGTAAGGTGGTAAAAGAATAATTACCAGCAGTCTAATCAATTTCCTCGTGATCTGGTCCGTGTAAAAAACCTTCTTTTCCTTGTCCCACTTGTAGCAGGCCCAGATGAAGTCATGCTCCAAGGGGTTGGTGAACTTCGCGAAGGGGTCTGGGATACCCGCGGATTCATGTTCCGCGTCCTCCTTATCCCATATGGGCCTTTTAGCGAGGTAGCCACGGCTTCTGAGGTGATGCTTCCCCGTGCTCCTTTGCTGAAGGCTCTTGAATTTCGCAGCCTTAACCTTGGCTACCTCGGTAGCACAAGTGTCCTTGAACTTTTCTAACCCCTCTTCCGTAAGTGTCGGATTTTCCTCCAGAATCTTGGACAGGGGTTCTTCAGCCTCAATAGCTCGTTTCACCCTCCCTTTCCAGGAGGCCAAATCATTGCTGAACATGCCCATGGCGTGATTGTTAATCTTTTTCATCTTTGGATCATCCCACGGTTGTTCTATGTCATCATCCCGATCGGGGAACTTGAATCTCTTGTGCAACTTCGTTAGGAGCAACTGTGTCAAATGTTCTTTAATCCTTAAGTCATCGTCATTGATGCTCGCACATTCCCGTAGGATGCATCCTACTTGGTTCCCATAGCACTTGCGAGGTTCTTCCGGCTCAAATGGGTCAAACTTGCCAGGTGCCATCTTTGTGATCACCCTCGTCCAACCCCTAGTTTGTTAGGTTTTTGTATACTCTGCTTCTTCTGCTTCTTCTTATCGGTAGTGGCATCGGCGCTGGTACCTTCCTCACCGGTATCTTCCCTGCCGGTACCTTCCCCGCCGGTCTCGGCGCCGCCATCGGTGCCGACGCCGTCGGTGTCGGTGTCGGCGTCAGTACCATCATCGAGGCCGACATGCAAACCTTGACTTTGCAACAATCCCGTCTTAGCAGTCAAATAGTCGAGATACTCTTGTTCACCTTCATAATCCATCTCTTCTGCATCTTGGTCACAAGGCCCAGTTTCTGCGTTGTTCGACATGTTTCCTATGATTAAGTCTCCTCGTTTTATTGTAAAACTATGAAAAAAAATCAGAAATGACATAAAAAGGAAATCTATCTAGCACAAATCATGCCAAAATTCACGGAAAATTTTGGCATGACCTTTGCTAAAAAAATGGACATATCGAGCGCTTGAAATTCACCGGAACGGAAATGAATCAACATTCCGGCGTAACATAGGCCACTCGGATCATTTATCCTGCACATAGTCATCATGTCCAAATGACATGTCCAAATTCCAAATATGACACGTCCAAAACATCACATGTCCAGATATCACATCTGCCCCAACTAAATATATAACCTAATTAACCATCTTCCCTAACTAAAACCTACGTAAATTAACCAAGGTTGGGAGGGGTCGGGGTCGAGCGCCGGTACCGGGGTCAGTCGGGGTCGGGGTCGGGGCCAGGGTCAGGGTCGGGGTCGGCGCCGGTCGGGGTCCGGGGCTGGGGCCGGAGTCGACGCCGGTGTCGGTCGGGGGCTGGGGCCGGAGCCGGCGCCGGGGTCGGTAGAGGGCGAGCGCAGAGGCCCGGCGAGGGCAGGGCTCAGGCGGCGCGACGAGGAGGAGAGCGTGGGGATTTGGGGGAAAAGAGGCGGGATGAAGGGAGGATCAGGGATTTTGGGGATTAAGTGGGCATAGGAGTAGCGCGTTTAGGCAAAATGCGCTATAGCTACTTCAGGTAGCTATAGTGCTTTCGTGTAGAAATCGCTACTGCTATATTGACTAGCTATAGCTCTTTTCTCACAAAAGCGCTGATGCTATAACCGGTACCTATATATATAACAATTTTCCTGTTTGTTTCCTTCTATTTTCTTTTCCTTATTTTCTCTCACTTTTCTTTTATTTTTTTCTGAGAGCAATGAACGAAGGTAAGGCAACATATATTGCATCATTTGACGGTTAAATATGTATACAAAATGGGAACATATATATTTGTCGGAGTAATGGGCCACGGGTAGGATAACCCGAGGCCCAGAACCTTTCAAGGCATCGGGGCTGACTGCGCCCCTCAAGACACCAGAATGGAGAGCCGCCTACCAGAGGCCGGCTAAAGGAACAGTCGACTGCCCGCATACGGCCGAGTCCTGGAGGCGAGGTCAAGACGGGCCGACCTCCACCTAGCGGCTCCCAGAGAAGCCGGCCATGGGGAGTCGACCCACGACACCAACAAAGCCCATATCCTTATCAGGGGGGATGGGACGGGGAGTGGCAACAGTAAAGCCCACTCCCTCCCCTTTTCCATGGGATGGCTAGGCCACAGTGCGTCGTACCAACGGAGATCTCCGTCCGGCGAGGCACTGTTGTCGTGCCATCCCTGACATCAGCAACAGTGGGCGGAGTCCTGCACCCACGACGGCCTGTCGGTACGGCCCATGGACGATGGGCCCTACCGGTCAGTGACAGTCCAGGAGACGGCAAGAGCGCCACCAGTCGGACCCGAAGGAAGCCGGCCCCCAGAAGTCGGCCTGCCCCTCCCAGGGGTCCCACACGCCATTAACCAGACGAGACGGGGAGTGGCTACAGTGATCGCCCGCCAGGTGGCGGAGCTGTAGCCATGACCCCATGACCAAGCCTGCATCATTAGAGGCACGGCTACAGTAATCAGTAGCCGGCAGGACCCGCAAGCGGCGGGTACGGCCTGTCAGCTCCGTACCAGACCAGTCGGCGGGGCCCACCAGCCGATGGGCCCCAGCAGTCGGCAGAGAAGCCGGCGGGCGAAGAGACTGACGGCTAGGCCCTGAACCCAGTCGGTTTACCATTGTACCCCTGGGGGTAGTCCTATATAAACCCCCCAGGGCACCCATGCAAAGGGTTCCGATCCATTAGAACTAGACCAGACCTTAGAGAAGAAGGAGAGCTGGCCTAGTCTCCTCCTGTCCACAGATACAGCTCGAGGAGCACCATTGTACTCACTTTGCCTTAGTGATCATGCGGAGATCCCGCAGAGCAGGACTAGGGGTGTTATCTCCTAGGAGAGCCCCAAACATGGGTAAAGTTCGCCGGCGTTCGTATCTACGCCTCATCCCGTTTCCAGGCACCGGCGACGTTCTACTCGCCCCCACCATGATAAGCCATCCATTGGCGTATGTCGCACCCAACCCCCGACATTTGGCGCCCACCGTGGGGCCTGGTGCACCGTCGTCCGGAGACCTGTTCTGGACGGGAATCCTTTTCCTCCCTGGCAAGCGCAGCCAGCCTGGCACGCCAGATAGAGTCTGCGCCGACGCGCTGCATGGTGCTAAAATCGCCTGCGCGGCCAGTTGCCTCGCCGATCTTGTAGGCGAGGTCTGCCTCTTCGACGAGCCCGCATCTGACACGGGCACGGGCGGCCCCGAGAGCCTCCTCGCGGGCCTCCTTGATCAACTTCACGTTGCCAGCGAGCCAGCTGGGGACTTGGAGTCCGTAGGCTCCACTGATCTGATGTTGGTCGACTCCAACACCGTGTCGCTTGACACATTCCCCACCAACGTGGCTGTCTACGACGAGCCGCTTCCTCGCGCAGAGAGCGGCGGAAGCACCGTCACAGAGGTGCTTGTCATCGATCATGGCGAGCACTCCGGCGGGGGTGATTACGACCCACTCCACGCGGCGCTGCAAGACATAGTAGCGCCCATCCCTGAAGATGCCGACGCCGAGACGCTAGAGGCACGCCGCCTTCAGCTAGTCGAAGGCGCCAAAAAGCTGGCCAGCATGAGATGCCTGTCAGAAGCCTACCAGCGCGAGATGGACCGCGCGGTGGGTGGCACGCCGGCTCCTGCTGGGCCTAGCCGCCTTGGCATGGTCCAGCAGCACGGTGCGGCTATCGCCGATCTGTTCAGGGTGAATCGCCTCGTCTATGCCACACCCATAGAGAATATTCAAGCCGCCCAGGCGGCGGCGGACGAGTTGGATAAGTTCGGGGGCAAAGAGAGTTGCTTGATGACGGAGCGCGTCCAGCAACTCCTTGATGTGGCTGCTGAGCAGAACGAGGCCGGCTGCCACACTGATGTGCCGCGCCGATGGAATGACAACCTGCTTCCGCGCCGAGACCAAGGCGCGGAGTCTCGGACGCCGACTGGCGGCGTTCGCGGAAGAAAAGACAAGGAGCCGGCTGCCAGCTGCAGTCAGACTCGCATCACCATAGAGCGCTACCAAGACGGCCGCCCAAGAACAGTGGAGCGACGGGACGACTGTCCACCTCCTCCCCCTCGGAGGGAAAGGCGAGTCTCCTCGCCACCTGTTGATCACCCGATGCTCGGCGACCGCCTTGGTCGCCGGGAGGGAGTCGGTGAGAATGACGCCCGCCATCAGATCGACCATCTCCATCGATCCCTGGCGCTTGAAGAAGAAGACAAGTTGGGTCCGCCGTGTTTTGGCCCCCGCATCCGAGACGAGCCCTTCCCCAAAGGGTTCATGCTCCCAGAGACACACCCAAGTACACAGGCTCTGTGAAGCCGGAGGAATGGCTGGTCGACTACTCCATGGCCGTCAGCATAGCAAACGGCAATAAGCGTGTTGTCGTGAAGTACGTTCCACTCATGCTCCAGGGCACGGCCCGGACATGGCTGAACAGCTTAAGGCCCCGCAGCATCAACAGTTGGGTCGACTTCACCGACGCCTTCGTCCGCAACTTCACCAGCACATACAAGCGACCTCCCAAACCCTGCCACCTCTCCTTGTGCGTGCAGGACCCCAGCGAGTCAACTCGCGACTACCTCACGCGCTGGGCCGAGCTCCTCAACTCTTGCGAGGGCATGCACGAGATGCAGGCTATTGAGTACTTCACTGCAGGATGCCGAGAGGGCACCCTTCTCAAGCACAAGCTTCTCTGCGATGAGCCGGAAACCCTTGATGAGCTGCTGATCATAGCAGACAAATACGCCACGGCCGACTCCTCCATGAAGACGAAATTCAAGTCAGCGCCGCCGGCAAAGTGGCTCCTTAGGCTCCCCGAACCCCAGACGGAGACATCAGTTGGCGTCAACAGCGGAACGACCACAAGCGTAAAGCCCCCCCGACGACTTCCACCAGTCGACAGGTGGCAACAGTTGAAGACCAACAGCCGGAAGGGCAGCCTCTGCCCAGACGTCAGAAGGGCGGCAAGTCCAACTGGCAGCCGACTTTCTCATATGAGTAGACTCTGGATGGACCCTGCAAGTTCCACAGTGGCACGAAGCCATCCAACCACACCACTCGGAAATGCCACTGGCTCACCAGGATCGCCAAGGGAGACGGCCTTGTGCCTCCCCCACCTGCTGGGTAGCCGCCTCCCCCTCCACCCAAGCAGCCGGCGGTCAGACCAGTCGGCGCAGTGCAAGACGAGTACCCAGAAGAGCAGGGAGCATACGTCGTGTTCGCCAGTGTGGCCGGCGATCAACACAGCAGACGGCTGCAGCAGCAGGAGGTGAATGCAGTAGCATCTGACGCCCCAGAGTTCATGCACTAGTCTGAGAAGCCCATCAGCTGGAGTCGGGCTGACCACCCCGAAGTAATGCCCAGACCCGGCTCCTATGCTTTGCTTTTGGATGCCACCTTTGCCACAGACAAGCGAGCTGCTCGTTTTTCCAGAGTCCTGATAGACGGCGGCAGCAGCATCAACATCTTGTACAAAGACACCATGGAGAAGTTGGGAATCAGGCAGAGGCAACTGCAGTCCAGCCGGATGGTGTTCCACGGCATAGTCCCTGGCCTTTCCTGCTCGCCAATCGGCAAGATCTTGATCGACGTCCTCTTCGGAGACAAATATCATTTCCGCCGTGAGTCAATATGGTTCGAGGTGGTGGACCTAGAGAGCCCATACCATGCACTGCTTGGTCGGCCAGCCCTGGCCAAGTTCATGGCCATCCCCCACTATGCCTACCTCAAGAAGAAGATGCCGAGTTCTAAAGGGATTCTGACCATAACTGGCGACTACAAGAAGTCGTCCGCCTGCGCATCAGAGAGCAGTCGGTTGGTCGAGTCCCTCGTGATCGCAGCTGAGAAGCGGCTGCTAGATCGAGTTGTGGCAATGGCGGGCAAGCAGCCAGAGATGTCACCTGATCCCAAAGAGTCGGAAGCTAAGGGCTCGTTCAAGCCGGCCAAGGAGACAAAGAAGATACCTTTGGACCCGGAGCACCCAGAGAGGTATGCTGTCGTAGGAGCCCACCTCGACAGCAAATCGGAAGGCGAGCTCGTCGATTTCCTCCATGAGAATCGAGACATCTTCGCATGGTCCCCCAAGGACATGCCAGGTGTCCCGACGGAATTCGCCGAGCACAAATTACACGTCCGATCTTATGCCAAACCAGTCAGATAGCCTTTACACCGCTTGTCAAAGGAGAAGAGGAGAGTTGTTGGGGAAGAGATAGCCCGGCTGCTTGCAGCCGTCTTCATCATGGAACTATTCTTCCCAGAACGGCTGGCCAACCCGGTCTTGGTACTGAAGAAGAACAAGCAATGGCGAATGTGTATTGACTACACAAGCCTCACCAAAGCATGCCCCAAGGACCCGTTTGCCTTGCCAAGGATCGACCAACTGATAGACTCCACAGCCGGATGCGAGCTGTTGAGTTTCTGGGATGCAAATTCAGGGTATCACCAGATCAAGTTAAACCCAGCCGATAGGCTGAAGACTGCCTTCATCACGCCGTTTTGAGCTCTCTGCTACCTAACCATGACGTTCGGCTTGAGGAACGCCGGCCACTTTCCAACGATGCATGCAGAAGTGTCTCCTCAAGCAGCTCGGCAAAAATGCTCATGTCTACGTGGATGATGTGGTGGTAAAGACAGAGAAGCGTGGAACACTGCTGGAAGACCTCAAGGAGACCTTTGAGAACTTGCGCTGATTTCAGATCAAGCTCAACCCAGAGAAGTGCGTCTTCAGAGTACTAGCCGTCCAGCTCCTTGGTTTCCTGGTCTCCGAACGCGGCATAGAGTGCAACCCTATGAAGATCAAGGCAATTGAGAGGATGGAGGTACCCAGCCGACTGCTGGACGTACAAAAATTCACCGGCTGTTTGGCGTCCATCAGCCGATTCATCAGTCGGCTGGGCGAGAAGGCTCTTCCCCTATACCAACTCATGAAGAAGACCACATTTTTCGAGAGGAACCAGAAGGCGGACGAACCATTTGTCCAACTAAAGAAGATGCTGACAACTCCACCTGTTCTGGCGGCTCTGACTCCTAAGGAGCCCATGCTCCTCTACATCGCCGCGACCAGCCGAGTGGTCAGCACGGTCATTGTAGTAGAACGCAAGGAGGAAGGCAAAGCACTACAAGTTCAGAGACTGATATATTATTTGAGTGAAGTACTGTCGACCTCAAAGCAAAACTACCCCCACTACCAGAAGGTGTGCTATGGTGTGCATTTTGCCGCCAAGAAATTGAAGCCTTACTTCCAAGAACATCCAATCACTGTGGTCTACACGACTCCTCTAGCCGAGATCATCGGCAGATGAGACGCTTCGGGACGAGTGGCCAAGTGGGCCATAGAGTTGGCCCCCTACACCATCTACTACCAGCCTCGCACCGCCATCAAGTCACAAGCGCTGGCCGACTTCCTCATCGGCTGGGCCGAAACCCAGTATCTACCACCAGCGCCCGACTCCACCCATTGGCGAATGCACTTCGACGGCTCCAAGATGCGCACCGGCTTGGGAGCCGGCATCGTCCTCACCTCTCCCAAGGGCACTCATTCGCGGACTCCGGCTAGCTAAAGAACTCGGCATTCGCCAGATCCTGTGCTATGGTGACTCCAACTTGGTGGTCCAGCAGTCGTCAAGCGATTGGGACGCCAAAGACGCAAACATGGCGAGCTACCGCTTCCTCGTACAGCAACTCAGCGGGTATTTCGAGGGATGCGAGATTCTCCATGTGCCAAGAAACGACAACGACCAAGCAGACACCCTGACGCGAATTGGCTCCACCAGTCAGGAAATACCGTCCGGCGTCGCCCTCCAGCACCTCCTCAAGCCGTCAGTCAAGCCATCACCGGAGTCAGACTCCATTTTTGTGTCGTCTCCTCCTGAAGTAGTCGGATCCGACTCGAGGGCCCCCACAGACGGCGCGAGTATTCCTGCAGGTGGCGTAGGGATCATGGTAATCGCACCCGGCCCGGAGACTTCGAAGCCCGGCCCGGGGACTGCGCCATTCTGCCTGGGGACTTCATCGACACAGCAAGCGGCTGTCGACTCCAACTCGCCACCTCCCGGCCCAGCCACCCTCGTCCAAATCGCAGTCTTGGCGGTTGCAGAAATTGCAGCACCTTCATGGGCCCAGCCCATCCTCATCTTCATGGTGGACAAAGAACTGCCAGCCGTTGGGATCTCGGCTCGGCAAGTACAATGCTGGGCGGCTGCGTACGCCATCATCAATAGAGTGCTCGTAAGGCGCAGTGTCACTGGTATTCACCAGTGGTGTGTGGAGCCATAGCAAGGCCAGGCAATCTTCAAAGACATCCATCAAGGCGAATGTGGCCATCACGCGGCTTCAAGAGCACTCGTCGCCAAAGCTTTCCGCCATGGCTTCTTCTGGCCGACTGCTCTTGAAGACGCCAAGTCTCTAGTCCAAAAATGCAAGGGGTGCCAGAAGTTCCGCTCTAGGCCTCATCAGCCGGCTTCAGCACTCAAGACTATTCTATTGCCTGGCCCTTTGCTGTTTGGGGCCTGGACATGGTCGGACCATTCAAGACAGCATGAGGTGGTTTGACTCACTTACTTGTTGCAGTGGACAAGTTCACCAAATGGATAGAGGCAAAGACAATCTAGAGTTTGAATGGTCCGACTGCTGTGACCTTCATCTCGGACATCACAATTCGGTACGGCATACCGCACACCATCATCACCGACAACGGCACAAACTTTGCCAAAGGTGCCTTGGCCCGTTTCTGCGCGACATAGGGCATCCGACTGGACTTAGCGTCCATTGCCCATCTGCAGTCCAACGGCCAGGTAGAGCGAGCAAATGACCTAATCCTGTCCAGCATCAAGCCCCGGCTGGTCGAGCCTCTGGAGCGCTCGGCAGGCTGCTGGCTTGATGAGTTGCCAGCCATCCTCTGGAGCCTGCGCACGACTCCAAACAAATCAACCGGCTTCACACCCTTCTTCCTCGTCTACAGTGCCGAAGCCGTCATCCCAACGGACATAGAGTTCGACTCCCCACGAGTCAC
Source organism: Triticum urartu (assembly GCF_056163025.1). Lineage (NCBI taxonomy): Eukaryota > Viridiplantae > Streptophyta > Magnoliopsida > Poales > Poaceae > Triticum > Triticum urartu. Next base: position 485,584,893 of record NC_141877.1, read on the forward strand.
CATGTACACTGAGGAGGAAGCAGAGGAAGCATGTCAAGACGGCGTCGATCTGCTGAAAGAGGGCCGGCTGTTGGCACTCAGCTAGTCCAGTATCTACCAGCAGAGTCTACGCCGATAGTACAATCAAAAGGTCAAGCCGCGATCTTTCCAAGAAGAAGACCTTGTGCTTTGGCTGATTCAGCGAATAGCCGTCCAGCACAAGCTCTCAGCACCTTGGGAAGGCCCCTTCATCATCAGCAAGGTGTTGGGAAATGACTCCTACTACCTGATCGACGCTCAGAAGCCCCGAGCGCGCAAAAGGGACGACTCCGGCAAAGAGACGGAGCGGCCATGGAAAGCAAATCTCCTCCGAAGATTTTACAGTTAATGCAGTATGTATCATGCTACCTTTTGTATTAAAGTACGAAGACTTCGGGCCCCTTGAGAAGGTCTCGGGGACTGCCTTCTTTTATCTATATGATAATAAGTTATGCTTATGAGTATGTTATTCTTTACCGCTTGGCACCAGGTTCGACTAGTCGGCCCAAGGACTTGCCGTCTTGAGTTATGAAATGACTTCTTGCAGCCGGACAAGTAGTGTGTGGCACTCAATCCGTCTCCTGTTAGAAGCCGCAGATCGCAGAGCGACTGACTGGCAAGCAGGAGTAAGGTAGAATGGGTGTCCATATGAAAAATGGCTAAGGACTCAAACCATGCACATAGCTTAAGCCGGTTTCCAGCCTTTTTGCAACCGACTCTCGAGCAGCCGGCTCGCCGTTTTCTAGATTAACTTGCTAAAAACTCTAAATGGCTAAGTACTTGCCTCCCAAAGAAGCCAAGTATTTGATCTTGCGGCAGTCCGCAGAGCGGCTGTCCGACTAGCCAAACGGCAACCAAGGGAAGGCAGCGAAGGAAAAAGCCAAAGAGCAATAAACAAGAAGCGATAGAACGCAGATAAAATATTTACATAGAAAGGCCCTTGGCCGAATCATCAAATAGGAGTTCAAGATACACCCACACCCAGTGGGTGGAATTGTGCAAAATAACAAGTTCATTGAGACTGCTAAGCAGGAAAAACAAAGATAAAGTGGCAGCCTAGGAAGCCGCGGACGGACTCGGAGGACCAGAGGGGTAGGCGGTGTCAGTTGGCAGGGCAATCGGCTCTACGCCTGTTCACCCCTGGCGACAGCTGGCTCAGTTATGCGTGGCTCGTTGCTAGAGGTGCGGTCGGGATGGGGCTGGCCGTCTGCCTCGACCTCTGGCGCCTCCTCCTCGTCTCCTTCCTCCTCCTCGCCTTCCTCTTCGCCACTAGAGTCGATCACCTCCGCCGAGTCCTCGCAGTCGTCCGGGTTCAGCCCGAACCACTCCGGTGACGCCTCCTCGCCGTTCTCAGCATGCTCTGGGACGAAGACACTGCTGTCGGTGTACTCAGTAATCGATGCGGCGTGCCTGACGAGATCGTCCTCCACCGTTGCCAGATCTGCCTGAGCTTCCAACCAGAACGTGGCTAGCTGGGCTAAGCTCAGCCCAAGATACCACGCCTTGGCGAATTCCAAGGCCCAGCGGGCTCCAGGCCGGGCTGCAGAACCCTTCCAGGCCTCAAGACGGCCGGCTGCCACCTCCAACCAGTTGGCAGTCCGACTGGGGGTGCATGGCGCCTGCATGTCTGGCCACAGGGTGGCAATCGCCTCGGCGCCGACACGTTGAAGCCGGCGCAGCATCCGGTTTGCTAAGGACCTGCTCGCCAAGAGTCCAGGGGGCGTTGGCGGCGGTCTATGCACCATCCGCCCTCTGTGCTTCACGATCAGCCTCGATGGCTTGATTGGCAGCATACGAGTGGCCAGGGAAGAAGTCTGCTAAAGAAGAAGACCGAAGGAACAAGGTTAAAAGTTTAAGGCCGACTCGACTAGCAGTCGGCAGCCTAGAAAAGGAAACAAGGGGAAGCTCACCATCGACGAGATCTTCGATTGCTTGGAAATCGGAGACCAGCGTCACCTCTTTGTCGGTCCAGGAGGAGCGTTCGGACGCAAATTCGGCGAGAAGGGCGGCCTCCTTGTCCTCCGCCTCCCTCTGGGCCCTCTGGAGCAGCTCCTTCTGCTCCGCCAGCTGCGCAGCCAGCCGGTCACGCTCCTCCATCAGCCGGCCGCACTCCTCCTCCCTGATGAGCAGCTCGGTGTTGACTTCGCCCAGCTGCTGCTGAAGGGCGGCGTTGGCCTCTGAAAAAGGAGGGGGAAGGATGACAGTCGTCAGCAAAAAGAAAGGTCGCTAGGGAGATCTGGCCCGACTGCTCAGCAGTCGGCCCGAATCTCTGGGACTACAACCTGCGAGTGCGCCAGCGCCCCCCCCCCCCCCCCCGTTGAGAAAGAAGAGGTCTTACCCCAGTTGTCCGACAAGTCGGCGGTCCGCTTGGCCAGCTCCTCGACGTTGGCGTTGAAGGAGGTCACGCGAAGATTATGGTAATCCTGCATCAAATTTCAGAAAAAGCGTTGGTACTTGGAACTTGCTGATTAGAGTTCCGAGCCGCCTGCTCAGTAGCCGGCCCGAGACTCGGGGACTACACCCAGAGGGTGCGCTGGCGTGCCCCCACAAAGAAAAAAACAAGGAAGCAAAGCAAAAGGAAGGCTACGTACCCGAATGGCCCTTCGTGATGCCAGGTATGCCTTGGTGCACTCCTTGATGGCGTGGCCCTCAGCCCGGAGCTTGGCTTGGACGTCTAGGAGCGCGCGGTTCAACGGGCCCGTCCCGCCTCCCCACACCCACCCGGTGGGCGCGGTGCTCGACACGTCGGTGTCCGGGATCGAGGAGCTCGCAGCGCTGGTCTCCAGAGGACGCGGCGCTGAGGCCGCCTTCGCGAAACGGCGGCGCGTTGGCGTACTGACCTTAAGGGCCAAGCCCGTCGCCGCCGCACCTCCGGTTGGCGGCACTGATGGATCCGCTGGTTGTCCGCCTGGCGCGCCTCCGGAAGGTGGCGCTGGTGGCACAATGACCTCCGGCGTAGCGGTGATGTCGGCGTCCCTCTCCATGACCGGGCTCTCCTCGCCGGCTTCCCCAGTCTGCACCGAGAACTCCAGTGGCGGCGGTGCGGAGTTCAAGGGGACGACGAACACCGCCGACTGACAGCGTGCGGCTTCCTCGACACGCTTCTTCTCCGCATCTGCGGCCTCGGCCTCGGCCTCTGCCAGCTTCTTCAGGGCGGCGGCCTCCGCCTTGTCGACTTCCGCCTTCTTTAGACGGGCGGCTTCCCGCTCCTCGCGCGCCTCCCACGCATTCCGCTCCATCGCCTCTCGGAGGTCGGCGATGGGGTCACCCCGCCGGTGGTGGAGGAGGTCTCCGTCGACTTCACGACGGAGCCGGCGGACGACTTCTCAAGAGAGAGAGAAGGGCCATGAAGCCAGAAAACAAAGTAAGGAAATTTCAGACAGACTCAATAAACAAATACGAAGGTACGAAGGGAGGTGGTGCTTACGCTGAAATAAGTTGCGGTGTCTTCACCACCTTGCGGAAGCGGTTGGCCTTTGCGGGTGCTTCGTCCCGCTTGGTCGCCGCGGACGAGCCCTTGGGCTTCTTCGGCCGACTGCCGAACAGGCTCACCCCGGCCCTGCGCTTCTTGCCACCGCAATGGGCGTCCGGCGAAGCTGACAAGCCCGCACCCGACTGGCCGGCTCCTGGCTAGTGGCGTGGGACGACCAGCTCGTCGTCATCGGGCTAGTCCTCAAGACTGGCCCCAAGTCTCGGGTCGCCCGCTGCGCCGCCTCCTCCCTCGGCGTCGTCCTCCAAGGCCGCCGCCCCCAGGTCGGGGTCGTCAACATCACTCTCCGCCCGGTCGGGGAGGAATTCGCGGTCCGGCCCCACGGTGCCGTCTGCTGGCTGGAGGGGGGGTTCTAACCAAAGTCGGCTGGTCAGATCGGACTAAGCGGACTCGGCAACGAAGAAGTCAAAGAGAAAAAGAAAACAACTCACCAGAGGCGGAGGGGCGGCACGTGAATACGGCTCCTTGCCGAACTGCCACTCTTCTCTGAGGTCGCAGCTCGCCAGATAACTCACCATGTAGGCCACCTCCTCGTGTGGCATCTCCTTGGTACACATCCGACTCGGGTCCTGGTGCCCGCTCATCTGGTAGATCATATGGGGGTGACTTTGAAGAGGGAGTACTCGGCGTGCCACGAAGGGGGCCAGCAAGTCCGGCCCGGTCAGGCCCTCCGACTGCGCCAGTACTCGAAGCAGCGCAACGGCACTGGCTCCCGCGGGCGTCAATGTCCGGGCCCGGTGTGACCAGTTGGGTTGCCTCCCAGCCGGCGGGCCAGCTACGAAGGCCGGCAGGTTGATCCAGTCGCCCTCCGCGAAGACGTTCTTCACGTAGAAGTACGACCGCTGCCACATCTTCACCGACTTGACCAGCTTGATGGCGGGAAACGGGTTATTGCCCCCGACATCCGCACGACGATGAACGCGCCGCACTGAGCCGGCATGCCCGCGGCTTGGGTGCCGAGCTTGGTGTAGAAGAACTCCCCCCTAGTGCTCCAGGGTAGGGAGAACGCCAATGAAGCCCTCGCACAGGGTGATGAAGGCGGACAGCAGCACCACCTTGTTGGGGGTGAGGTGGTGCAGCTGGAGTCCGTAGAACTCAAGGAAGGAGCGGAAGAAGCTGTTCGCCGACAGGCCCAGGCCGCGCAGGCAGTGCGAGCGCAAGACGACCCGCTCGTCCTCCTGCGGCACCGGCGAGATTTCCTCCCTCGGCGCGAGACGAACCCGAACGAGGTCCTCGCTGGGCAACCGACGCGTCTCGCGGAGGAAATCGACGTGGTCGTCATGGACCTCCGAACTGTCCCAGGTGCCCGAGTGCGCCGTAGGGGGCGTGACGGCGGAAGAAGAGCTCATCGTGAGCAGACTGCCGCAGCGCTCGATGTAGCTTGAGGTGCGGCAGAGAGAGAAGAAGAAGAAGCAGTGGGGAGGTGGGACGTGCATGCTCCGCCATTTCCCCTACTCCCCCTACTTATAGCCCAGTGGGCTACGAAGCCGAGGGGCAGTTGTGGGATTTACTGCGCCCACTACTCCACACCCCCATGTTTATCACGCAAAATTACTGCGCGCGGTAATTTCGTGGGAACCTCAACCGCCCCCACGGCCGCAGCGGATCCGCTCGCGTGCCGAGGCATGGTAGTGGCGGGCCCCGCCTGCAGACATGTCCCGTCTCGCGGATGGGTAGGCGGGCTGGCCTGGCCACTGGTTGCCACGCGGTGGGCACGGAATGGGTGGAGGTCAGGAAGCTTATCTCACACGCTACTGAGTTCCCGTCGGGGAATTCGAAAGCATTTTTGAACAAGTCAAAGTCCGGCGACTCCGACTCCTGCCAGTCGGCCCGGCAGAAGTCAAACGAGGTCCCACCTCAAGCACTTGAAGAAAGAAACTGCTGAGGCTCCTCGGCTGATTGTCCATGGCGCCTCACCAGCTTCAGGGACTACTGTCGGAGTAATGGGCCACGGGTAGGCTAACCCGAGGCCCAGAACTTTTCAAGACATCGGGGCTGACTGCGCCCCTCAAGACACCAGAATGGAGAGCCGCCTTCCAGAGGCCGGCTAAAGGAACAGTCGACTGCCCGCATACGGCCGAGTCCTGGAGGCAAGGTCAAGACGGGCCGACCTCCACCTAGCGGCTCCCAGAGAAGCCGGCCATGGGGAGTCGACCCACGACACCAACAAAGCCCATATCCTTATCAGGGGGGATGGGACGAGGAGTGGCAACAGTAAAGCCCACTCCCTCCCCTTTTCCATGGGATGGCTAGGCCACAGTGCGTCGTACCAACGGAGATCTCCGTCCGGCGAGGCACTGTTGTCGTGCCATCCCTGACATCAGCAACAGTGGGCGGAGTCCTGCACCCACGACGGCCTGTCGGTACGGCCCATGGACGATGGGCCCTACCGGTCAGCGACAGTCCAGGAGACGGCAAGAGCGCCACCAGTCGGACCCGAAGGAAGCCGGCCCCCAGAAGTCGGCCTGCCCCTCCCAGGGGTCCCACACGCCATTAACCAGACGAGACGGGGAGTGGCTACAGTGATCGCCCGCCAGGTGGCGGAGCTGTAGCCATGACCCCATGACCAAGCCTGCATCATTAGAGGCACGGCTACAGTAATCAGTAGCCGGCAGGACCCGCAAGCGGCGGGTACGGCCTGTCAGCTCCGTACCAGACCAGTCGGCGGGGCCCACCAGCCGATGGGCCCCAGCAGTCGGCAGAGAAGCCGGCGGGCGAAGAGACTGACGGCTAGGCCCTGAACCCAGTCGGTTTACCATTGTACCCCTGGGGGTAGTCCTATATAAACCCCCCAGGGCACCCATGCAAAGGGTTCCGATCCATTAGAACTAGACCAGACCTTAGAGAAGAAGGAGAGCTGGCCTAGTCTCCTCCTGTCCACAGATACAGCTCGAGGAGCACCATTGTACTCACTTTGCCTTAGTGATCATGCGGAGATCCCGCAGAGCAGGACTAGGGGTGTTATCTCCTAGGAGAGCCCCAAACATGGGTAAAGTTCGCCGGCGTTCGTATCTACGCCTCATCCCGTTTCCAGGCACCGGTGACGTTCTACTCGCCCCCACCATGATAAGCCATCCATTGGCGTATGTCGCCAAACCCCCGACAATATTACATCATTCGACCCATGCATAATAATGGCTAAGTGTGTATACAAAATAGGAACATATATATTACATCATTTGACCGATAACATACGGTTCCTCAGCGTTTACGTTTTCGTTTTTGAGTCAGCTTATTTCCCTTATTTTTCTTTGAAGAATAATTGAGCCCCTCATTGTGACTTTGCCTTTTCAATGGAGTACGATTTTTCTTAGGTAGTGTAGTACTGATTCTTCTTTTGACGTATACTTCATCATCATCGTCATCTTCCCTCATTAGATTGTCGTACTGATCGTAGTCTTCCTTGATAGCGACTCCATCCATTCCAATGATGTTCCTTTTGCCTCTCCTCACGACAACACGGCTGGGATTGCGTGGGTCGGTTATGAAGAAGCATTGTGTCACGTGCTTAGCGTGTACCATGGCTCGTATTTTGTGATAGCGTTCACGGTAGCACTCTTGGCGTCGGGTATAGTCATGGTAGTGAAATTCCGGTTTTCTCTTTCGACATTCTTAGCCCATCTGACACGGAACATCGTTGTGTTGTGCAGTCCACAGTAGTCAAGCTCCCAGATCTCCTCGACCCTTCCGTAAAATCTTTCAGTTGCACCGTTGTCGCTGCCGGTTATGCATTCCATCGTCACCCCTAAGTTCTGATCATCACTGTCCATATCTTTGGCCTCCGTGTAGAATGTGTATCCATTGATATCGTATGCCTGATAGGTTACGAGGTTGGGCGAGGGGCCATGTGCTAAGGCGTATATGAGCAATCTGTCCTTAGAGCCCTCCTCCGGGGGATTAGCAATAATATGCTCTTTGAACGAATGCATGAAAGTGGAGTTGTGCTCTCTAATAACTTCGGCGTCCATCCTGCATACCCCCCGGTCATGTTACTTCTTTGTGATAACTTCTTTGTGTAGTGCCACGAAAGGATCTACCTCGTCTAGGTGCTGTAGCACTACCAAGTTTGCTCAGTCAAAGTCGTTGCATCGATCTGAGTATGCCACGTGCAGTTCCCTGTGACCGTTGGAGTGACCTTCTCCTCTGAGCCTCCCATCGTGCTTGTTAACGGGCAAACCAACACTAACACCAGGCGGCTGGTCTGCGCCATATAGAAAATTCTCGCAGAAAGAGATGCACTCTTGAGTCAGATAGCCCCGGACGATGCTTCTATCCGGATGGGACATGTTACAAATGAATCATTTGATGATCCCATTCATCCTCTCAAATGGCATCATGTTGTGCGAAATGACGGCCCCAGGTCTATTATGTTGTCCACAATATGGACACACAGATGCACCATCATGTCAAAGAACGCGGGCGGGAAGTACATCTCAAGCTCATTCAGTATCACAACGATCTCTTCCTGTAGCCTTCGGAGCTGCTTCACACTGATCGACTTTCGAGAGATGACATCGAAAAAGTTGCAGATACCAATGAGCGTGTCACGGGCGTGCTTGTCCATTATCCCTCTAAGGGCACCAGGTACTATCTACATCATCATCACATGGCAGTCATGGGACTTCATCCAGCAGAACCTTTTCTTGTCCGTGTCTAGATATCTGCTTATCTTGCCACAGTAACCGAAACTAACTTTGACTCCGGTAAGGCACTTAAAGAATTGATCGATCTCAGCCTGACTTAAGGTGAAGCAAAGAAGGGGGGCAATAATCCTCTTTCTTTATTTTCTTGCCCTTCTTCTCCCGCGCCTCTGTCTCCGTCTCTGTCTCGTCTGACTTTTTACGAGGCGGCATGTGCAGATCTTCCCTGATATTCAAATCTTGCAAGTGTTTTCTTGCCTTCGACCCATCCTTGGTCTTATCCGACATGTTCATCAGTGTCGCGAGCAAGCTATCAAGGACATTCTTACAGATATGCATTTGACCAAGGCAATGAGGTGTATCGAGTTTGTCCGAGTACTCCAAGTCCCAGAACACAGACCTCGTCTTCCATACCTTCAGTGGCGGCTCCGGCACCTTTTTCATCATCTTTCCCGGCGTGGGGCACTCCTTCTAGTTTTTCAGTAGCTCATCGATTTCGGTGCCACTCCGCTTACGTGGAGGTCCACGATGCTCAGTGTGACCATTGAATACATCTCCACGGTTTCTCCACGGGTCGTCCTATTCGAGCAATCTTCGATGCCGCATGTACACAATTTTCCCAGACCCGCCATCTTTCCTTGACGTTAGCTGCTGAGACGTCATATCATCCATGCACCGCGTGCATCCGCAATATCCATGGCACACCTAGCCTGCGACATATCTGTAACAGAGATAGTCGTGCACCATCGTGATCAGCGCGGCTCTCATGTAGAAATGCTTGCCTTTGCTAGCGTCCCATGTCTTGGCCGATGTTTTCCATAACGTGTCTAACTCCTCTTGAAGTAGCCCCAGATACAAATTAATATTATTTCCTGGTAGTTTTGGCCCTTGAATAAGCATGCTCATGTGAATGTACTTCGATTTCATGCACAACCAGGGGGGAGGTTGTACATCCATACAAACACATGCCATGTGCTATGGTTGGTGTTCTGGTTGCCAAATGGATTCATGCCATCGGTACAAGCGCCGAGCATGATGTTCCTTGCATCACATTCGAAATACCGACAGAAGCTGTTCAACGCTCTCCACTGGCTTCCATCCTTGACGTGTCTCAGCTTCGGATCATCTCCATCGTCGGGCTTCTTCCTCTCCACGTGCCAGCGCATTAGCTTTGCTTCCTTTAGATCTACGAAATACCGCTGGAGACGGGGAGTGATCAGTAAGTACCATACAACTTTCTGCGGACATTTCTTCCCGGCCTTCTTGTATCGAGAAGCATTGCACGCCAGACAGCTTGTTCTTTCCGCGTGCTCCTTCCGATAAATTATGCAATCGTTGATGCATGCATGGTATCTAACGTACAACAGATCAAGAGGGCACATGATCTTCTTGGCCTCATCAACACTAGTATGACATAGATTCCCCGCGGCAAGAACATCCTTTAGGTACTTGAGATGCTCATCGAGGCTAGTGTCGGTCGATTTGTTTTTAGCCTTCGTCTTCAGGAGTTGGAGCGTGAAACTCAAGCGGGTCACCTCAGGATTGCAACCATCATACAATGGGGTGTTCGAGTCTACCACCAGTTGCTCTAGCTTAGCCTCCTCTCTAGAAGCAGCTCTCTCAGTACTCGTCTCCTTGCGAAGCAGTGCTTGAACATGAGGGTCCCGCACGTTTAAACTTAGTACCGACGAACTCTGCTGCATGGAGTCCACGTTCTCTCCGCCGCCATGTCCGTCCCCTTCTCCTCCGCCATGTCCGGCCCCTTCTCCGCCGCCATGTCCGGCCTCTTCCCCGCCTCCATTATCGATCATCTCTGCGTCTTGCCCCGTGTCGTCATTGCATGCCCCGTCGGCGTCCTCAACATCGTCATCCTCATCTTCAATTATCCACCGAGTATAGCCATCCATGAAACCAGTGATGAGCAGGTGCGCTTCGACATGACCATCGTCATAGGGGTCGAGCCAAACTATTCCTTTGCATTTTCAACACGGACATAAAACCTCTGTCCAGTTATTTTCTTTCATGTCCTGCACCGCCGACCGCAACCACCTGTCCACCATCATTCCACTAACCATCATGAATGTATGCACGGTAATAATAAACAAATTGATTATAAAAATGCGTGCATGCATCAAAGTCATACAAAAATTTGGCATGACCTTCCCTGAAAATAGGACATATAGATCTAGAGTTTCCCCGGAATTCACTGAAACGGAAATAAATCGACATTTCGGCAAAACATAGGCAACTGAAAAGCACAATTTGGCGTCAACTCATTCCCACACACAATTTCCATCATATTGCCCAATTATCATATCACACACACATCACATATTTCCATTTTGCAAAAGCATGAAATTTTAATCACCTCTATCTCGAGATCGAGCACACGTTGTAGATGATGATGTAGGAAGATCAAAAGTGCACAAAGCTCTTCTTAACAAATATAGATCTAGTTAGGGGGCAAATAGGTCACTTAACTAAATGTTACATCTACCTAGCTAGCTCATTTGGGAGGAGACAAGTTCAAGTGGTGGAGGGGGAAGGAAAAAGAGAAAGGAGATGCACTAATGGAGGTGGTGTGTAGTTAGCTAGGAGTAATGAAGAGAGAGAAAGGTAGGTAGAAGAGGGAGAGTAATGGGGGGAGAAGTATTGAGGAAGAAGAAGAGTGAGAGAGGGTGGATGGGAGGTAGGGGAAAGGGAGGATGGGGGAGGGGAGGATGGGTGGGTGGGAAAACGTGGTGGGGTCCTGCGAGTTAGCAGTAGCGCATGAGCAAAAACGCGCTACTGCTAATATCGTAGCAGCAGCGCATGTTTCTCGCACGCGCTACTGCTAAACGGGGCCAACTGTGTGGACAATTTCAAAATTAGCAGCAGCGACCTAAGCAAAAAGCGTGCTACTACTATTTCTGTAGCAGTAGCGCGCCCCGACGACACTGCGTTGCTGCTAAACTTAGGGTGTTGGTTACTGTCGGTGGATTTTTGTAGCAGCGCGGTTTAGCTCCCAAGCGCTTGCTACCTCTTGAGCACTGCGTTGGATTTCCCCGAAGAGGAAAGGATGATGCAGCAAAGTAGCGTAAGTATTTCCCTCAGTTTTTGAGAACCAAGGTATCAATCCAGTAGGAGGTTGCGGCGCGTCCCCTAGTACCTACACAAAGCAAATAACTCCTCGCAACCAACGCGATAAGGGGTTGTCAATCCCTTCACAGTCACTTACGAGAGTGAGATCTGATAGATATGATAAGATAATATTTTTGGTATTTTTATGATGAAGATGCAAAGTAAAATAAAAGCAAAGTAAAAAAAGCAAAGGAAATAACTAACTATTGGAAGATTAATATGATGAAGATAGACCCGAGGGCGATAGGTTTCACTAGTGGCTTCTCTCAAGAGCATAAGTATTATACGGTGGGTGTACGAATTACTGTTAAGCAATTGACAGAATTGAGCATAGTTATGAGAATATCCAGGTATGATCATGTATATAGGCATCACGTCTGAGACAAGTAGACGGACTCCTGCCTGCATCTACTACTACTACTCCACTCATCGACCGCTATCCAGCATGCATCTAGAGTATTAAGTTAATGAAAACAGAGTAACGCCTTAAGCAAGATGACATGATGTAGAGGGATAAATTCATGCAATATGATAAAACCCCCATCTTGTTATCCTCGATGGCAAAAGTACAATACGTGCCTTGCTGCCCCTACTGTCACTTGGAAAGGACACCGCAAGATTGAACCCAAAGCTAAGCACTTCCCCCATTGCAAGAAAGATCAATCTAGTAGGCCAAACCAAACTGATAATTCAAAGAGACTTGGAAAGATAACCAATCATACATAAAAGAATTCAGAGAAGATTCAAATATTGTTCATAGATAGACTTGATCATCGACCCACAATTCATCGGTCTCAGCAAACACACCGCAAAACAAGATTACATTGCTTGATGTGGGGACCAAGTTCTCTAGATCATGTTCGTTCCGAAAATCACGTTCCCGAAGGTTTCATTTTGTTTGGACTCCGTTTGATATTCTTTTTCTGTGAAACCCTAAAATAGGCAAAAAAACAGCAATTCTGGGTTGGGCCTCCGGTTAATAGGTTAGTCCCAAAAATAATATAAAACTGTATAATAAAGCCCAATAATGTCCAAAATAGGATATAATATGGCATGGAACAATCAAAAATTATAGATACGTTGGAGACGTATCAAGCATCCCCAAGCTTAATTCCTACTCGTCCTCGAGTAGGTAAATGATAAAACCAGAATTTTTGATGTTAAATGCTACTTGGCATAATTTTAATGTAATTCTTCTTAATTGTGGTATGAATATTCAGATTCGAAATATTCAAGATAAAAGTTCATATTGACATAAAAATAATAATACTTCAAGCATACTAAACAGCAATCATGTCTTCTCAAAATAACATGGCCAAAGAAAGTTATCCCTACAAAATCATAGTCTGGCTATGCTCTATCTTCACCACACAAAGTATTTAAATCATGCACAACCACGATGACAAGCCAAGCAATTGTTTCATACTTTTGACATTCTCAAAACTTTTTCAATCTTCACGCAATATATAGTAGTATAGGTGGAATAGAATGGTGGTTGTGGACAAGACAAAAAGGGAGACGATAGTCTCACACCAACTAGGCGTATCAACGGGGTATGGAGATGCCCATCAATAGATATCAATGTGAGTGAGTAGGGATTGCCATGCAACGGATGCACTATAGCTATAAGTATATGAAAGCTCAACAAAAGAAACTAAGTGGGTGTGCATCCAACTCGCTTGCTCACGAAGACCTAGGGCAATTTTGAGGAAGTCCATCATTGGAATATACAAGCCAAGTTATATAATGAAAAACTCCCACTAGTATATGAAATTGACAAAATGTGAGACTATCTACTATGAAGATAATGGTGCTACTTTGAAGCACAAGTGTGGTAAAAGGATAGTAGCATTGCCCCTTCTCTCTTTTTCTCTCATTTTTTTATTTGGGCCTTTTCTCTCTCATTTTTATGGCCTCTTTTTTTTCGTCCGGAGTCTCATCCCGACTTGTGGGGGAATCATAGTCTCCATCATCCTTTTCCTCACTGGGACAATCCTCTAATAATGATGATCATCACACTTTTATTTTATTACAACTCAACAATTACAACTCGATACTTAGAACAAAATATGACTCTATATGAATGCCTCCGACGGTGTACCGGGATATGCAATGACTCATGAGTGACATGTATGAAAGAATTATGAATGGTGGCTTTGCCACAAATACGATGTCAACTACATGATCATGCTAAGCAATATGACAATGATGGAGTGTGTCATACACTAGTAGAAAACAGGGCTATGGTCCAGGCCGGCTCAGCCCATTAGTCCCGGTTCAGTGTAGAACCGGGACCAATGTGGGCATTGGTCCCGGTTCGTGAGCCCAGGGGGCCGGCCGGGCCACGTGGGCCATTGGTCCCGGTTCGTCTGGACCTTTTGGTCCCGGTTGGTGGGACGAACCGGGACCAATGTGCCTCGCTCCTGGCCCACCACCATTGGTCCCGGTTGGTGGCTTGAACCGGGACCAAAGGCTTCCCTTCAGTCCCGGTTCATGTCATCAACCGGGACCAATGAGGTGCCTATATATACCCCCTCGCGCAAGAGCAGAGCACAGTGCTCTGTTTTTCCTGGCCGAGGGGGAGAGGGCTTTGTGGTGCTCTAGCTCACCTCCTATGCACATGAGGTGTTCGATGGAATGCCCGAGCCACACTACGTAAGCTTTCTCCTCTCGAAGCTCGACCTCCAAGCTCCATTTTCCTCGAGATTTGTCTAGATTTAGCGGTCCATCACACCCCGTCCCCGTCTTCACCGCCGTCGATCACCCGCGCCGATCTCATCACCGACACCACCGTGGTGAGCCTCTTGTTCTTATCTTCTTTCTGAAAGGAAAAATATTCTTACTTGTATGTTTAGATAGATACTTGTATCATTTTCTTACATTTATTATTGCATCTTATATAGTGCGATGGTTTTGGTATCCGCCCCCGTCGGCCCTCGTCCTGTCTATGATTCGGATTTGGTATGTATATTATCTTTATAACTATTGGTTCATTTATTGTTTATGAAAATTATGCCGACCAACGTGACATAGATTTTATTTATATAGGATGTATGTGAATCGAAAATGCCAACCGACCCTATTGTCGAGAGGTTAAATTTAGTTGAAGAAGAAAACAATTTGTTGAAGGAAAAAATAAAAAAAAATTGAGGAGGAGAAGATGATATTGGAGTTGCATGTTGCGGATGTCGTCGATGATCACAAGATCAAGATGGATGCAATGCGCTTGAAGATTAGAAAGATCAGAAAATATGCCATTCATACCGAGGCTTGGTATCATTATGCCGTTGGATCAATTGTTACCTTGGTTGCGATTATGATCGCATTTGTTTTCGCATTGAAATGTTTTACATAGTTTCAATGTATGGTTTAATTAATTAGATGCTCTGGAGAGCTATATGTTGTTAGATGAGAACTATGTATGCACTTTGGTTTTAATGTGATGATGAACTTCTATTAATTTGGACACTTAATTATATATAATGCACGCAGATGAACCGGCAATGGATGTACGGTGACAGACACACCCGCGAGTACATTAAGGGCGTGCATGAGTTTCTCGATGCGGCTGAGGCAAACAAGCAGAATGGTTTTATGTGTTGTCCATGCACTAAATGTGGGAATACGAGGTCTTACTCTAACCGGAAAATCCTTCACTCCCACCTTCTTTACAAGGGTTTCATGCCACACTATAATGTTTGGACGAGGCACGGAGAAATAGGGGTTATGATGGAAGACGGCGAAGAAGAAGAGTACGATGACAACTATGTGCCCCCTGAATACGGTGATGCTGCAACAGGGGGAGCTGGTGAAGATCAAGAGGAACCAGACGATGTGCCCAATGATGCTGCCACGAGTGAAGCTGCTGAAGATCAAGAGGAACCAGACGATGTGCCCGAAGATGATGATCTCCACCGGGTCATTGTCGATGCAAGGACGCAATGCATTAGTCAAAAGGAGAAGCTGAAGTTCGATCGCATGTTAGAGGATCACAAAAAAGGGTTATACCCCAATTGCGAAGATGGCAACACAAAGCTCGGTACCTACTGGAATTGCTGCAGTGGAAGGCAGAGAATGCTGTGGCTGACAAAGGATTTGAGAAGCTACTGAAAATATTGAAGAAGAAGCTTCCAAAGGATAACGATTTGCCCGACAGTACATACGCAGCAAAGAAGGTCGTATGCCCTCTAGGATTGGAGGTGGAGAAGATACATGCATGCCCTAATGACTGCATCCTCTACCGCGGTGCATACAAGGAGTGATGTGGCGCAATGTATTGTCAGTTTCGAGCTGGTGTTCCCACCATCCTTCTTCAATATCATGACGAACGTCCTAGTTCATCTAGTCGACGAGATTGTCATCCTGGGGCCAGTATTTCTACACAATATGTTCCCCTTTGAGAGGTTCATGGGAGTCCTAAAGAAATATGTCCGTAACCGCGCTAGGCCAAAAGGAAGCATCTCCATGGGCCATCAAACAGAGGATGTTATCGGGTTTTGTGTTGACTTCATTCCTGGCCTTAACAAGATAGGTCTCCCTAAATTGCGGTATGAGGGGAGACTGACTGGAAAAGGCACTCTTGGAAGAGACTCAATAATATGCAGGGACGGATATTCTTGGTCTCAAGCACACTACACAGTTCTACAGAACTCTACCTTGGTGACCCCGTATGTCGATGAACACAAGAACAGTCTGCGCTCCAAACACCCGGAGCAGTGCGACGACTGGATTACATGTGAACACATCAGGACTTTCAGCAGTTGGTTGGAAACACGTCTCAGAGGTGACAACACTGTTTGTGATGAGTTGTACTTGTTGTCCAGGGGACCATCTTTGACTGTATTGACTTACAAAGGATACGAGATAAATGGGAATACATTTTACACGATCGCCCAAGATCAAAAGAGCACCAACCAAAACAGCAGTGTCCGCTTTGATGCAGCAACCGAGAGCGGAAAGGACACATATTATGGTTACATAGTGGACATATGGGAACTTGACTACGGACCTGATTTTAAGGTCCCTTTGTTTAAGTGCAAATGGGTCAATCTGTTAGGCGGCAGGGTACAGGTAGACCCACAGTACGGAATGACAATAGTGGATCTGAAAAATCTTGGGTACACTGACGAACCGTTCGTCCTAGCCAATGATGTGGCACAGGTTATCTATGTGAAGGACATGTCTACCAAACCGAGAAAAAGAAAAGATAAGGAAGCGAATACATCATACGATGAGCCAAAGCGCCACATAGTTCTTTCAAGAAAAAGGGACATCCTGGGAGTGGACGGCAAGACAGACATGTCTGAAGATTATGAAAAGTTTCATGAAATTCCTCCCTTCAATGTCAAGGCTGACCCAAGCATCCTGATAAACAATGAAGATTATCCATGGTTACGGCGCAATAAGCAAATGACACAAGCGAAGAAAAAGTGAAGACTTTCTCCCGCAATAAGCAAATGCTATGTGGGTCAAATTATGATACCATCCCAACTTTCAACTTTTTCAGAGTTCATTTGAAATGCTTTCATGTCTTATGGTTCGAAACTTTGATACTTCGAAAGTGATTGTCCATTTTGTACACGAAGTGCATCAAGTTTTTGTCGTAACCCTCTCTACTTTTTGGAACATGCTATGTGGGTGATATGATGATACCATGCCAACTTTCAACCTTTTCAGAGTTCATTTTGAAATGCTTTCCAATTTCAGAGTCATTTAGCTCAAAGAATGAATTAATAGCAAACAGAATGAACTAAAAAACTTTTATGAAAATAAAAACAATCAATTAAAATATTATGTTATGATCAACTAAAATAAAACTATAATATTCTTCAATAGCAAAAAGGATATAATTTTTGTGACCTAAAATCAAACTATAAGTATTTAATTCTAAGTATAAATAAAAAATAAATAGCAAAGAAGAAAAAAAATTCTATTTTTATAGTAAAGTTATTCATAAACTAGTGATTCACACAAATTTTATAAAATTCCAATTTAAACTATTCAAAATTTTAAAACTAATGGCACTAACAGAAAGTTTATAATTTTTGTGACCTAAAAGCAAAAAGAAATCACTAAAAAACTATAAGTATTTAGTTGTAAGTATAAATAAAAAATAAATAGAAAAAAAATTCTATTCCTATAGTAAAGTTATTCATAAACTAGTGATTCACACAAATTTTTAAAAATTCAAATTTAAACTATTCAAAATTTAAAACTAATGGCACTAATAGAAAGTTTATAATTTTTGTGACCTAAAAGCAAAAAGAAATCACTAAAAACTATAAGTATTTAGTTTTAAGTAGAAAGAAAAAAATAAAAAACTAAAAAATGTAGAAATAAAAAAGAAAAAACCAAAAAAATGCCTCCTACTGGGCCTCCACGGCCTGAATACGACTAGAAACCCTACATGGGCCAGGATTCAGGCCCGCAGAAGGCCCAATAGGCCCACAGGCAGTAGCAAGTTTAGGCCCGAAAGCCTGCATTAGAGAGGAGCTCGAATGGGTAGGAACACCAGCGCTTATAAACCAGTGCCGGCGCCCTTCAGCTAGCAATGTGGGACTAAACTTTTGGGCTCGGGGCAGCAAAGGCCATTGGTCCCGGTTGGTGGCACCAACCGGGACTAAAGGGGGCATTGGTCACGGTTGGTGCCACGAACCGGGACCAATGCCCCCCTTTAGTCCCGGTTGGTGCCACCAACCGGGACCAAAGGCCGCCGCTTCCCGCCCTTTGGGCTGCTGAAAATTGGCCTTTGGTCCCGGTTGGTGGCACCAACCGGGACTAAAGGGTGCATTAGTCCCGGGTCGTAGCACCAACCGGGACCAATGCTTTTGGTATATAAGCTGGACTTGTGAAATTCTCGATTCAGTTCGATCGATCTCCTCATCCTCTCCTCCGACGATGCCGCCAGGCTGCTCCTCGTCCTCGTCGCCGCCGAGCCCTCCGTGAGCCCGCGCCGTCCTTGTCGCCGGCATCCCTGAGCCCGCCGCCCTCGTCCCCGTCGCCGCGTGCCTCCCCGAGCCCGCCTCCTTGTACCCGGCCGTCACCGCGTGCCGCCCGGCCCGAGGCTGCCGTCCCCGTCACCGCGTGCCGCCCCGAGCCCGCCGTCCTCGTCGCCGGACTCCAGCCGTCGCCGCCCCCCTCAAAGTGAGCCCCCCTCTCGAGTGCCACTCTTGCGCCCGAGCGCCCTTGCTCCGCCCCTGCTCCATGGTCGCCGCTGGCCCCGATGCATTCAAGAGTAGAAGGAGAGGAGAAGTAGAGGAGAGGAGAAGTGGAGCAGCAGCAATGCGCTGTCCACTTTTCTGAATTTTTTGGAATTTCTGAATTTTTTTTGTCCATATAGAAGGTGTTTGATGAAATGCTAGATGGCTTTGGGCATTTTTGGAATTTTAAAAAAAATTGTGGTGAGGTACTGATGCAAGACAAAGGCGATGGAAAAATTTCAGAATTTTTGGAGAGGTTTAGAATAGGTTTTCAACAAGTTATTTGAATCCAATTCAAATTTCATTTGAATGAAATTTGAAAATTTTGAACAATGGATCAGAATATGCTAAATATGTCAAAAATGTTTTTTTATATGATGTTTTTTTTCATATATGTATTCATTTTTTTATTTAGGTTGTTAATTAGTAGATATCAATTTTAGGTTAGTGTAGAGGAAAAAGTAAAATAAGGAAAAGGAAGAAAAGAGGAAGAAGGAAGAAGAAGAAGAAGAAAAGGAAGGAGTGGAAAAAGGAAAATAAGAAGAGGAAGACTTCTTTTTTTTTCTTCGATCTTCTCCTCTATTTTGTTCATGGATATATGCTAAAGAAAATGAGGGGGATGATAGATGATGATGAGGGGTCGAGAGTGGGACGAGAGGTCGAGAGGTGTCGAGGGGAGAAAAAATATGTTATCAGGGACGAGGGTCATCGAGGGGTCGAGAGAGGGACGAGGGGTCGAGAGAACTAAATAAGAAGAAGAAGAGGAGAGGAGAGGAAGACGAGGAGAAATAAATAAGAAGAAGAAAAAAGAAGAAAAAGAAGAGGAGAAGAAGAAAGGAATAGTGGAGAAGAAGAGAAAATAGTTTCTCTTCTTCTCCACTATTCCTTTCTTCTTCTCCTATTTTTTTTCTTCTTTTTTTTCTTCGACACGTGGGGGGGGGTCGAGAACGTCGGACATTCATGAGAGAGGCGAGGAAGAAGGGGAAGAAGAGGGAGAAGAAGAGGAGAGGAAGAAGAGGAAGTCTTCTCCTCTATTCTTTCTTCTCTTCTTTTCTTCTTCTTCTTGTTCTTCCTCTTTATTTTATCGGGAACGAGGGCCGTCTAGAGGGTCGCCAAGTGGTAGAGGAGAAACCCTAAATAGAAAGTATCGTCGGTGTGAGATACATGTACCGTCGGTGTCGGACACTACACCCACATCCCACAAGTGGTGCGGGCTTCGACGCCCACGTCACTTGTGGGACGTGGATGTAGTGTCCGACACCGAAGGCCACATGTATCTCACACCCACGATACTTGCTAGCTATTTAGGGTTTCCTCTACCGAAAAGAAGAGGAGAAATAAATAAGAAGAAGAAAAAAGAAGAAAAAGAAGAGGAGAAGAAGAAAGGAATAGTGGAGAAGAAGAGAAAATAGAATATATTCTATTTTCTCTTCTTCTCCACTATTCCTTTCTTCTTCTCCTCTATTTTTTCTTCTTTTTTTTCTTAGACACGTGGGGGGGTCGAGAACGTCGGACATTCATGAGAGAGGCGAGGAAGAAGGGGAAGAAGAGGGAGAAGAAGAGAGGAAGAAGAGGAAGTCTTCTCCTCTATTCTTTCTTCTCTTCTTTTTTTCTTCTTCTTCTTCCTATTTATTTTATCGGGAACGAGGGTCGTCGAGAGGGTCGCCGAGCGGTAGAGGAGAAACCCTAAATAGAAAGTATCGTCGGTGTGAGATACATGTACCGTCGGTGTCGGACACTACACCCACATCCCACAAGTGGCGCGGGCTTCGACGCCCACGTCACTTGTGGGACGTGGATGTAGTGTCCGACACCGAAGGCCACATGTATCTCACACCCACGATACTTGCTAGCTATTTAGGGTTTCCTCTACCGAAAAGAAGAGGAGAAATAAATAAGAAGAAGAAAAAAGAAGAAAAAGAAGAGGAGAAGAAGAAAGGAATAGTGGAGAAGAAGAGAAAATAGAATATATTCTATTTTCTCTTTTCTCCACTATTCCTTTCTTCTTCTCCTATTTTTTTTCTTCTTTTCTTCTTCTTCTTATTCTTCTTCTTATTCTTATTAGTCGGAAGTAGAGAGAGGTTTCCTAGTGTCAAAGTATTGAAGAAATCCATGCCTTCATCATTAGCCGGAAGTAACCAGGGCATGTTGGTACGAAGTTCTGCAAAGTTGTTTTGGAATGGAGTCCCGGATAGAATAATCCGCCTTTTGGTACGAATTCAGCAAAGGCCTTCCAAATAGCGATATTCGGAAGGCTCTTGCTGAACTTTGTACCAAAAAGCGAATTATCCTATCTGGGACTCCGTTCCAGAACAACTTTGAAGAGCTTCGTACCATCATGCACATGTTACTTTCGCCTAATGATGAAGACACGGTTTTGTTGAATCCCTTGACACTAGGCAACCTCCCGACCCCTCGGCGATCCTATCGAACATGAGAGGAAGAAGAGGATAAAAAAAGAAGAGGAAGAAGAAAAAAAAGAGGAGAAGAAAGAATAGAGGAGATCTTCTCCTCTATTCTTTATTCTCCTCTTATTTTTCTTCTTCCTCCTCTTTTTTTTATCGGGAACGAGGGTCGTCGAGGGACATAGATGTAGTGTCGTCGTTGTCGATATATACCCCCTCCCGATAGCTTACTATGATTAGGTAGCTAGTTCTACGTTTGGCACTAATATATCCATCTGTCATGTTTGAATAATAATTGCCATGTTGTAAATATTTGTAGAAACTATGGACACCGCCCTAGACGAAGCAACAAAAGAAGCGTTGTTGAGGGACATAATCGCAGAAGTAAGTGATGCCATCTCGTTGTTTCTCAATGAAACCGATGGTCTGGAAGGAGAGGGTGAACAAGCTGGCTACGGTGACCTAATGCCGGTGCAATAAGAAGAACATGAGGACGGCTCCGGTGACCCAATGCTGGTGCAAGAAGGAGACCGTGATGACGGCTCCGGTGACTGAACCGAGTCCGGCCAGGTATATATATTAGTTAAGCCTATGCTGACTAGCTGATTGATGCATTCATTGTTTGGGTATGTACACATATTAATTAAGTCTTTGTTCTTTTTTCTAGCCATCCGAATCGAGCACAACTTCGGTAAAGAGACGAGGCCCGAAGAAAAAGTTGAGCTCGGATGAAAAGTTTGAGATCATAGCAATCACGCTCGACGGTCAACCTATTGAACCCCTCCGGACAAAGAGCACATTTGTTGCTCAGTGTGGGGTTCTGGTTAGGGACAAGATCCCGATAAGCATCCAGCAATGGTTTAAGCCGGCTACAGAAGACCCTCAGGTGTCTTATGTCAATGATATGCAGAAAAATGATCTTTGGACTGAGCTGAAGTCAAATTTCACCCTACCGCCTGAGGATAATCCGGAGAACCCAGTTAAAGAGAAATTAATCAAGTCTTTTGCTCTGAAGAGGATGGCAGAACTATTCAGGAGGTGGAAGAAAGAGTTGAATAAGTTTGTCGAAAATAATGAGACACCAGAATTCAAGGGCAGATATGAGAAGATCAGAGATCACTGGCCCGCATTTGTGGCCCACAAGACATCAGAAAAGAGTAAGAAGATGTTGGCGACAAACAAGCAAAATGCTGCGAAGAAGAAGCTTCACCATCGCACGGGGTCAGGTGGCTACCTCGTAGCCCAGTCTAAGTGGTCCAAGACTGAGAATGATCTGGTTCATAAAGGGATCGAACCAGAGACAATTAACTGGCCAGACCGTTGCCGGACTTGGTTCTTCGGGGCTGGCGGAACACTGGACCCTGTAACAGGGAAGTGCATTTGGACGAACGATCAAATGGACATACCAGTCAGTAAGCTTAAGCAGTATATCGAAGCAGCGCAGGAAGGGATGTTCTTTCCAGACAGAGAGAACGACGAGCTCACAATGGCCCTCGGGAATCCTGAGCACCCTGGACGGACACGAGGCACGCCAGGCTCCATTCTGTGGAAGGTTGGGTTTCCGGACGCAAGCGCTTACAAATCCCATGAGAGGAGGAAAAAAGTGCAGCAGACCCAAATGCAGGCGCTGCAAGCAAGGGTAGACGCGATAGAGGAACGAGAAGCAAATCGCAGAAAACATACTGCCGAAGCCTCCCCCAAAGCTACCCCGCCATCTCAGCGCAGAAGCAGCGTGGCTTCCACCGAGCTGCTTCAGCCAGAGCATGCCTTGACGGCTCCTGCCAGCTATCCCGTGGATGCTATAACGGAGTCTCAAAATTGCCACCTTATGACGCAATGGATGAATTTGAAGGTCAAGGCGGCTGTTGGCTCTGTTTATCCTACTGAACCCGGCGCAACTTTTCACTGCCGGCCGATTACAGAAGGATATGCTAGGGTGATGGTGGATGAGATAATGGAGGGATTTGAGGACCTCCAGCTTGACCACCCTACCGGTGAAGGGAGACTCGGATGGGGTCTGCTCTGAAGACTCCATGCCTATGGCGGAAGGAGCTCATCAACCTTCCGAACTGGACGCCACCGCCTCCTCCTCCTCCTCCGGCGAGTCAGGGCACTCCGCCTCCACCGCCTCCTCCTCCGGCGAGTGACGATCAGGGCCCTCGGCCGGCTCCTTCTCCTGCGCATGGCGGCACTCCGCCTCCTTCTCCGCCTGCGCCGACGCGCCCCAGCAGCCAGCCTCCTCCTTCTCCGCCTCGTCAGCAAGGGCGGAAGAGACCTGCCGCCGCTCCAGCTGCTCCGGCGCGTCGTAGTCCTTCTCCTCCGCCTCTTAAGCAAGTAAAGAAGACAACCGCTACGTCTGCTCGGTCGGCGTCTAGCAGTACAACCAGAGGCGGGAGGACATACAGATTCGGTACTTCTCTGAACACTCCAGAGAAGTTACCATATGAGAGGACCCAGGAGGAGAACGCCGAGATCGTGCGAGAAGAGGTGAAGAAATTCTTTGAAGGGGTGAAAGCAAAGAAACATCCACCTCCGGAGGAGAAGGTAGATCGGGTGAAAGTGAAGCGCACTCTGGCTGCCCTGACAAAACCACCGAAGTCTGATCCGCCGAAAGGAAACTATGACCGCATTATTGGAAAGGAATTTGCCGAAGTGGAGCGGTCGGGAAGTACTGTCAGTGATCAAAGGCTGAAAGAATGACGAGCTGGGAAACAAATTGCCCAGCTCGGCGAACAAGCGAAGCAATCGTGCCCCCCGCTCAAGGTGCCTAGCCACAACGTCGATAATGATCCGAGGATGGTGCCCGGTTATAGCAATCTTGCAGATTACCTGCCCGATGAAGTACATTATGAACCCATGGAGGTGCAGATACAAAGATATGAGTACGGGAAGCCTCTCGTCAAAGATGAAAGATCTCTACGAACGATGATGCGAAGATTGCATGATTGGGACTTGAAAATCTGCAGAGACTCTGAGGGGAGGAGTACTTTGTATGTGAAATTAAAAAGGAGCATGACCTCGTTGGAATTGATCTGTTGCCTGTTCCATTTGAGGAGTTCTATCAGTTTTTCAATCAATTGGCCCTCGATAAAACAACGGTCGCCTGCTACTGTCTGTAAGTATAGTACTACTTCTGTCATTAAGTTTCTCTATATAGCTTAGCTCTTTCATTGCATGTATTTATAATCATCCTCACTATATTATGCAGATTGAAGATTGCCGAATTGAAGAAAAGACAAGTCGGTGATATTGGGTTCATTAACACATATCTCATAGATGCAACTCAGGTTAAACTTCATGCCGCAGCTACCGAGGCCAGCTTGCTACGATCGTTCGTAATAAATCAAAACAAAGATATAATACTCTTTCCTTACAACTTCAGGTGAGTGTTACTGTCTTGTGCGTATTCGGTTTCCCTTATATATTAGTCAAGGTTATAGTAATGTAATTCATGAGTTAAGCATGTGTGTGCAGTTTCCACTTTATTCTCCTAGAGATTAAGCTTGAGCAGGGAGTAGTAACCGTCTTGGACTCTAAACGAAAAGATCCCAAGGAGTATGCGGACATGACTGAAATCCTCAAGAAGTAAGTTAAATCGATCATTATCCACCATATCAGCAACTTTGTTCATTTCCTGATATCAAGTAATTGTTTTCTTTGTCCGGCAGGGTTTGGAGAAAATTCACCAAAACAGTTCCAGGACTGCCGAAGGAGCTGGAATTTAGACACCCGAAAGTAAGTACTATAGTAGCATGTTCCGCGCATCTCCTAGTGATTCAAGCGCTAGTTTCATCAATACCATTTAGCATTCTTGCTTATCAGTTTGATTGACCTCTATTTCTTGTAAAGTGGTTGTGGCAGGAACAAGGGAATGATTTTTTTGGATACTACATCTGCGAGTCCATCCGCCACACGACCTGTGAGCGGGGCAGGTACTCTAACGAACAATATGAAGTACGTAAATAACAACATTCACAATTTTATTTTATTACCATCATTTGTGTTGAGTTTCATTCATTTATATATATATATATATGTATTGACCCCCTTCTTCAAATTAGATGTTTCGGAAGCGGGATGAACTCCTAGCACCAGCTCGCATGCGAGCAATTCAAGAGGAATTGGCGACATTCTTTCTTGACCACGTGATCCCTGAAGACGGAGAATTCTATGTGGACCCTGAGTCCGTATGATTATATTTGTAAGAGATAATTATTGTATATATGTAGCCGGTAGTGTCAGATAGATATACGAGAACTTGTTGTTCGACCAATCTCTCAGAGAAGGAGAGGTGGTCGATATCACTTCTCTCTATATATATGCATATATGTTCATGACGATCTTCTGTTTCCTCCGTTTGCTTACTAGCTAGCTAGCGTGTCTAGTCCTCTCTATATACGTATGTATAGTACGTAGCGTCGACCAAGCACGGACATAACAGAGGACACTTCTCTCTATTAATTATAACTAGCTAACACAATATATGAAACACCTAAATTAACCCCCCAAAACCCCCAACCCCCCCCCTTTCAAAAAAAAACAAAAACCCCAGCCACAGAAGTGCTGACGCGTGGATGCCTATTGGTCCTGGTTGGTGCCACCAACAGGGACCAAAGGGTCTCCTGACGGGGCTCTTCGCACTGCCCACGTGGAGGGCCTTTAGTCCCAGTTCTGGATTGAACCGGGACTAAAGGGGGGAGGTATTAATACCGACACTTTAGTCCCGGTTCCTGAACCGGGACTAAAGGCCCTTACGAACCGGGACTATAGGCCCTTTTTCTACCAGTGATAATAAACGGAATGGTGGAAAGTTTCATGGCAATATATCTCGGAATGGCTATGGAAATGCCATAATAGGTAGGTATGGTGGCTGTTTTGAGGAAGGTATATGGTGGGTGTATGATACCGGCGAAAGGTGCGCGGTATTAGAGAGGCTAGTAATGGTGGAAGGGTGAGAGTGTGTATAATCCATGGACTCAACATTAGTCATAAAAACTCATATACTTATTGCAAAAATCTACAAGTTATCAAAGCAAAGTATTACGCGCATGCTCCTAGGGGATAGATTGGTAGGAAAAGATCATCGCTCGTCCCCGACCGCCACTCATAAGGAAGACAATCAATGAATAAATCATGCTCCGACTTCATCACATAACGGTTCACCATATGTGCATGCTACGGGAATCACAACTACTCAACTAGCACAACTTTAATATCACCATCTTCATATCTCAAAACAATTATCAAGCATCAAACTTCTCATAGTATTCAACACACTCATAAGAATGTTTTATTATTATTCTTGAATACCAACAATATTAGGATTATTTAAGCAAATTATCATGCTATTTAAGACTCTCAAAATAATCTAAGTGAAGCATGAGCGATCAATAGTTTATGTAAAACAAATTCACCACCGTGCTCTAAAAGATATAAGTGAAGTACTAAAGCAAAACTATATAACTCAAAAGATATAAGTGAAGCACATAGAGTATTCTAACAAATTCCAAATCATGTATGGCTCTCTCAAAAGGTGTGTACAGAAAGGATGATTTTGGTAAAATAACAAATAAATACTCAAATAATACAAGACGCTCCAAGCAAAACACATATCATGTGGTAAATAAAAATGTAGCTCCAAGTAAAGTTACCAATAGAAGTAGATGAAAGAGGGGATGCCTTCCGGGGCATCCCCAAGCTTTGGATTTTAGGTGTCCTTAGATTATCTTGGGGGTGCCATGGGTATCCCCAAGCTTAGGCTCTTGCAACTCCTTGTTCCATAATCCATCAAATATTTACCCAAAACTTGAAAACTTCACAACACAAAACTTAAAGTAGAAAATCATGTGAGCTCCGTTAGAGAAAGAAAACAAAAGACCACTTCAAGGTACTGTAATGAACTCATTATTTATTTATATTGGTGTTAAACCTACTGTATTCCAACTTCTCTATGGTTTATAAACTATTTTACTAGCTATAGATTCATCAAAATAAGAAAACAACACACGGAAAACAGAATCTTTCAAAAACAGAACAGTCTGTAGTAATATGTAGCTAGCACAAGATCTGGAACCCCATAAATTCTAAAATAAATTGCTGGACGTTAGTAATTTATCTATTAATCATCTGCAAAAATAATTAACTAAATAGCACTTTCCAAATAAAAATGGCAGCAGTTCTCGTGAGCGCTAAAGTTTCTGTTTTTTACAGCAAGATATCAAGACTTTCCCCAAGTCTTCCCAACGGTTCAATTTGGAACAAACACTAATTAAACACAAAAAGACACAACCAAAACATATGATAGATAAATTATCTATTACTAAACAGGAGAAAAAGCAAGGAATAAAAATAAAATTGGGTTCCCTCCCAACAAGCGCTATCGTTTAACGCCCCTAGCTAGGCATAAAAAGCAAGGATAGATCTAGATATTGCCATCTTTGGTTGGTAATTTTTCAATGAGGCATCTACCATCCTTAGGAATTTCTTTATTTTTAGTTATTATAAAACTTTTAGGCACAAGATCGAAAAATTTATTTGTAACAAATGGTTCCTTAATGATAGCAACAAGATTGGGATGAATACTTATAGATTTTAGATCTGCAGTTTCCTTACTAGAGGATTCACCCTTATTTTTAGGAACATACATAAGCTTGGAAATTTTAGTAGGAGGACTTGGAGTATTCTTTATGGAAGAAAAAGCGGTTCCCAAGTTGGTGATGATACCCTCAAGTTTATCGATTCTATTGTAATCATGATTTATTTTCTCATTAACTATGGGTTCCTTCTCTTTAATATTTTTCAAAGTGACTCCTACTTTAGATCCATATTGAGAGATTCGGTTGTGGATCTTTTTATCCAAATTTTCAATTGACTCTACGGTAGCAACCTTATTTTCAATAATTTCGAGCCTTTGCATTACATGCTCCAAAGTTAATACAGTTCCATTAACCAAAAGAGGTGGTGAGCGAAATAAATCTATCATAGCATTATAAGAATCAAAAGTGTGGCTACCCAAGAAATTCCCTCCGGTAATGGTATCAAGGACGTATCTGTACCAACGAGCAATGCCTACATAAAAATTGCGAAGAAGAACGGAAGTAGATTGCTTCCTGGTAGATCTATTTTGAGCATTGCAAATTCTATACCAATCGTCTTTTAGATTTTCTCCCTCCCTTTGCTTAAAATTTAGAACTTCATTCTCGGGAGACAACGGAGAATATAGAGGACTCGCCATAACGACAAGCAAACGGAAAAGAGGCAAACGGAAAAAGAAAGGGAGGATATAGAGAGAGAGGGCGAATAAAACGGCAAGGGTGAAGTGGGGGAGAGGAAAACGAGAGGCAAATGGCAAATAATGTAATGCGGCAGATAAGGATTGTGATGGGTACTTGGTATGTTGACTTTTGCGTAGACGCCAGAAGTGGCTCATTGTTGGAAGTCAAACCTTGACTTGCACCAACCTCCCTGGCAATGGCGCCATAAATTCTTCTTGCTACCTCTTGAGCACTGCATTGGATTTCCCCGAAGAGGAAAGGATGATGCAGCAAAGTAGCATAAGTATTTCCCTCAGTTTTTGAGAACCAAGGTATCAATCCAGTAGGAGGGTGCGTGCGCGTCCCCTAGTACCTACACAAAGCAAATAACTCCTTGCAACCAACGCGATAAGGGGTTGTCAATCCCTTCACGGTCACTTACGAGAGTGAGATCTGATAGATATGATAAGATAATATTTTTGGTATTTTCATGATAAAGATGCAAAGTAAAATAAAAGAAAAGCAAAAAAGCAAAGGAAATAACTAAGTATTGGAAGATTAATATGATGAAGATAGACCCGGTCGGCATAGGTTTCACTAGTGGCTTCTCTCAAGAGCATAAGTATTCTACGGTGGGTGAACGAATTACTGTTGAGCAATTGACAGAATTGAGCATAGTTATGAGAATATCCAGGTATGATCATGTATATAGGCATCATGTCCGAGACAAGTATACCGACTCTTGCATGCATCTACTACTATTACTCCACTCATCGACCGCTATCCAGCATGCATCTAGAGTATTAAGTTAATGAAAACAGAGTAATGCCTTAAGCAAGATGACATGATGTAGAGGGATAAATTCATGCAATATGATAAAAACCCCATCTTGTTATCCTCGATGGCAACAATACAGTACGTGCCTTGCTGCCCCTACTGTCACTGGGAAAGGACACCGGAAGATTGAACCCAAAGCTAAGCACTTCTCCCATTGAAAGAAAGATCAATCTAGTAGGCCAAACCAAACTGATAATTCGAAGAGACTTGCAAAGATAACCAATCATACATAAACGAATTCAGAGAAGACTCAAATCTTGTTCATAGATAGACTTGATCATAGACCCGCAATTCATCGGTCTCAACAAACACACCGCAAAAACAAGATTACATCGAATAGTTCTCCACAAGAGAGGGGGAGAACATTGTATTGAGATCCAAAAAGAGAGAAGAAGCCATCTAGCTAATAACTATGGACCCGAAGGTCTGAGGTAAGCTACTCACACTTCATCAGAGAGGCTATGGTGTTGATGTAGAAGCCCTCCGTGATGGATACCCCCTCTGGTGGAGCTCCGGAACAGGCCCCAAGATGGGATATCGTGGATACAGGAAGTTACGGCGGTGGAATTCGGGTTTTGGCTCCGTATCTAATCGTTTGGGTGTACGTAGGTATATATAGGAGGAAGGAGTATGTCGATGGAGCCACAGGGGGCCCACGAGGGTGGAGAGCGCGCCTAGGGGGGTAGGGTCCAAGTCTCTCCTTTGTTTCTTAACGTAGGGTCCAAGTCTCCTGGATCATGTTCGGTGAGAAAATCATGTTCCCGAAGGTTTCATTCCGTTTGGACTCTGTTTGATATTCCTTTTCTTCGAAGCCCTAAAATAGGCTAAAAACAGCAATTCTGGGCTGGGCCTCCGGTTAATAGGTTAGTCCCAAAAATAATATAAAAGTGGAAAATAAAGCCCAATAATGTCCAAAACAGTAGATAATATACCATGGAGCAATCAGAAATTATAGATACGTTGGAGACGTATCAGCGCTACTGCTAAATTCGCATCAGTAGCGCATTTTTCTTGAACGCACTACTGCTAATTAGTAGTAGCGCTTCTTTTTGTGCCACGCTGCTGCTAATATTCTGTGTATAAGGTTTTCCCTAGTAGTGATAGTTATTCATATGAGAGCCACTCAACATTTTCATCATGGTCTTCTCCTTGGTAAGACTCGAATAAAAAGAAAAGAAATTTAGAGAAACACACTGAAATATTTTTAGAGTTTTTGGTTTTCTTCAACACGCGACAAAAACGAGAAAAACTATTTACAAGGGAAAGCTCCTAACAAGCAAAAGAAGAAAAAGGAAATCTTTTTGGATTTTATTTTTAGTACTACTACTAATCATGCATAGAAAGTAAATTACCGCAACTATTTTTTTTGGTCTTCTAAAGTTTTTCAAACACACAAGAAGAAAGCAAGAAAATAAATCTAAGCATGGATGATACAATGAAAAAGTGTGAACACCGACAAATAGGATGGTATGTGAACATGAATATAATGTCGGTGAGAAACACATACTCCCCCAAGCTTAGGCTTTTGCCTAACTTGGCAGTCGATCAGTAGCCTGGAGGGTAGTAGTCAGCGTGGTAGCTCGCAGAGGCTCTCGGTGCGGATGCCTCAACACGTCGTGCCGCCACCACTACTGCGTTATGAGCTCGGGCCTCTCTCTCAAGAAAAAATATCTTCCCTTGCTGTTATAATCAAACAGAGCAAGCGCAGGCAAATATCTGTCCACAACATGTGATTGGTTAAACATCAGATTATAAGTGAAGTCATGAATCCTTCCTTTAAGGATTTTATGCACTTTTAAAGCATCAAATCTAAATACCGAGTGGGTAGGATAGGATCAAAGGGCAAAGGTGAGACACCCAGCCCTCGTGCTAGACGTGTGGCATAAATTCCACCATAGAAAAAGCCACTTTTGGCGTTATGCTGAAGTCTACGTGCAATAATCTCTCCAAGGTTATAATTTCTTTCACTAGTGAGAGCGGTGTGAATGAGGCTCAAGTCTGGTGCACAAAGTATGCTACAGTCTTGCTTTCCTATTATGCATTTCCCGTTAAATAAAGCAAAATACTGAATTGCGGGAAAGTGAATGCTCTTTATTCTTCCTTGTCTCACTCCCCTATTTTCACCATATCAAAGGCTAGTCAGGAAAGATTCATACTCAGCTATTGGTGGCTCATCAAGTGAACCCCAAAATGGAAGTTTGCAATGATAAGTAAAATTCTCTAATGGAATAGTATATGGATTATCATAAAGCATAAACGACACCCTAGACTCACGTGGAAAATATTTAAATCCTTTGACAAATGAATC
The DNA here is from genome assembly GCF_056163025.1 of Triticum urartu. NCBI lineage: Eukaryota > Viridiplantae > Streptophyta > Magnoliopsida > Poales > Poaceae > Triticum > Triticum urartu. The sequence goes on from NC_141877.1 coordinate 485,616,163, forward strand.
AGTGAGAAGTTGTTGTTGTTCACAGTTATCTGAAAGGTAGGGACCGAGAACGGCATTGTGAACATATTGCTCAAATTCCTCTTTAATGCCCACACACATCATATATTCATCGCAAGGCCATAAGCACGTTTTGGTGGCGGCATCTCGTGTGGAACTTTCACTTGGTTCAACATAAGACCGATGAGCAGAATTGTCACTAGAATATGCCCCCGAGGATCGTCTCCTCGAAGAACTCCTTCCAAATAGGTTCATCATGTCCGCATACAATTTTTTGAAAATAAAATTTTGGAGGTGACAAAAATTTGTCAACAAAATTTTATGAAATTGATAGCAACTACTCATAGGGATACATAGAGGCCATAGCAAGCATTCAAACTACTTAGAACACTAAGAATTGAACATGCAAGCACATATACAGCAACACCAAGAGTAGCTAATTATTCAAAGTATAAACTTCTAAAACAAAAACTAATTGGACAAATGGTGGAGTCACATACCAAGCAACAATCCCCCGAAATAGTTTCGGAAATGGAGCTTCGAGCAAAGAGATCGAAATCCGCGGGTTTGAGCTCAAGAACATGGGAGAGAGAGCAATGGGGATTTTTTTCTGGAGGTAAGTGATGATGTGGGATAAAGAGATAAGTGAGGGGGCCCAAGTGGGGACCACAACCCACTAAGGCGCGTTTGGGGGTGCTGGCGCGTCCAGGTGGGCTGTGCCCACCTGGTGCACCTCCTTCTGGTATTTATTGCACCAAAAATTCTCAAATATTTAGAAAAAAATCGTGTAAAATTTTCAGGGCATTCTAAGAACTTTTATTTTTCGGTCATTTTTATTGCTCAGGAAATTCAGAAAACAGACAAAACATGGCATTTTATTTTATTTAACTTATAAAAACAAAGAATAAAAAGTAGGGACATAAAGTAGTGCTTACTAAATTCATCAACTTCATACCGCTAAAATATGATCCATTAATAAGGTTGATCAAGTCTTATTAACAACAACTTTCGATTAGCGTGAAACCAAAGAACTTTCGTAAATCACTAAGTTACCTCAATGTGGATTTGAATGTCCCCAACAATAATCATTTCATATTTTTTTGGCAGTAGGTAGAGGTATTTAAAAACTTCCAATAGTGATCGTTGGAGATTTTTGAATAGCATTAATACCATTCACTTGAAATTATTTCTTTGGAAAATGCACCGTATGCTCGTTACCTTTAATATGAAAAGTGAGCTTCCTTTATTGCAATCAATAACAGCCCTTGAAGTATTCAAAAAGGGTTTACCAAGGATAATCAACATGTTGTCGTCCTCGGGCATCTCAAGTATAACAAAATCAGTCAAAATAGTAACATTAGCAACAACAATGGGCACATCCTCACAGATACCGATAGGTATGGCAGTTGATTTGTCAGCCATTTGCAAAGATATTTCAGTAGGTGTGAGTTTATTCAAGTCAAGTCTTTTATATAAAGAGAAAGGCATAAAACTAACATCAGCTCCTAAATCACGCAAAGCAGTTTTCACATAATTATTTTTGATAGAGCAAGGTATAGTTGGTATTCCCGGATCTCCAAGTTTTTTAGGCACTCCATATTTAAAAGTATAATTAGCAAGCATAGTGGAGATTTCAACTTCCGGTATTTCTCTCTTATCTGTGATGATGTCTTTCATATACTTTGCATAAGGAGGCATTTTCAGGATATCAGTCAAGTGAGTACACAAAAAGACTGGCCTCAGCATTTCAGAAAAGCGTTCAAATTCTTCATCATCATTCTTTTCAGTTGACTAGGGTGGAAAAGGCATAGGTTTTTTGAACCCATGATTCTCTTTCTTTACAGTGTTTTCTAGCAATGAAGTCTCTTTTATCATATCTTTTATTCCTAGGTTGTGGGTTATCAAGATCAACATGTGGTTCCATTTCAACATCATTATCTGGTTCTTTATCATTTGGTTGAGTGTCTTCATGAACATGAACATTATCTTGTTCATTATCACTAGGTGAATGTTCATTACCAGATTGAGTTTCAACATTAGAGATAGAAGTTTCATTTGCATTATCAGGAGGTTTCTCTATTTCAGCTGCACTAGAAGTGTGCAAAGTCCTATCATTTTTCTTTTTCTTTTTCTTTTTAGAAGGACTAGATGCACTAGTGTTATTTCTTTGTGAATTTTGTTCAATTACTTTTGGGTTTCCCACAGGATAAAGTGGTTCCTCAGTCAATTTACCTCCTCTAGTTGCAACTCTAACAGGAAAGTCATGCATATTATGATTCATTTCATCAAGTAATTTCTTTGTGATTTAGAAACTTGTTCTAATTGAGTTTAAACCATAGAAGCATGTTTTCCAATACCTCTAACATAATTTCAAATTCTAAATAACAAGTCACTCAAGAGAGCAATCATATCATAATTATATTTCAGTTGTTTCATAACATTTGCACTGAAGTGATCTTGTTTTCTAATGTAGTTTTCAAACTCATAAAGGCATTGACTAGGATGCATATTATGAGGATTATCATTTTCATTGAACTTCATAAGAGAATTTACCTCTACCACCTTAGGCATTGATGGTGTATTAAGCCCATGTATTTCTTCAATAGGAGGTAAATTTTTAACATCCTCAGCTTTAATACCCTTTTCCTTCATAGATTCCTTTGCCTCTTGCATACCTTCAGGACTAATATATAGTATACCCTTCTTCTTCGGAGTGGGTTTAGGCAATGGTTTAGGAATAGTCCAATCATCATAATTTTCAATATGTTATTCAATAATTCTTCAGCTTGAGAAATACTTCGTTCCTTGAAAACACAACCAGCAAAACTATCTAGGAGGTCCCTAGAAGCATCAGTTAGTCCATTATAGAAGATATCAAGCATTTCATTTTTCTTAAGAGGATGATCAGGCAACGCATTAAGTAACTGGCAAAGTCTCCCCCAAGCTTGTGCGAGACTCTCTTCTTTAGTTTGCACAAAGTTAAATATTTCCTGTAAGGCACCTTGTTTCATATGAGCAGGAACATATTTTTCATAGAAGTAATAAATTATATCCGGGGGACTAAGCACACAACCAGGAGCAAGAGTAATGTACCAAGCTTTACCATCACCCTTTAATGAGAAAGGAAATAATTTGAGAACAAAGTAATAACGAGTCTTCTCATAATGAGTAAAAAGGGTGGCTATATCATTCAACTTAGTAAGATGTGCCACAACAGTTTTAGTTTCATAACCATGGAAAGGATCAGATTCAACCAAAGTAATTAACTCTGGGTCAACAGAGAATTCATAATCCTTATCATCAATAAAGATAGGTGAAGTAGCAAACTTAGGATCACATTTCATTCTAACATTCAAAGATTTTTATTTATACTTGCATAGTAATTTCTCTAGATCATCTAGGTCCTTACAAGAAAGAATATCTCTAGTAGTCTCTTCACTCATAACATAACCTTCCGGTATCTTAGGCAATTCATATCTTGAAAGGCTAGTTCTAGTAGGTGTTTTAGGAGTTTCAGTTTCAAGCTCATCATCAGATTCAACAACATCATGTTGTATTACTCTAGCAATTTGTTTATCAAGAAATTCACCAAGTGGCACATCATCATGAGCAAGCAAGGTACTAGCATCATCATAAGCATCATGCATAGTAGAAGTAGAATCATCAATAACATGGGACATATTAGAATTGATAGCATGTGGTGGTGTTTGTCATGGAATTGTCACGGCAGATGTCCTTAGTGTCAGGACTTAGTCACGAAGCCAACGCATCTATATGGTAGCTTGAGAGGGGTTGAGCGGAATCGAGAGACGCAACACAAGACAAGGGTTTAGACAGCTTCGGGCCCGGGAAACATCATCCGGTAATAACCCTACATGTTGTTTGTGGCTAGGTCTCATTATGATCGAGAAGGAGTCGCCGGTAAGCCGGCTCTTTGTGTCTAGCCCTAGAGATTATTTTCTGTTCCCCTTTGGGGAGCCCTGCCCCTCCTTATATATGTTGAAGGGGCGGGTTACATGTGGAGTCCTAGTAGGACTAGGAATAGTCTATCCTTTCTCACAAGTTGAATACAACTTCGGGTCTTGCTTCCTCGTAAAGGAAATATTCGTCATCCCTTTCCTCTTAAGCCGGCCCACCAGAGTATAAGCCGGCCTGCTGGGCCTTGGGCCTTGTCGTCCGTCTGATCCACCCGCCAGGTCTCTAGTGAGTCACAATGTCCATGCGGGTTACATGTAAACTGCCATGTCCGGGCGGATCGCCAGTGAGTCGCCAAGCTCCAGCGAGGTCTCTGGTGAGTCGCCAAGCCCGGCCGGGTCATGATTCCGGCCGGGTCATAACGCGGGGTATATCCCCGACATTAGCCCCCAGTTTAATTTGGATTTATCCATGTTAAACTAATCCTATAAAATAAACACAAGAACAAACTTGATAGGTTGTGCTCTGGGTTAAATATTTTCCTGAACCGGCACCTGATTATCTTTAAGTCCTTGTTATTTCCTCCTGGATGCATACTCAAAGATCTTATAGCAAATCTATTCTAATAGATATGTCCAAACCTTGTCAATGCAAAAATCCAGATACTTCTTTTGAGAAATCCGGGTCAATAGGCCAGCTTCAGAGCCAACTTGCAGACATTGGTATCTTATAGAGAAATATTGTAATAAATAATCCACTTGAACCGGCTTCCAAAGCGCCGGCTTAAAAAATATTGGTCTTGAAAAAACTCATCTGACTTTCAACCGACATGTAGAACTTGCCGGTTTATCATTACCAAAATATCCGGTTTGTAAATATTGATAGCACCGGGTCATAATTGTTGCCGACGCCGGGTCATAGTTATTGGTGACGTCAGGTCAATCTAGTTTACTCAAAACTAAGAATTTGAAGATTTTTCTCCCTTATATCCATATTACCTGTAGCCCCCAAGTCTTGAGCAGAAACAAAGTGATGACTTAAGACTTGCTTCAATATAAATACTGCCACTTTGAAGAAATCCATGTTGTTCATCTTAGTCACTAGTAAAGACTGAATACTCCATATATGTAGCCCCCAAGTGCCGGGTTGTCATGCTTGCAGCAACCTGGGACTTGTAATTGCCTTATACTCATAAAAAACTACAACTAGTGTAGTCCCCAAGGGCCGGGTCATTATGCAATAATGAGCAAGGACTTTATAAATATGATCATATAGATTTGAACAACAACGTGTAGCCCCCAAGGGCCGGCTCAGTAAGATAATATTGAGCTGGGACTTTATATCTACTTCCTTCGAAAAGAACATCATATGATGTAACCCCCATCCTGGGGCTTGAACCCACGTCCACAAGGTTAAGAGCTTTGTGCATTACCAACTGAGCAGTGGACCTTTCAATATAATGTAATAAAAGTTGTGTATATTGAATTGTTGACAGGAGCAATTGGTAGCCCCCAAGGGTCGGCTCATTATGATGTGATGAGTTGGGTCTTCAATAAGGCCAGTAAAATTGTCTTTGCATTAGCCCCTAAGTGCCATGGTGCATGCTGGCAGTGACATGGGACTTGCATATTTGATGTGATCTCAACTTGATTAATGTAGCCCCCAAGTGTCGGGTCGTAAGCCTGCAGCGACTCGGGACTATTCCTTTCATTGTAGAATAAATCATATCCATTAGTAAAACAATAGCCTGTGCCCTGAAGCGCCTTTGAAAACCTCAATCATAATATTTAGTTACTGATAACCATAAAAATCCAGCCATATTGGCTATTAAAGATTTGAATAATCCGGTTTGAAAACCTCAATCATTCAATGTCATAATGAAAATCCAGCCAAGTTTGGCTATTTAAAGATTCAAATACCTTATCTGTTGACAAGTAAATCTGGAGTTTAAATACCCGATGGCTCTTGACCGATGGTGATTTAATACGCCTCCATTGTAAACCGGAATTTTTATAACCCGGCGGCTTATAGCCTTTGAGAAAATCAAGAATTGATAATCCTTTTGAGACACCAATTTCAATCTTTGATGATGGGCTGGAACTTAATCATTTATGTAAGTCATAGCTATGTAAATCCTACACAGAGTTTAAACAACATATGCCCTGGCGACTTAACGTCAAAAGCCAGAGCGGGTAACTACTCAAATGTAATCTTATCCTGTACATAAGTAAATCATAAGATCCCCTGGCGGTTTAGCACAGGGCAGATCATAATATCCCACATATAACCATTGTGATATTTAACTTGAACTGCCGGTTTACATGACCTGTGCAGTAAGGGTGATAACCCAATCCTTAGAAGCCAATACTTCCAATTATATGATGATTGTCACATGTTGGTGACTTATCGTCCAAAGCCAAGCCGGGTTTAAAGGAAACCACACTCATATGCTTCAGATATGAGCAAAAAGGATCAAAACCCAAAAGATTGTTTGCAAAAACTTAAACAAAATAAAAATCATAGTTTCTGATTCGAATACGATCAGTAAACCGTTCCAAAGGGGTTAAGCTAGGATTCGAATACAATCATGTAGCCCCCAGTGGCTTTGGTGTTGCGCCGATCAAGAGGGTACCAACAGCTATGTTCTCTTTGGTTCGAATACGACCTATGTTTGAACAGGAAGCCCCCAAATGACCTTGAGAGGTTTTTAACGACCCTGATTTGAATACGATTCAAGTCGGACCCAAAAGGGGTTAAGCTATGATTCGGATACGATCAAGAAGCCCCCTAGCGGGTTTGGCATTGCGCCGATCAAGAGGGTACCGACAGCTATGTTTTCTTTGGTTCGAATACGACCTATGTTTGAATAGGAAGCCCCCAAATGACCTGTAATTGTGGCTATGAGCCGGATCGAAGGGTAATCATAGCTTAGCTCAATAAGCCGGAAGCTCCCAAGTGATATATTTCTGAGTTGTGCTCGCCGGGTGCCTATGTTTTAGTTGTGCTGTGCAACAAACTCTCTTTGGTGCCTGTAATTTTTTCTAAGAACTCGAACTTGCGAGAGATTAATTCTTTTTGAACCGGAAATTCTTAAACCGGATATTGAGAGCTTCAAAGTTTTGTAAGAGACAAATTGAGCTTGAGCCGGATGTTTGAACCGGATTTGAGAGTTTCAAAGCTTTGCGGGAGAGAGATGTCTCTTGAACCGGATTTTAAACCAGAATATTTATTTTGAACCGACAATTTTCTGACGGCCTTTAAATTTTCTTCAATATGGTGGTAGCCTCCGGAACCGGGTTATCATTCCCTCCAATGACCCGGGGTCTTAACTCTCACGATATTTTCTAAGTCATGTCATTGTAGCCCCCGAGTCTCAAGCCGATTTGAGGAGTTGGCTTGAGATTCTTCATAATTAACCGTGATATAGACCGGTTTGAATCCTGCATGGGACAACTTGCAAACCGGAGTAATTGCTCTTTTAAAGAAAGTAATATATAATATATAAAAAGATGCTGGATGGATTTCACCTGATGTGTCAGGTCAGCAATTATCACCACAGAGTGGATGATCACCATGATGAAACTGAAATCAATCACGACCGAGTCAGCCGCAGGAGCAGACAGATGAACCGGCCGCGGCGTTGTAAGCCGGTGCAGACGGGTGAGTTGGCCGCGGCATCGTAAGCCGGATCACAGAGGCGGCAGTCTGCACGTTTGTCCCCCACGCAGACACGCACAACATCACGGACGAACGCAGGTGCTTCTGGTGCATTGACGTGCATCCCTGATCATCCTGTATAAATAGTATATGCCAGGAAAAACAAAATATTTTCTAAAGAATTAACATATACAGACACAAGAGATCAGTGTTGAGAACACCTGGTTTTTCATTGGACGTATCGATAGAAGCAAAATGCAGTTTTAGCGGGCCTTCATATCCACCTACGTATCCACCAAACTTTGGAGGTCGTCCCCAAATTGCAGTTTTTTTACGCCAATATATCATTTGCATTGGCCGAGGCTAATCATGTTAGCTTTGGCTGATTCCTGCATGCACCGTTGGAGCTGTTTGTTCCTGCACTTTGAGACAGCAGCATACGGCACATCTGTTGATCCAGCAGCCGCAGGGGTAGACAGATCCGAGCAGTTCAGCAGGCATATGCAACAGTGAGTACTGCTGGACTCCTATTCCTTTATTGTAGGCAGATTGGTCTTTGAACCAATATGTACGCATGCAATGCACAGGGTATCTCCTTCGCCGTATCCTTCATCAGCGTATTAACCTCCAGGCTACACCTTGAAACCATCAAAAACTGAGGTAACTGAAGCCTAAAAACCATCGCCATCCACAGGCATCCATCCAATTGCGACTCGACACAGCGGCTGAGGGGCCCGGCGGCTCGGACTCGGGCATGGGCGGGTAACCTGCAGCCTGCGAGGTGGCTTGAAACAGCAGCTCTCGGCGGGTTATGGCAGAGGTGTTGCAGCATAGGGTAGCCTAAGGTCGCAGGAGTGAGGCGGCTAGGCCGGCTGTCCCAGAGGAACCGAGGGCCGGTCCAGCGGCTCAGCGCGGGACGGCAGTGGACGAGCGGCTCAAGATAGCAACCGCGGTGGCGGCTTAGCTTAGCACGGCAGCAGCTAAAAGCGGGACCGCGGCAGAACGACGGAGGCGAGGTCCGGCGACTTGAAGCAGAGAACCGGTCCAGGCAAAGGGTCGAGGGTGCCGAGGCGAGCGGCTGGAGCGGCAAGGGCAGCGCCAGTAGAGGCAGCAAGCCGGCTCGTAAGGTTAGTGAGGTCCGGCCACGGCAACTTGGCGGCGAGGTCGTTCAGAGGCGAGGCAAGGCCGCAGCGGCAGTCCAGGCGCGAGAGTGCAACAGCAAAGGGTGCCGCAGCGGCTCATTGCACAGTGCAGCAGCTCCGAATCCGGGTCTTCCTTCGGGTCGTGGCCCCTTTTTTCTCTCCTTTTTTTATATGTGAACTAGCACATTAGCAAACTCACGTGAGGGATCTTTGGCAACAGTAGCAATTTTTTATATGTATTTGTCCTTCGCATGTAGGAGTAAGCAGTAATATTAGCTTTTGATTCTTGCGTAAACATTGGTTCTTGGTCCTTCACGTGGGGGCGGGGCTGTAGCTTCAGAGATGTGACATCGCTACTGTTGCAAGATTCGCTGGATGGCTTTGAACGTGTGCGTACAGAGATGACTTGCGATTTTGAGAGCAGGGCGCAGCGGAAACTTTGTGTCCACCTCGGCGGACTGCCCGTACAAAAATCAATCTCCATCGCTGCTTATGCGTTGAATCGGCAGCAAAGAACTTGTCGGTCTCGGCGACTCACGGACAATCCTAGTTTCCTTTTAATGGCACCGACCGAGTTAGAATCTGAACAAAGTTGGTTTCTTGTCGCTGTCAATTTGGATGCTGGTCTTCGACGCCTTGTCGCTGTCCTTTGTTTTCTTTTTCCTTCCAAGTTCCAACGTTGTCTTTAGGGTCGAACCAATCACGTATTTGTTGTGACTACCGCTAATCAGGACAGCTTGGTTTCCCTAGATTGCTCCTGTGTATCCGCCCATGAACTGACAATATGCTAAAGATACGCCCGGCGGCGCCCAAGCCGAAACCCTAGTTTCTCGTGAACTCTAAGTTTGCTGGCTCCAAAGTTTAATCATGTTCCAGATCATTAAACAACCAACTTGTTGGCTCTTCCTCATCCGACGAAATCGTGAGCTTCTCGAATCCTAGGAGAGATCCCTCCAAAAACCTATCACCATCGTGCGCGAGCCCCACGGTGGGCGCCAACTGTCGTGGAATTGTCACGGCAGATGTCCTTAGTGTCAGGACTTAGTCGTGAGGCCAACGCATCTATATGGTAGCTTGAGAGGGGTTGAGCGGAATCGAGAGACGCAACAAAAGACAAGGTTTTAGACAGCTTCGGGCCCCGGAAAACATCATCCGGTAATAACCCTACATGCTGTTTGTGGCTAGGTCTCATTATGATCGAGAAGGAGTCGCCGGTAAGCCGGCTCTTTGTGTCTAGCCCTAGAGATTATTTTCTGTATATCGTCGATAGTGTTGCAAGTTTACTCATAACAAAAGGTGAATCTAAAGCAGAACTGGATGGCAGTTCCTTACCTCCCCTCGTCTTTGAGGGAAATATCTTAGTCTTTGGATCATTCAGATTCTTCATGGTGGTAATATGATAAAATCCCAAGTGACTCAACAAATATAGCTATGTTCCCCGACAACAGCGCCAGAAAAAGGTCTTGATAACCCACAAGTATAGGGGATCACAACAGTTTTCGAGGGTAGAGTATTCAACCCAAATTTATAGATTCGACACAAGGGGAGCCAAATAATATTTGAAGGTATTAGCAGCTGATTTGTCAATTCAACCATACCAGAAGATTAATTATCTGTGGCAAGTAATCAGTAGCACAGTAAGATGATAGTTTTGATAGTAGTGACAGCATCAACGGTAACAGTAACAGTGATAGTAGTAATTTTGTAGCAAGTGTAACAGTGATGATAGAAGTAGTAACTTAGTAGAAACAATATAAGGTAAATTCATAGGCATTTTATTGGTGACTTGTTGGATGATATTCATCAGGTGACAGTTGTAACCTAGGGCGATACGGCACTAGCTCCAGTTCATCGATACAATGTAGGCATGTATTCCGTAAATAGTCATACGTGCTTTATTAAAAGAACTTGCATGAAATCTTTTGTTCTACCCTTCCGTGGCAGCGGGGTTCATATTGGAATCTAAGGGATATTAAGGCCTCCTTTTAATAGAGAACCGGAACAAAGCATTAACACATAGTGAATACATGAACTCCTCAAACTACGATCATCACCGAGAGTGGGCCCGGTTGTTCTCACTCCGGTGTTGTCGGATCATAACCGTAGTAGGTGACTATAACTTGCAAAATCAGATCTAGAACAAGAATATAATGATGATAACATAAATAGTTCAGATCTGAAATCATGGCACCTGGGCCCAAAGTGACATGCATTAAGCATAGCAAAGTCATAGCAACATCAATCTAAGAACATAGTGGATACTAGGGATCAAGCCCTAACAAAACTAACTCGATTACATGATGAATCTCATCCAACTCCTCACCGACCAGTGAGCCCACAAAGGAATTACTCACTACCGGTGGGGAGCATCATGGAATTGGCGGTGGAGAAGGGTTGGTGATGACGAAGAACGAAGATCCCCCTCTCCGGAGCCTCTAACGGACTCCAGATCTGCCCTTCCGAGGAAGAACAAGGCTTGGCGGCGGCTCCGTCTCGTGGATCGTGATAATTCTTTCTCCCTGATTTTTTTTCTGGAAATATGTGATTTTATAGTATTAGGGGGGTCGTCAGCGGGTCCACCAGGTGGGTACAACCCACCTGGGCGCGCCAGGAGAGGGGGGGGCGTCCTGGTGGGTTGTGCCCAACCAGGGGCCCCTCTCCAGTGGGTCATGGCTCCAGAGATTCTTATTATTGATATAAAAAATCCTCGCAAAGTTTTGTTCCATTCCAAGAACTTCTATTTCTGCACAAAAACAATACCATGGTAGTTCTACTGAAAACATCGTCAGTCCGGGGTTAGTTTCATTCAAATCATGCAAATTAGAGTCCAAAACAAGAGGAAAAGCGTCAGAAAAAGTAGATATGTTGGAGACGTATCAAGCCATCAATCCTCCATCATCATAGGCGGTATTGAAATACTTGTCTCGGTCGTCATCCTCCTCCTCCATGTCATCATTAGCATTTTCTTCTTCGACAACGGGGGCGACATCATCTGGCACAAATGGAGGCTCTCCCTCGCGTCGTCCGCTATCACCCGCCATGATAGGTGCTGGTAATTTGGTACGTGGGGTGGTGTTCATACCTTCTTGAGAAGCTGTCATTGGTGTGATACTGGGCGCCTCGAGATGAAGAAGAGTCTCCGGCGAAGGCAAGAACCAGCTCTTGCATACACCAATCCGCTTAGGGGCCTCCTCGTCATCGACTGGTACCGGAGGAGGCAAATCCTCGAAGCCCGCTAAGACACTGGCCACGTTAACCTTGAAGACGCCACCGGGCAACTCTCCGTTGTGGAACATGCGGTCCTTCGGCTTCCCAATCGTTGCCTTTCCCACGACCACCTTCTAGCCCTTGATGTCGTAGAGTAGGGTGCATGGGGTATCGTCGGCCTATGAAGAAGACATGTCTGCCACGTCAAACATATGAAAGGCAACTGAAACGGAAGACTATAGACATGCTAGTGAAAAGGGTATGACGCGTAATTACTGTGAGGGCGTCGAGCTCAGCCAGTGACGAAGGACCGCCGAGCATGCCAGAGACGGAGGTCGGGCTGCTATGAACATGAGCGGGACATTTTGTGGTTGCTTGAGCAGGTGCTGGTGCTATGATGTTCACCAAATTGCTCCCGACAAAGCTGGGAAGGGGAAAGTACTCTGGCCCTTTATTTGGATTGCTCTTTGACCAGTCGAAAATTTCCGGAATCAAGCTGGCCACCGCGTCACTGACTGCTGCATTGATTACTCCGAGCAACTCTTCTTTGGTCTCAGCTTTGGTCTTATTGACCAAATCACGACCTTCTCGTCAATGGTCTGCTGAGTGACGACCAACCATCTCTTCCTTCTTTCCCCTGGATCCTCACGGTAGCACGTCTTCCATGAGGCGCCATCTCCGATGGCATCCACATGTCCATAGGATGGCGGTTTGTCCTCCGGGACCCTTTTCAGTATGTTCATGGCCCAGTTGAATGGGTGTCCCACTTGGGCCTCACCGACGACTCTGACGGCTGTCACTTTCGGCTGCCTTTTGGTGTTGCTCTTTCTGCAAAAGGAACGTGGATGGTTTACTAATGTGACAAAACTTGTAGTTGAATTGATTGGAAACTAATATGATAACGTGGTAATATAACAATTAATAGAAGTCTCATGAACTCCCTCGTGTTCGGCTCCGTGTAAAAGATATTTTTGACGCGGTCCCATGATACGTCTCCAACGTATCTATAATTTTTTATTGTTCCATTCTATTATATTATCTGTTTTGGATGTTAATGTGCTTTATTTTACACTTTTATATTATTTTTGGGACTAACCTACTAACCCAAGGCCGAGTGCAAATTGTTGTTTTTCGCCTATTTCAGGGTTTCGCAGAAAAGGAATATCAAACGAAATCCAAATGGAATGAAACCTTCGGGAGAGTTATTTTTGGAACAAACATGATCCAGAGGACATGGAGTGGACCTTAAGAAACAAACGAGGAGTCCAGGAGGCAGGGGGCGCGCCTACCCCCTGGGTGCACCCTCCCCCTCGTGGCTCAACCGACCTACTTCTTCCTCCTATATATATTCATATACCCCAAAAACATCCAGGAACACCACAAAACCCTATTTCCACCGCCGCAACCTTCTATACCCAAGAGATCGCATCTTGGGGCCTTTTCCAGAGCTCCGCCGGAGGGGGCATCGATCACGGAGGGTCTCTACATCAACTCCATGGCCTCTCTGGTGATGTGTGAGTTGTTTACTTTAGACCTTCGGGTCCATAGTTATTAGCTAGATGACTTCTTCTCTCTATTTGGATCACAATACAAAGTTCTCCTCGATTTTCTTGGAGACCTATTCGATGTAACTCTTTTTGCGGCGTGTTTGTCGAGATCCGATGAATTGTGGGTTTATTATCAAGTCTATCTATGAACAATATTTGATTCTTCTATGAAATCTTTTATGTATGATTGTTTTATCTTTGAAAGTCTCTTTGAATTATCAGTTTGGTTTGGCCTACTAGATTGATTTTCTTGCAATGGGAGAAGTGCTTGGCTTTGGGTTCAATCTTGCGGTGCTGGATCCCAGTGATAGAAAGGGAAATGACACGTATTGTATTGTTGCCATCGAGGATAAAAAGATGGGGTTTATATCATATTGCTTGAGTTTATCCCTCTACATCATGTCATCTTGCCTAATGCGTTACTCTGTTCTTATGAACTTAATACTCTAGATGCATGCTGGATAGCGGTCGATGTGTTGAATAATAGTAGTAGATGCAGACAGGAGTCGGTCTACTTGTCACGGACGTGATGCCTATATACATGATCATGCCTAGATATTCTCATAATTATTCGCTTTTCAATCAATTGCTCGACAGTAATTCGTTCACCCACCGTAATACTTATGCTATCTTGAGAGAAGCCACTAGTGAAACCTATGGCCCCCGGGTCTATTCTCCATTATATTAATCTTCCATCAACAAGCTATTTCTATTACCTTTTATTTTGCAATCTTTACTTTCAATCTATATCATAAATATACCAAAAATATTTATCTTATTATTATTATCTCTATCAGATCTCACTGTTGTAAGTGACCATGAAGGGATTGACAACCCCTTTATCGCGTTGGTTGCGAGGTTCTTATTTGTTTGTGTAGGTACGAGGGACTTACGTGTGGCCTCCTACTGGATTGATACCTTGGTTCTCAAAAACTGAGGGAAATACTTACGCTACTTTGCCGCATCACCCTTTCCTCTTCAAGGGCAAACCAACGCAGTGCTCAAGAGGTAGCAAGAAGGATTTCTGGCGCCATTGCCGATGAGTGTACGCACAAGTCAAGACATACCAAGTACCCATCACAAACTCTTATCACTCGCATTACATTATTTGCCACTTGCCTCTCGTTTTCCTCTTCCCACTTCACTCTTGCCGTTTCATTCGGCCTCTTTTTCCGTTCCCCTTCTCTTTTCTAGTTCGTCTCTTTTTGCCTATCTCTTGTTTGCTTGTGTGTTGGATTGCTTGCTTGTCACGATGGTGAAGGAAATATGCCCTAGAGGCAATAATAAAGTTATTATTTATTTCCTTATATCATGATAAATGTTTATTATTCATGCTAGAATTGTATTAACCGGAAACATGATACATGTGTGAATACATAGACAAACAGAATGTCACTAGTATGCCTCTACTTGACTAAGTCGTTGATCAAAGATGGTTATGTTTCCTGACCATAGACAAAGAGTTGTCATTTGATTAACGGGGTCATATTATTAGGAGAATGATGTGATTGACTTGACCCATTTTGTTAGCTTAGCACTTGATCGTTTAGTTTGTTGCTATTACTTTTTTCATGACTTATACATGTTCCTATGACTATGAGATTATGCAACTCCCGTTTACCGGAGGAACACTCTGTGTTCTACCAAATGTCACAACGTAAGTGGGTGATTATAAAGGTTCTCTCCAGGTGTCTCTGAAGGTACTTGTTGGGTTGGCATATTTCGAGATTAGGATTTGTCACTCCGATTGTTGGAGAGGTATCTCTGGGCCCACTCGGTAATACACAACACTTAAGCCTTGCAAGCATTGCAACTAATGAGTTGGTTGTGGGATGATGTGTTACGGAATGAGTAAAGAGACTTGCCGGTAACAAAATTGAACTAGGTATTGAGATACCGACGATCGAATCTCGGGCAAGTAACATACCGATGACAAAGGGAAGAACGTATGTTGTTATGAGGTTTGACCAATAAAGATCTTCGTAGAATATGTAGGAGCTAATATGAGCATCCAGATTCCTCTATTGGTTATTGACCGGAGACGTGTCTCGGTCATGTCTACATAGTTCTCGAACCCGTAGGGTCCGCACGCTTAAAGTTAGATGATGGTTATATTATAAGTTTATATGTTTTGATGTGCCGAATGTAGTTCGTAGTCCCGTATGTGATCACGGACATGACGAGGAGTCTTGAAATGTTCGAGACGTAAAGATCGATATATTGGACGACTATGTTTGGACACCGGAAAGGTTTCAGACATTTATCGGAGTACCGGGGGTTACCGGAACCCCCCAGAACTAATGGGCCTTGTTGGGCCTTAGTGGAGAGAGATAGGGGCCGGCCAGGGCAAGAGTCACGCCCCCTCCCCTTGAGTCCGAATAGGACAAGGAAAGGGGCGGCGCCGCCCCCTTGCCTTTCCCCTCTCCCACTCCTTCCTCCCCCCTCCTTCTTGGATTAGGAAAGGGAGGGGCAAACCTACTTGGAGTTAGTTTCCCCCTCCTAGGGCGCGCCACCACCTTGGCCGGCCCTCTCCTCCTCCCCCGTTTATATACGGAGGAAGGGGGCACCCCATAGACAAAACAATTGATCTCTTCATCTCTTAGCCGTGTGCGGTGCCCCCCTCCACCATAATCCACCTCGATCATATCGTAGCGGTGCTTAGGCGAAGCCCTGCGTCGGTAGAACATCATCATCGTTACCACGCCGTCGTGCTGACAAAACTCTCCCTCAACACTCGACTGGATCGGAGTTTGAGGGACGTCATCGAGTTGAACATGTGCAGAACTTGGAGGTGTCGTGCGTTCGGTACTTGATCGGTCCGATCGTGAAGATGTACGACTACATCAACCGCGTTGTGCTAGCGCTTCCGCTTTCGGTCTACGAGGGTACGTGGACACACTTCCCCCTCTTGTTGCTATGCATCACCATGATCTTGCGTGTGCGTAGGAATTTTTTTGAAATTACTACGTTCCCCAACAGTGGCATCCGAGCCAGGTTTTATGCGTAGATGTCGTATGCACGAGTAGAACACAAGTGAGTTGTGGGCGATACAAGTCATACTGCTTACCAGCATGTCATACTTTGTTTCGGCGGTATTGTTGGATGAAGCGGCCCGGACCGACATTACGCGTACGCTTACGCGAAACTGGTTCTACCGACGTGCTTTGCCCAGAGGTGGCTGGCGGGTGTCAGTTTGTCCAACTTTAGTTGAACCAAGTGTGGCTACGCCTGGTCCTTGAGAAGGTTAAAACGGCACTAACTTGACGAACTATCGTTGTGGTTTTGATGCGTAGGTAAGAACGGTTCTTGCTCAGCCCGTAGCAGCCACGTAAAATGTTGCAACAACAAAGTAGAGGACGTCTAACTTGTTTTTGCAGGGCATGTTGTGATGGGATATGGTCAAGGCATGATGCTATATTTTATTGTATGAGATGATCATGTTTTGTAACCGAGTTATCAGCAACTGGCAGGAGCCATATGGTTGTCGCTTTATTGTATGCAATGCAATCGCCCTGTAATGCTTTACTTTATCACTAAGCGGTAGTGATAGTCGTAGAAGCATAAGTTGGCGAGACGACAACGATTCTACGATGGAGATCAAGGTGTCGCACCGGTGACGATGGTCATCATGACGGTGCTTCGGAGATGGAGATCACAAGCACAAGATGATGATGGCCATATCATATCACTTATATTGATTGCATGTGATGTTTATCTTTTATCCATCTTATCTTGCTTTGATTGACGGTAGCATTATAAGATGATCTCTCACTAAATTATCAAGATATAAGTGTTCTCCCTAAGTATGCACCGTTGTGAAAGTTCTTCATGCTGAGACACCACGTGATGATCGGGTGTGATAGGATCTACATTCAAATACAACGGATGCAAAACAGTTGCACACGCGGAATACTCAGGTTAAACTTGACGAGCTTAGCATATAACAGATATGGCCACGGAACACTGAGACCGAAAGGTCGAACGTGAATCATATAGTAGATATGATCAACATAGTGATGTTCACCAATGAAACTACTCCATCTCACGTGATGATCGGACATGGTTTAGTGGATTTGGATCACGTGATCACTTAGAGGATTAGAGGGATGTCTATCTAAGTGGGAGTTCTTAAGTAATATGATTAATTGAACTTAAATTTATCATGAACTTAGTACCTGACAGTTTCTTTCTTGTCTATGTTGATTGTAGATAGATGGCTCGTGCTGTTGTTCCGTTGAATTATAATGCGTTCCTTGAGAAAGCAAAGTTGAAAGATGATGGTGGCAATTACACGGACTGGGTCCGTAACTTGAGGATTATCCTCATTGCTGCACAGAAGAATTACGTCCTGGAAGCACCGCTGGGTGCCAGGCCTGCTGCAGATGCTGCAGACAACGTTAAGAACGTTTGGCAGAGGAAAGCTGATGACTACTTGATAGTTCAGTGTGCCATGCTTTACGGCTTAGAACCGGGGCTTCAACGACGTTTTGAACGTCATGGAGCATATGAGATGTTCCTGGAATTGAAGTTAATATTTCAAGCAAATGTCCGGATTGAGAGATTGTAACATCCCAAATTTTCAATTTGGAATGTTATACACTATATCATCATTGCATATCATATTTATTTGCATTTTGGTTGATCCAGAAATTTCACGCGACTCAAGGACCCTCGGAGAGAGTTGGGGATTTCGTTATTTTCATATTTGAGTTTTCTCAAATTCTGAAAATAGGATCATTTGATTTTATTTATTTTATCTTCAATTATTTCTACTATAAAGATATGAGAGAGGGAATAAAATGACTTTCTGAAATAAAGAAATATTGAGGATTTAATAATAAAATCAAATAAGATTTTATTTTGGTTTTATTTGCTATTTTATTTGAATTTAGGAAAAATGCACGTTTTTCAAAATTGCATTTAGGCCCGAAATAAATGTTCATCCTGTGCGGCTTGATTTTAGAAGCCGGGGAAATTTTATTTTGGGATTTTTGGAGTCCGGTTAGTATTTCTTTTGTTTGTTTTTCTGCACGTAATATTTATTTTTAAAAAAAGAAGTCCGAACCGACCTACGGGCCGTGTTAGGCCCGGTGTCGGTGTCAAAACCGGCGGATCTCGGGTAGGGGGTCCTGAACTATGCGTCTAAGGCGGATGGTAACAGGAGGCAGGGGACACGATGTTTTACCCAGGTTCGGGCCCTCTTGATGGAGGTAAAACCCTACGTCCTACTTGATTTATTCTTGATGATATGAGTATTACAAGAGTTGATCTACCACGAGATCGAAGAGGCTAAACCCTAGAAGCTAGCCTATGGTATGATTGTTGTATATATCCTATCGACTAGCCTAGCCTCGGTTTATATAATGCACAAGAGGCCTAGGATAATAAGAGTCCTAGCTGAATACGCCGGTGGGGAGGATTCCTTGTCTTGATCACCAAGTCTTGTGGAATCTTCCATGTATGTGGCAACTGTCCGAACTGGCCAATGAGTATATGACCATGGGGGTCCTCGGCCCAATCTAACATATCGGGAGATGACGTGGTGAGTACCCCCTAGTCTAGGACACCATCAGTAGCCCCCTGAACCGGTCTTCAAGTTAGGGACGCTCCTCGATTCTTCTGAACTGTTCTTCATCTTCAGTTGTCGGTCTTGAAAACTGGTTCAACAAATCTTCTCATCTTCGATCTTGAGGATTGCCGAAATGCATTCGACGGGTTTACTCGTCGGGTATCTGAGGAGCCCCTTTAAGTTTCCGGCCTTTATCAATGCCTGGTTATTTTTATGCCACACCTCGGGTTTGAAGTTGTTCCCGGGAGGCAGTGTCCTCTTGCGTCCGAGCTCCAACGCCGGACTGCATTCGAGGTATCTTTTGCAGCCGAGCACCAACGCCGGACCGCTTTCCGAGCTCCAACACCGGAATGTATCCGAGCTCCAACACCGGACTATGTCCAAACTCCAACGCCGGACTATATCCGGGCTCCAACGCCGGACTATATCCGAGGTGTCATATCACCATGGTTCAAAAAAGTTGAAGGAGTTTAGCCGAGCTAAATGCTGGAAAATGCCCTCTATGGAGCCAGCCACCAGTGCCTGAGCTTTATTCCGGACTGCTTCCAAGGTGGTGCACCACCCCGACTATGGGCCGATTTTTTTTCAATATTTTTGATTGGTGCAATTTATTCTCTGCCGAGATATATAGCCAATAGCCCTCAAGGTGTGTATCGATTTAAAACCCGAGATGCACCTGAAGGATGACGTAAGACCGTTGATCCCAGCAGCCGCTGAGACTCAGGTTGATTTGCAAAATCGGCCTGAAGATTAAGTCCTAGCTCCATAGAATACTTCGGGACACAAAAAGCGGTGTGCAGAGTCCTCGAGACTCAGGTTGGGTGTGGCCGACCAACCTGAGTATCATAATCTCCTTGAAAACTATATTGCGCTTAAATTTTCTGCACTGGATTGCCAATGCAGTAGCCCCCGAGACACTGGTCGGGTGGCAACACCAGATCATGGGATCGATACGCCCCTTTAATATTAGTAAATGATAATCCCGAAGCCCAATAGCCCCCGAGCCTTAATGCGGGCACGGGTGACCGAATTAAGGATCGATATCCAGAGTAAAATCACAAATTATGTGTAATGATTCTATGTATCCAAGTACTTTACATCATTAATGCTCGGATCCGCATTGTACAAAACTTTGTTGACCGACCATCGGCTTCCACCTCCTCGGCCAGTAGCCGAGGAGTGTTTGTCCTACTTTATAAAGCCTTTATGAGGGCAAAGATTTATGAAAAACAAGGCAATCTGGCCATACGGTTTTATAAACAAAGGTACGCAGAGAGATATGTTATATAACTGTTTAACATAAGAAATGTCTTCCAAAGAAAATAGTCCCGCTATCGGTCCCTTTCTTTGGGTTTTCATGCTAAGCATGATCATGAAACCTCAGCTGTAATGTAAGAGCAAAATATTGAGGATTTTAGTTTGGGAGGCCAGTTACTAGCCCTCGGTAGTGTTCGGCGACAGTCGAGATCAAGCCGTAAACACTGCGGCCAATGTTATGAATGGCCCGTCATTTAATACAGTCATCGGATCGCTGACCAGTTTACGCTTATTGTGACAGTCAGTTTCGGCTTTCTCCACTGAGGTGCTTAACCAAGTGAGCTGGAAGCACAATCGCAGTGGTTCTCCCTTTGCACACCTAGCCGAACAGAGCGGAACGTAGGAGGCAAGTGCAGGAGCCGGGCAACCCAACTATTGACCGAAGACACAATTCGACACCGATGCATATATAGCAATATCCGAGAATGTTTTTGCCGAATCTCTAAAGGTGTCCCGCGTTGCACCGCGAAACTTGTGCTGAAAACACACAAATAGTTTAAAAGTTCCAAAAAGCTTGGAAAGCCAAAAAAACGCCAGTAAAACATGACGTCTGAACAAGAGCAAGTGTTTGGTGCCAATCTGAAAATTGGAAGAGAAAGAAAAAATTGTGCTTCTGTCGTTTTTTGACAACGACCAAGAAGAAAACACATTTCTAGCTCATATATAAATTTTATGAGCCCCCAAGTGACTTGCGTAAGAATTTTATGTATAATTATTATGTGTACCGAAGTACTTATATCATATTTGTGTTCACCCGAACTTTAAACGCGTCTTAACCGACCGTCGGCTTCTCCCTCTTCGGCCAAGGGCCTAAAAGTGTCAAGTACTCCGCCTGTCGAGAGTATCGATGGTGTTTCCGATGACCAGGCAATCAGGCCATAAGGCTGTAAGAGACAAAGCGCGCTCAGGGAACTTATGCTATATTACTAACGAAGTGTAAGAAGCATCTTTGAAGAAAATAGTACCCCCACCGATACCTTTCTTCGGTGCTCATTATTACTATGAGACTTGCGCAATAGATTTTTTGTACTCGTGAGTTCCGTTGTGTGCCGACCATGATTGAAAACAATAAGAGCGCTAGCTTTCGGCTTCACCCAGTCTGAGGTCAGAGCTCGGATGACCCGGTCGTGACAATCGCAGAGGTGCTTCCTTTACTCCCTAGCCGAACAATCGGGAACGTAGGGGTAAGCAAAGGAGCCAGGCAACCCAGCTTGCAAATCGCTTAAGTCAATATGGTGCGTATTGTGGCGTAATATATGAACAAGGAACGAAGCCGTACAAGTATAATAATATGCAAGAGGAAAAAGCTTCATGAAGGAAGCCCCCAGGTAAACGGGGTATTTGAACTTGCATGCCACAAACAAAGTTTTGACAAGGAGATTTTTTACAAGCAACTTTTTTCCAAAAAAGTATAATGCTTGGTCGAACCGAACACAAGTTAAAAATTAAAACTTTGAGCATGAAAGTGACTTAACTGGTTAAT